>NW_006399753.1:522426-535578 GCF_000299155.1 Elephantulus edwardii
GGTGGAGGGACAGCGCAGGAGGGGAAGACCCTCTATGAGGTGGATTGATTCAGTGACTGGGGTAATCGGGATGGGTGTGTCAGAGGCAATGCGCTTGGCACAGGATAGAGCAGGGTTTAAGGCTGTTGTACATAGGGTCGCTATGAGTCACAAACGACTCGACAGAGCACAACAACAACATCAATTTGTGTCTTATTGACTATGCAAGGGCATTTGGCTATGTAGATCACAACAAATTATGGCTAACATTGAGAAGAAGTGGGATCTCAGAGTGTTTAATTGTTTCATGTGAAACCTAGACCTAGACCAAGAAGCTGTGTGGGAACACTATATGGTTTAAAATTAAGAGAAGTGTATGTCAAGGTTGTGTTCTTTCTCCATAACTATTCAATCTGTATGCTGAGAAAATTATTCCAGTAGCTGGACTCTACGAATAAGAACATGGAATCAGAATCGGAGGGAGACTCATCACTCGTGTTCATCATGCAGATAACACAACCTTGCTGAAAATGAGAACTTGAAATGCTTACTGCAGAAGATCAAAGACTACAGCCTTCAATATGGATTGCATCTCAATGTCAAGAAAACAAAAATTTTCACCACTGAACCTATAGGCAACATCATGATAAATGGAGAAAAGATTGAGACTGTCAATTATCTTACTTGGATCCACAATCAACACCCTTGGTACAAGCAGTCAGGACATCAGGAGACATACTGCATTGGGCAAATCTGCAGTCAGGGACCTCTCCAAATTACTGAGGAGTAATGATGTCAGTTTGAGGACTAAGGTGTGGCTGATTGAGGTCATGGTCTCTTCAGTCACTTGCTATGCATCTGAGAGCTAGATAATGACTAAGGAGGACAGAAGAAGAATCGATGTCTTTGAACTGTAGTGTTTGAGAAGAGTACTGAATAGCCTATGCATTGCCAAGAGAACAGATGTCTTTGAAAAGGTGTAGCTAGAGTGCTTCTGGGGGAGCTCTGGTGGCCTAGTGGCAAGAAGCTGCAACTACAATCCCAGAGGTGCACGGTTCGAATCCACCAGATGCTCTGCCGGGGAAGGAGGGGCAATCTCCTCCTGTACCAGTCAGATCTGATTTGACGGTACACGCACACAAAAATGATAAAATAAAATAAAAAAAATGTAGAGTGCTTCTGGGGGGGTAAAGTTGACAAAGCTTTGCCTCACAAATATAGGCATTTTGTTAGGAGAGGCTACTCCATTGGTTGGAACATCATGCTTGGAAAGGTGAAGGGTAGACAAAAGAAAGGACAGGACGACACTTAAAGACATGGATTGACAAAGTAACTGCAGCAATGGGCACTTATGGCAGAAATTATGCGAATGAATTCATTCTTCATAGAGACAGAAAAGGCAATTGGCAAGTTTATTTGGAGAAGAAAGAGACCTTGAATAATCAAAGCACTTCTGAAAAACAAGAATGATGTAAAAGGCATAGCACTCCCTGATCTCAAAACCTACTACACAGCAGTAATAACCAAAACAGCATGGTACTGGTAAAATGACAGGTACATAGACCACTGGAACAGAATCGAGAACCCAGAAATTAATCCATCTATCTATGGTCACCGATTTTTGAGAAGGAGACAAAATCTATCAAATAGAGAAATGACAACCTCTTCAACAAATGGTGCTGGCAAAACTGGACTGCCACCTACACAAAGCTGAAGCAGGATCCACACCTCTCACCATAGACAAACAGTAACTCAAGGTGGATCAGAGGATAGTAAAGCCCCAAACCATAAAAATTTCAAGAGTCCCTGAGCTATGCGGTTCAAATCCACCAGATGCTCGGCTGGAGAAGGAGGGACAATCTCCTTCTGTACCAGTCAGATCTGATTTGACGGTACACACACAAAATAATAAATTTTTTTTTTTAAATTGTAAGAGACAAACTGGGACCAAACTCAGAAGGCCTAGTCTATAGTTTAAAGAGGCTGACAAATACAGTCAGAAATACACAACCAGAAGAGGATAAAATTGATGAATCAGACCTTCTAAAGGCATTAAGCAAATAACGGTAAGGCAAAGCCACCAGAAACGTGTACCTGATTCCCATGTCAAATATGGTAATGCTGTCATAGCAAGAGCCGCTACTTTCTGTGTTGCTATGTGGACTTTTACAGCAACACTAACTGGAATGGAATAGAACGTGTCCCCTGTTGGCAGAGTCACCCCAAAGGAATGGAGAGATGAGTAATCAAATCAGCTGGTGGTGTCATACTGAATTGTTTCAAAACCAACTTATAATTGATGTCAAGTAAAAACACTATGTTGCTGCTGTTGTTGTTATGTGCTGTCGAGTTACTTGCGACTCTGTGTAAACAGCCCTAAACCCTACTCTATCCCATGCCAACCATACTGTCTCTGACACACCTACCCTAGTTACCCGACACTGAATCAATGCATCTCATTGAGCATGCCATCCCTTTCCAAGGACTGTCCCTCCTTGCAACATCCCCAGAGTATGTCAGACAAAGCTTCAGAATCCTTGTCTCCAAGGAGAAGCCTGGTTTTACCCTCTAAGGAACGAACCTGTTTGTTCCCTTAGCTGTCTATGGTATATCCAATACTCTTCTCCAGCACTATGTACTCATTAAAATATATCACATTATTGAAGAAATAAAGTACACTTGAAACTTAAAAAAAAAAGTTGAACATAGAAATTCCATATGACCTCGCTATTCCATGGCTTGGAATATACACCAAAGGAAATTAGAACTGGGACACAAATGGAGATTTGCACACCAAAGTTCAGAGCAGTGTTATTCACCATCATGAGAACACAGAAACAGCCCAAATGTACAACCACAATCAAATGGATTGAGAAACTGTGGTACATTCACGTGATCGAATATTAGACAGCATGCAGGGGCAATGATTTTGAAAATCACTAAATAACTTTGAAAGCATTATGCTGAGTGAACTCAGTCCCATAAAGACAAATACTGTATAAGACCATTATGGTAGAAATAGAACGGTAACTAGTAAAACAGGTATGAGGATCCAAGGGGGCTTAGGAGCAGAGGAGGATGGGCAGGGGGTTATCATAGCGTGGCATAATCTGATGGGTGGAGGGAGGAGTGGGGAAAGGAAATGGGAAAGATTCAGCAAGGATCTGGAAAGACAGTCAGATTTCATGTTGTTTATAAAATATGAATGGGGTGATTATGTGACACACAATGTGAATGAAGACAGTTTGAAAAACAATGTATACAAACTTTGTAAGCAAACCAGTATAAAACAAAAATGTATTTAAAAATGTATGAGTATGGTACAGGACAGGTCAGGGTTCAGATCTGCTCACCGGGTTCCTGTGAGCCGCTTTTGCCTTGACGGCACCTAAGACAACTACTTTTCTCAGCCTGATGTCTTTTTGCAAGGACCGGTCCAGCTTGAAAATATGCCCATAGTCTGTGAGATGAAATGTCACACTCTGCTTCTAACAAGCACCCTGATTGGGCTTGCTCCAAGACACAAATGCCTGTTCTTTTGACCAACCACGGGATATTCACTTTGCATCTCCAACACCACAATTCAAAGGCATCCCTTCTCTCTCGGTCTTTGAATGTACGCATTGTCCAACTTTCACCTATCTATGAAGCTTGAGTCAGGCCCAGCTTAGTCTTTAAAATGGGTATCTTTGCTTTTTAAAGAGGTCCTTGACAGCAGACTTTTCCCAAATGTCTGTTTCCTTGACTATGCAAAGGTATCTGACTGTGTATCACAACAAATTGTGGCTAACCTTGAGAAAAATGGGGATCCCAGAACACCTGTCTGTGGTTTATGTGAAACCTATGCTTGGACCTGGAGGCAGTTGTCAGAACAGAGCAAGGAAACACTGCATGGTTCAAAATCAGGAAAGGAGTGCATCAGGGATGCATTCTGTCTCCATACAATTTCAATCTCTATGTAGAACAGATCATTCGTGAGGCTGGGAATTATGAGGAGGAATGTGGTATCAGGATTGAAGGAAGACTCATCAACAACCTATATTATGCAGATGACACAACCTTGCTTGCTGAAATTGAGGAGGGCCTGAAGCATTTGCTGCAGAGGGTCAAGGACTGCAGTCTTCAATATGGATTAAAACTCAATATCAAGAAAACGAAGATTCTCACCACTGGGCCAATTGGTAGCACCATGATAGGTGGAGAAGAGACTGAGGCTCTTAATAATTTCAGCTTGCTCGGCTCCACAATCAACACTCTTGGCACCAGCAGTCAGGAAATCAAGACAGATTGCATTAGGGTAATCTGCTGTCAGGCACCTCTCCAGAGTGTTAAAGACCAAGGGTGTCAGTCTACAGACAGGTGTGCCTAATCCAGGCCATGGTCTTTGCAATTACTTGCTATGCAGCAGAGAGCTGGACAGTGGCCAAAGATGACAGAAGAAGAATCTATGTCTTTGAGTTGTAGTGCTGGAAGAGTTTTGAACATAACCATGGGCTGCCAAGAGAATAAACAGGTCTGTCCTGCAAAGGGTGAAACCAAGGTACTGCTTGGAGGCACACACTTTGGTCAGGTAGCCAGAAGGGGCCAGTCTTCAGAGGACATCATGCTTGGAAAGATGGAGAGACAGCACAGGAGAGGAAGATCCCAGATGAGATGGATTGACACAATAACTGGGATAATGGAGTGAAATGTGCCAGAGACAGTGAAATTGGCTTAGGATAGGGCAGGGCTCAGAGCTACTGTGCATAGGGTTGCTATGAGCTGCAAGTAACTCCACAGCACATAACAATGACTTTTGTTTTCTTGACTGCTGCTACCAGGAATTTTAATTTTGGATTCAAGTAAAATTAAATTCTTCACAACTTCAATCTTTTTTCATCTCTCATTATGTTACCTTTTGATCCAGTTGTGAGGATTTTTGTTTTCTTGATGTTCTGATGGAACCCATCTGAAGGCCCTTTGATCTTCCTCTTTTTATAAGCAAAGTTGTATCATCTGCTTAGCCCAGGTTGTTGATGAGTCTTCCTCTAATCCTGATGCCACATTCTTCATATGCTCCACCTTCTCAGATTATTTTCTAAACATGCAAATTTAATAGATATGGAGAAAGGATACAACCTTGACGCACATCTCTCCTCGTTCTAAACAATGCAGTTTCCTTGTTCTGTTCAGACAACTGTTTCTTGGTCTACATAGAGGTTTCAAGAGAGCACAATCGGGGAGCTCTGGTGGTCTCGTGGCAAGAAGCTGCACTGCAGTCCCAGAGGTGCATGGTTCGAATCCACCAGATGCTCTACTGGAGAAGAAGGAGCAATATCCTCCTGTACCAGTCAGATCTGATTTGACACAAAATTATAAAAAAAAAAAAAGAGCACAGTTAATTGTTCTGGGATTCTCATTCCGGCAGCTGTAAGATGCTATGATGCACAGTGTCAAGTAGCCTTGCACAGTCAGTAAGATGCACTAAACATATTTCTAGTATTCTCTGCTTTCAGCCAAGATCCATGTGACACCAGAAGTTATGTTTCTCATGCTACAGCCTTTTCTGAATCCAACTTTAAATCTGGCAGTTTCCTGTTGATGTACTGTTCCAGCCATTTTTAAATAATCTTCAGCAAAATTTTACTTCCATGTGATATTAATGATATTGTTTTATAATTTCTGCACTGTATTAAATAAACCTTTTTTTTTAAAATGGGAACAAATATGGATACTTCTAATCAGTTGATCTTGATCTTTGAGCTGTCCTCCAAATTTGTGGGTATGGACTTGTGAGCAGGTCAGCTCTCAGTGCCAGGTACTTTGTAAAGGGGAGTGAAATGATGACAGGAAGAATATACAGACTACCTTTAGGCCTTTATATACAATTGTGGTTTTTTTTTAGTTCCTAGGCAAGCAACTATGAGTCGCCTGCGACTTGACACTTCACAACAATAACGTCAACACAGAGAGGGATATCAGCTGGCCCAGTGGACAGAAAGCAATGCTACTAAGCCAGAGGTGTGTGACTTTTAATCTGCTGCCCTCAGGCCCGTCTTTCATTGTTTTTGTTAAAACATTCCTCTAGGTCGTAGAGCCCTGGTGTGTCCACTTGCCTTACAGAGATAACTGGTGGTTGCTCTGAGGCTGAACACTGTGTCGCTGATCTGTCAAATGTGTTAATAGTTGGTCACCCATGGGGAACAGTGTTGGGTTGAGCTCCCTGATTAAAACAAGCTTGGCATCCACAGATCGCTTCCGGAAACCCTATGAACCTGGAGAGAGGATGAAAGGCACACAGTGTTGAGGACTTTCCTTCACAGGGTCTCTATGAGTCACCTGTGACTCGACGGCACTTAACAACAACAACAACAACAGGAAAGCAACATAGTTCCATGGACTTGTTACTCCAATGTGTCCAGAAACCGCAGTTCTGAGAAGTTATCACTCCACTATCAGGACACACTGCGTGTTGAGATGATGACCTGGTCACTTCAGCAGTTCCTCAGTTTGCTGAGTGCTTATATGTAAGTGGTCTGCCATCTCCACAATTCTAAATCTCAGCACACAAGGAGGTCCTCTCCATGGTGGTCTCCAACACACGTTCAAGGCTGCATCTGTTTCCTGAAACACCTGAGATTCCATCAGTTCCTTGAAACTTACATGTTTGTTTTTTCTTTTCTTGCTGTGTACCTTCGAATCAGATTCGACTGGCACAGGAGGATATTGCACCTCCTTCTCCAGCAGACCATCTGGTGGATTTGAACCACATGTGTAGCACAGCTTCTTGCCACTAGGCCACCAGAACTCCAGAGTCTTGGGGGTTTTGCCAACGTCTTCAGCGCAGCTTCGGTTTCTTCCTTCAGTTCCTTTGGTTCTTGATCATGTTACTTCCTGATATGGTTCAGTGTCGATTATTTTTGGTACTGTGACTTTGTGTATTCCTTCCATCTTCTTTTGGTGTTTCCTGCATTATTTAATGTTTTGCCCATAGGTCCCCCAATATTGCAATTCAAGACTTGAATTTGTTCATTTCTTTCAGCTTGAGAAATACTGAGCATGTTCTTCCCTTTTAGTGTTCTAACTCCAATCCAACTCATTGCACATTTCATTTTAATATTCTGCTTTGTCTTCTGTCCTTTGAAATCTTCTATCCAGCTCTCCCCCTGATTTTGCTTCTTTTCGTTGCAGTGCAAGTTTCAATGTCTCCTGACATCTATTTCAGTCTTTTATTTCTTTGCAATGACCTTTCAGTTCTTAGTGGATGATGTCCTTGATGCCATTCCACTGTCCCAGCACTCACTGGTCAGCTGCTGTGATGCTGGAAGTGACGCCACTGTTACTTTAAGTCGCAGTATGGTCACCTATGTGTACAGATTCAGCGGAACTTCCACACTAAGAAGCAAGCAGGTCTGGCCTATGGAAAGTATAAATATGGGGAGCACGCTGTCGGGTGTAAGGGCTGCAGGATGGAAGGCACACAAGCTGCCCCTGCGGTAGAGCGGCCCCTGGTGGAGACAGCTGGTATCTCTCTTCTCCCACCATGCCTTCGCCCTCTGGTGGAGACACCTGGTATCGCGTCCTGACACGCGAGTCCTCTAGTATTGTCACCTAGCACCTCTCTTCTCCTGTCACGTGCCACCTCAGCCAGGCTCGAAGTGTGGACTACATGCAAAGGACTCCTAGCATCTACAGAGAATTCCAACACAACTTCCCTGAACAGTCCAGTCTACGTCTCCACATGGAGATCAAGCTTCTAAAAATTAATGTATTGAAAACTACACTCGTAAAACAGTAGTGGTGGTGGTGTTGACCATCAAGTCAGACTTGACCTTAAGCTGACCCTCCAGCCGGTTTTTGGAGGCAGTTACTCGTTCAGGAGGAGACTGTCAATCCTTCTCCCGCAGGGCAGCTAGTGGGTCAAAACTACATGCCTTCAGGATTGCAAGTGTAGCTTCTTTCCACTAGGCCACCATAGGGCTCTATGCTGTAGCTAGCTCTAAAAACAATAGGCTTAGTTTTTCCACACAACAGAAAATCTAAGAATTTGGCCTTCAATATGGATTGCATCTCAATGTAAAAGAAAACAAGGATTCTTACCACTGGACCAATAGGCAACATCATGATGGATGGAGAAGAGATTAAAACTTCATCTTACTTGGATCCACAATTAACACCCTTGCAGTCAGGTTATCAGGAGATGTATTGCACTGGCAAAGTCTGCAGTTAGGGACCTCTCCAAATTATTGAGGAGTAATTATGTCAGTTTGAGGACTAAGATGCATCTGATTCAGGCCATGGTCTTTCCAATCACTTGCTATGCATCTGAGAGCTGGATAATGAATAAGGATGACAGAAGAAGAATTGATGCCTTTGAGCTGTGATGTTGGAGAAGAGCATTGAATAACCCATGGATGGCCAAGAGAACAAACAGATATGCCTCGGAGAGGGTGCAGCGGGAGTGCTCTTCAGAGGCAGGAATGATGAGCCTTCACCTCACATACTTTGGACATGTTGCGAGGAGGGGCTATTCCTTGAAGAAGGACATGATGCTGGGAAGGGTGGAGGGTCAGCTAAGGAAAGGAAGACCCTCCACCAGGTGGACTGACACGGTGACTGCTGCAGTGGGCTCTTGTGTGTCAGGAAGTGTGAGGATGGCAGAGGATAGAACAGGGTTCACATCTTTTGTTCATAGGCTCGCTATGAGTTGTACTCAACTCAACAACACCTAACAACAACAATAGATGAATAACTAAACAAAATGTGGCTCCCCCATGCAATGGAATATTCATCTGCAATGAAGTGAAATGAAATCCAGGTGTATGCTATGTCAGGGATGAAACAAGCTAACATGTTGACGAATGAATCCAGACACATAATAAGAAAAACTATCAACCTCGTTAGAAATTGGGAGTTACTACAAAAGTAGCCTGGAATTTCTGTATGGAATGACAAAAAACTTCTGGAATAAACAGTAGTGATAATTGCACAAATGGTTATTAATATCCCTAAACTGTAAAAGTAAATACATTTAGTGGCAAATGTTATTTATATATTTATATGTATTTTTTTCACCAAAATTTTTTATAACATATATAAATAACATATTTTTTTAAAAACCTACAAAACTCAAGGGAGCTCTGGTGGCCTAGTGGCAAGACGGTGCACTGCAATCCCAGAGGTATGCGGTTCAAATCTACCAGATGCTCTGCTGGAGAAGGAGGGGGTAATCTCCTCCTGTACCAGTCAGATCTGATTTGACGGGACACGTAAAAATAATACAATAAAAGTTAAAAAAGGGGGGGAACCTACAAAACTCAAAACACCAATTCACCAAGCTCCTACACCTGCCCTACCTACAACCATCCTGTTTCAGGCATATACCTCCATCTTTCCAGTTCAGAGTCATAGTCAATTTCTCATTTCTTTTTAACTCCCACATGAGGACCTGTCCACACTTATGCTGGCCACAAGCACTCTACTGCAGCTACTGATTGAGTCCTGCAGCCTACTGCACGTCCTCTGCCGCCCTCTGAAGTTCCCTTCTGAGCATGTGTCCATCATTTGCAGCAACACCCTGGTCCTCCTTCACCTAGAATTAGGACAGAGCCCCATTGCTTCTGCTCTGGGATTTAGTTCTGCAGGATCTGCCCCTTTCTCCTCTCCTGCCTTTATCTATTGCTACTTCTCCCTTACACACCCATGTACTGTGGCAGCTGGCTTGACTCTTGCGTCTCCCACTGCAGCCTCATGCCCTTTTCACAGCCTAGATCTATCCCCCATCCACTGCTTGGCTTCCCTCAGTACCCTCTGACCCCCCTGCTCTCACCATCAGTTATCCCATTAGCTACACCTCGATCTGGCCAGCAGCTGTGTCCTACACAGGAATGTGGGTTGAGAGAGAGCAGGTATCTGTGGCTCCAGCCCTGGATGTCACAGGACATATGTCGGTGCTCAGTACAGTGTGTGTGGGATGGAAGCAGCAATGGCTCTAAACCCACCCACACATCTCAAGCCCTTCCACACAGACCTAGCACGAAGCTCCTGGACAGGCCCTATTGTGGTCTCAGAGACAGGACATCAGGCCCAGAGGAAAAGCCTTAAGGGGTGGCCAGTACAGTTGGTGGTAGTGGGGATGCTTAGAGCCCATGTTAAGGACAGAAAACAATAGTGAAGCCCTGAGGGGAGGCAGACAGAACTAGTCACCCTGCCGACAGGTCCCATCCACCTGGCTTCTGAGGAGGAGCTACTTTCCCCTTGGGGCACCAGAACAGAGAGCTCAGAGCAGGACAGGGTACCAAGGAGCCAACCTGAGGCAGGCTCCTAAGCAAGGGTGGGGTCTCAGCAGGGAAGGAGGAGGTTCAGAGGGAGCTCTGAAACCAGCGCCCTGAGAAACCCAACCCCCGCGATGCCATCTTAGGATTGAGGGATAGTTTAGTTAAAAAAGTCTGTCTTAGCATCACGCTCTTTTAAGGGTTATCTACATGGATTAAATTCACAACCACTGGCAACATTAGATAAGAACCTATAGGAAAGAGGATGTGTGTTAACGGGGGAGGGACAGCTCAGGAAAGCAGAGTGTTACCAGTGCCACTGCATTAAACTGGACAAAAAGTTGAAGCAGTGAATGCTTTGTTTGTATACAATGAAAAAATGAAACAAATACAATTTAAAGGGAAAATGGGGGTGTGATGAAGGAGGCCACAGGAGAGGGCCTTGGCTGCAGGGGACACTGTCCTCTAGAGTGGAGGTCGTGGCAGCCAGCAGGCCACACAGGAATTCCCTCCCATTTCTTCTGGGGACAGTGGCCACAGATAGTGGGCCCAGGAGCAGGGACACAGCTCTAACATTATCTACTCCTCCCCACTATTAAGGTCTGGTTTGAGCCATGACTTGAACCAGCTTGCACAAGGGGACCCTGTGGTGAGCTCGGAAGGATAGCGTGCCAAGTGCAGGGGACCTGGAACACTTGGGAGGACCTGACTCCACTGGAGGCCCACACTGCCCTCAGCACTCCTCTCCTTTCCTCTCCACCATTTGCCCTCAGCTTCCCATGTACCGAAGAGACTGGATGGCTCAGGTATGGAGGGCTAAAACCTTCCCAAAGCCTGAGAACCCCGAGGCTGCCTGTCCTGGGCCTGGCTTGGCCTGCCTGGGGCTTGGGCAAGGTGGTGACCTCTGAATGCCAGAGGCCAGCAAGGATCTTAAGCCAGCAAAGAGGGAGCACAGGGGCCTAGGTAATTGCGCCTGGGCCGCATGTGTGCTCCACGTTGGGGACACTGGGCTATCAGGCAGAGGCCGGGGGGCACAGCTGTCACTCTCCCTGCCAGGCGCCCCCAGGGTGGGGGAGGGGGCCGAAGGATCCACCCCAGTGCAAGCAAGGCCTTCCGAATGGTCCCCTTGGGAGCTCACGGCCGCAGGACCCATGTGTCAGCGCTCTGATCATAGGGGGGCTGGAGGTCTGGAGGGCAGGGAAATCCACGGAGAGGGAGGGAAGTGGGCAGAGGCTGGGAGACAAGGGGATCAAAAAAGGAGGCCTGTGTGAAAGGCGTCAAAGGAATGGGACCAGAGAGGAAAGTGCTGAGACAGGGGAATGCAATAGTAAGGGAAGGAGACAGAGAGCTGGGGGGCAGACAACAGGGCGAGTGAGCTGCGGGAGGAAAACAGACAAAATGTGGACAGAGTTGTGGGGGGTGGGGAGAGGGCCTGAGAGGAGGTGGCCAGAGCTCGCGAGGGGGCAGTGCCTGGCACGTCCCGCAGGCGCCCCGAGGGTCCGTCCGGTAATTAGGCCTTAGTCCAGATGGGCACCCACGGTCCCGCAATCAAAATGCTAATTGGCCCCGCGCCTCCGGCTGCGCCTCTGCCCTGCCCTCCTGGGAGCGCGCAGGGGGCGAGTGCACCGCCTAGCAGACCCCCGCCCAGCGCCCCCCGCCCTGGGCCTCGCCGGCTGTGTCTCGAAGATAAGGGGGCGGCCGCGCCCCCCTTCGCCTCTGGGAGCGCGTACAACGCGAGATGGACATCCCGGTGTCCGGCGCACAAAGCCTGCCGTCCCCGCCGCACACCACCTTGCTCTGGGCACCGGCAAGCATGAGCAGGGGCGGGCGCGCGGACGCAGCTCAGCTCCTGAGGCGCTGACCGGTGTCCGGTGTCCGCAGAGCCCCGCACAAGGTCATAGCGAACGCGAGCGCGACCCCCCGCGCCGCGCGACCCCTCTCAGCCCCGCCCGTGGCCGCCACGACCTGGGTCCCCAGCGACGGCACTGCGCCGCGGGTGCTCCTCGAGCATGAAGGGTCGGACGTCCGGACAGGGAGAGGCGAGGGGACAATGGCGGCTCCGGCCCCTAATTGGGGACATATGTCCCCGCGCACAGCCATTGTGCGCCCGGAGCCCCCCGCGCTCCCGCGCGCCGCTATTGGCCGCTAGGCCTGACGTCATGGGGGCTGCAAACTCGGGGCGGGCGGCCGCGAGAAGGGTTATTCGCCTGGTTGCCGGGCCGCCGAGGGACTGCAGTAGCGCGGAAGGGCATATAACCACAGAAGACGGCCAATTTCAGGGGAAGGGACATGGTAACCCTTCTCTGCTCCTACACTGGTCTGTCGACGAAGCCTCAGAGCTTGGCAGCCACCTCCCGGGAGCGGGGTTCCTGAGAGGACCCTAAAGCGGGCACAGGGTCAGTCCAGGTGACCGGATGGCAAGGAGATATTGCGGCACAGTGCACGCGCGGCATTTCCACGCTGCGCTTTCGCTGCCTCCCTGCCCGCCCCCGCAGATCTCACGTCTCCAGTCCCGCATCGAGGCAGGCCCAGACCCAGCTAGGTAGGGGCTGAGGAGCCGCTCTGCCTTCCTCTCCCAAAGATCCCAAGTCACGGGCGCACGGGTTTCAAGCTGCTTCCTCGCTCGCCCCACGCCAGACAAGACCGCGGCCCGCTAGGCGTCCTCGGCCCGTTGGGGCGCGCAGGGAACTCCCCATCTGCAGGGCCGCGGCATCCCCGCGACCCCTCCCAGGAGAGCAAGGCCGGCCCGGTCCTGCGCAACCATTTCCGCCGGCCTCTCCCCTTCCTCCGCCCCCTCACCCCCCCCACCACCATCCTGGGCTTTAAAAGCCAGAGACTGGGCCCGGCCGCAGGCAGAGGCGGCCACGGGCGCAGAGGCCCGCCCGGAGCTGTCCGAGCCCCGAGCCCCGCCCCCGGAGCC
>NW_006399753.1:535847-537998 GCF_000299155.1 Elephantulus edwardii
GAAGCTGTCGGCCCCGCCGCCGCCGCGTTCTCTGGGCCCGGCGCCGCCGCCTCTGGGAACATGGGGCGCCGCTGACTGAGGCTCCGCCGCGGCGGGGGGGTGCGGGAAGGGGGCCGCGGGGCCGGGCCAGCCCTGCACCCACTCGCAGCCTCCGGGCCCGGGACGGAGCCGCTCCCCCTTCCCCGCCCCCCCAGCCTCCTCCCCCGCCTGTCCAGGGGCGGCACTGCGGGCTGGGAAGCCGGGACCAGAGGAGGGAAGGAAGGAACGAAGGAAGGGAGCAGCAAAGAAGAGACGGGAAGGGAAGGAGACGAGGGATCCAGACGACCAGAGGAGGAGACGGAGGGCAAGGAGAGAGGAGCGCACACTCGGGGCAGCATCCGGAGGCCAGAGACAGGGCCGCGCTGCCTGTGCCCCTCCTCGGATGGTGACGAGGCCTCGCCGCGGCCGCAGCCCCCCCGCGCCCCGGCTCCGCAGGCCCTCCGCGCCGGAGCCCCGCAGGAATCATGCCCAGGTCCTTCCTGGTCAAGAAGGTCAAACTTGACACGTTCTCGTCGGCAGACCTCGACAGCTCCTACGGGCGCACCCGCAGCGACCTCGGTGTGCGGCTGCACGAGAAAGGTGCGGGCTGGGGTACCCGCCAGCTGGGGCTGGCGCTGGGGATGAGGGGTTAGAGCACTGCTAGCAGAGGCAGCGGCGGGATGTGGGAGTGGAAGGGCAGGGGCCGCCACCAAGACCCTGGGGAACCAGAAACGGCAGAAGGTGGTGGTCCACGCCAGGACTGTGGATGGATGGGGGATGGGGAAAGAGGACGCAAAGGCAGCCTAGAACCGGGCCAAACCGGGATACAGAGGATGTCCACACAGAAGAGAGGCAGGGATCAGGGGTCCTAACCCTGCCTGGCCATTTCACAGCCTCCTGGGCACCTGCTGATAGGACAGAACCTAGCGTGCCAGCACAGGCAGAAGCCCACCTAGGAACACAGGCCACCATAGTTCCCTTGTCTCTTCCTTGACTGCACCTCCAGGACCTCTGTTACGGCCAGATAGGGGGTGCTGTGTGGTCCAGCGAGTAGGTATGGGGTGCAGTGGGGGCTGCCCACCTGTCAAGGCGACACAGACAGCAGAGGCAGCAGCTGTATCTTCCCTGAAGCCAGGGTCAGAGAAGGGTGAGGGCAGGGACAGTCCAAAGTGCTGGAGGCAGAAGGAAGCTCTTTGTGTGAGGATTCCCAAGTTCAAGGACAACTGTTAGCGTGCAGGGAGGGGGCTGGGAGTCGCATCAGTGTGGGATGGCAGAACAAGTGTGACCTGCGGGAGCGGGAGCCTGTGTGTGAGGCTGTGTGTGCCCATGTGACTGCGTGTGGCCATGTGACTGTTTGCTTGTGTGACCCTGTGTGTGTGCCTGCCTGTGTGTGCCACTACATGGAACCATGTGACTAGGGCTGGCTGTGCAACCATGTGACTAGCGACCCTAGCTGAGCGAGTGGCCCGGGTGGCTGCAGATGTGACCCTGCAGAGTGCGCAGCTGTGTGCCGCCCGTGGGGAGCCCAACCTGCCGCATGACAGTGACTGAGACACCTCTTGTGCCTTGGGCGAGACTGCAGTCATGGGCATGATCAGTGCTGCCTGCAGTTTGTCTCCGGGCAAGTGTCCTCTGGTGGCGGTGGCGCTCTCCACACTGCAAAGCCTCCTTACTCGCCAGCACCGGGGCGTAGGGCCTGGGAGAAGAGGCTGAGGCGGAACAGGGTAGGATGCGAGGATGGGGATTCTGGAATTAGTGGGGAGGTTGCCCAGGGAGATGGCACTAGAGTAGAGGGTAGGGGTTAAACAGTGGAGACTTGAGTCATCAGAGAGAGCGAATGAAGGCCAGAGGGCGTGGGGGTAGCAGTCTCTAGGGCTTGCTGGAAGCTCAATGGGACCAGAGGACGGCCGCGTCTGGGCCAGGGGAAGGCAGGCAGGCGGGGGCAGGGCCTGTGAGCACCCTGGTGGGCAGAGGCTGGGTCTGGGCCTGGAGGGCCCGGCTTTGTGCGGCAGTGGGTCTGCAGTGTGTTGCATAATCAGAAAAACTGCTGAAGTGAGGAGAACCCGAGGGGGAGGGGAGGGCCGAAGGGGGAGGAGGCCTAGCGAAGCACCGCCCCTCCCCCCTGACCTTGAG
>NW_006399753.1:546888-559828 GCF_000299155.1 Elephantulus edwardii
CAGCAGCTCTTGGAGAGAATTATGTTCTACTCTGCTTCCAAACGCTGTGAGCCACTTCTACTGGAGGCCTCACTGTGAGTTACAATCAACTTGATTCGACAGTTTTGGTTTGAGACTTTTTAATTTTTTTTATTATTATTTAAAGAAATGGGAGAACCTCCCAGGTGATGCAAGCGGCTTGCAATCGGCTGCCACCCAAAAAGTTGGCAGTTCAAACCCACACAGTGGCTCTACAGAAGAAAGGCCTGGCAATCTGTGTCTGTAACAATTACAGCTAAGAAAATCCTACACAGTTGTCCTCTGTACACCCATGCCCTCTAACACGTGGGTCATAATGAATGAGGGGCCAACTGGACAGTGACTAACAACAACAACAACAACAAAGGGTTCTCCAGGATTGAGGCCCAGAAAGATTGCCCAAGGTCACACAGGAGTCTGAGACATTCAGATGTATATCTGCTCAGAAGGGATTGTGTAACAGTGATTGTAAGAATCACAATAAAGGCAAAAATATTAGCTTGAGAAGTTATTCTGTCCCAAGCATTGTACTGAGCATTTCATATATGTATTAACTCATCCAACCCTTTTACGAGCTTCCTTAAAATGTGGCACAAAATGGTTAAGTGATTCTCATGGTCCCACATCTAGAGAGAAGGCTGTGGAGGTAGAGAGAATGGGATGGTGCTGGAGGAGACAGTTTAGAGAAAGAGGACAGAGGACATCTCCATGGAACTTACTCAGCGACAATGCAGAGTCTTTATGGCCACCCTCCTTCCTCTACAGCCCATGACCAGAGAAGTTAAGCAACCTGACCAAAGTCACACAGCAAATTAGAATCACCTCCTTCTAATATAGCATCCAGATTCTCATATGACACTCATCAAATCCATGCCAACCTCCACTGCCACTGGACATCATGTTTGTCTCTTGATGTTGTTCTGAAAGGTGATGCCACAGCTTCCACAAATGAATGATTAACATTTATTAGAGCCCTTATTTTCTGGAAGAGTCAAAGAGGTCACATGAATACAGCATTGAAGTGCTGTGTGCTATCACCAGGGGGCGACATGGACCTCGAACCCACTTGGGAGTGAAGAACCCGGTTGGCTGAGCTCATACCATATGCAGCAGGCGCTTTTTCTTCACAGCAAGAGATAAAAATTGCACATTTCTACCAGTAAGATATGTCAAGGACTCTAGGAAAGCAGAAATGCAACTACAGAACTCATTAACAATGAAAATATATGCTGTGCGTTGATAACGTGCCAGTCACTGGATTAGAATCCTAGTATGATGGGCAGGTTACTCTGAGCATGTTACTCTGTGTATGTAACTTAATTTCCTGGTGCTTCAGTGTTCTCATCTACCAAATGGGATCAAGCTCAGAGTTGTGAGGGTGGAACTCATTCAGTGGTGAAAGGCCCTAAAACAGCTCCAGGAATGTTAGTTATTACTGCTTACTCTGTGAGCTGGCTACAACTGTATTACTTAGGTGCATTTATAACTCCTTCTTATCCCATGGAATCCCAAGAGAACAAACAGGTCCTTCCTGGAGAAAGTGAACACCAGGATCCTCCTTGGAGGCAAGGATGGTGAAACTTCACCTCACCAACTCTGGGCATGTTGTTAGCAGGGGTCCACCCTTGGACATCGTGCTTGGAAAGGTGGAGGGTCATCATAAGAGGAGATCCTCAATGGCATGGATTGAGACAGTGACTGTAGTAACGGGTTCAAGTGTGTGGGCGGTGGTGAGGATGGCACAGGACAGGGCAGGGTTCAGATCTGCTGTTCATAGGGTTGCAATGAGTTACAGTCAACATGACAGCTCTGAACAACCTGTGACCTCCAGGGACATAGAGGCACAGAGAGATCAAGGAGTATGCTCAAGGTACACAAGGTTCCTCCATTTGGGAATGGTAAAACGCTTAACACGTAAGGCCCGAGTCATAAAACAAGTGACCTCTTAAATGGATCCTATGTTCTTCCCATTTCTAGAAGAAGAAAAAAATTGAGGAAACAGGAAGAGATCACCCAGCTAGACTATGTGTCAGGGAACCAAATCATACCTCTCTATCTTACAGGTTGGCCAGGAGCCTGGGGAAGACCCCTCTGGGCTGTGCAGTCGGGCTGGTCTGGTGAATTGTATCACCCATTACACAAACTTGAGTGCCCACCAGGCACTGTGCTGACACGGGGATCAGGGGGTGAATAAGCCAGCCACAGCCCCTTCCCCAGAGGAAAGGAGGGAAGTTTACGGTGGCTCCATATCCAGAGCAAGCTCCATCACCATTCTCTGCCTCACTTTTCTTATCTTTAAAATGGAAATATTAAACACGTTTTTGTGAGGATTAAATAAAACAATAGGGATGAAGCCCGTAGCACAGTCCCTTGAATAAAGCAAGTGCTCAGTAAGTAAGAATTATTATTCTCATTATCATCAGCAATCACATTGATATAAAGAGGAAAGGTCGAAGAATGTCCACCACCCACCATATATTCAACTTAATCTGAAATACATTCCCTTCAACATTTTGGGGCTCAAATACTAGACCTGGCTCTAGGGTGGCAGAACTACCCAAAGGGGAATCTGCAGATCAAAGGGAGGCAGGATGAAGTGCTGAGAGACTGGACACCCCTCAATTTCTAAAACTACCACCACTACTGTCCTGGTGCATCTGTCCACAGCTCCTCCCTTCCCAATCACCACCCCTGCTGCCCTCACTCACTTCTGTGGGGAGAGCTGAAGGAAGAGGAGAAATAGGAGTACATCCCAGCATCGGGGCTAGAAGCTACAGAGCTGACTCTGTGACGTGTCGTTGTTAGGTGAGCCAATGACACTGAGTCAAGGACAACTCATGGTGACCCCATGTGTACAAAGTGGCCTTGTGTTCTGTAGGGATGGTACAGCTGTGACCTTCAAACCACCAACCTTTCAATTGGTAGCCACACACCTAGCCAGCTGTACCACTCTAGGCCTCCATGACACAGGACAGGTCATCCCAGCTGCCAGGTGAGACGCAAAGGCCTGGAAGCCAGACAAGACTGTAAGGGGATCGAAATGAGACAAAGGGCCTGGCTTAAATCTGAACGTAAGAATCCTGACCCCAGTTTACAAGTTAACAATACCTCTCCTCTCTCAATGATGGGGGTGGGCTGGGTGCAAGTGTCACGGGTGTCAGATATGGAAAACCAAAAGAACCAATCGGTGTCAATTTCAACTCAAAGCAACCTCCCAGGATGCAGCAAGGCTGCCCGACTTGGTTCTTTATCTTTACAGAAGCAGACTGGCACATTTTTCTCTTACTGTGCTTTCAAACCACTGACCATTCAGTTAGCTGCTGAGCATGTAACCATGGCACTCAGGGGTCAGAAGAAGAAAACCAACCCCCGCCCCATCAACCCACCCCTCACCCCCATCTCCATTTGCCAATCCCCAGAGGCAAACCCTTGGAAAGGGGCCTAACCTCCATTGTTCTCCAAAAATCAAAGGACAAAGGAAACACTTCTGTAATTAAGTGTCAGGTTGATGAGTTTGTGCAGTCTGCCAGAAACTCTGGGGGAACCCAGCCCCCAGGGTCCCCAGGGAGCGTGCTAGGACCAGGCAGGCCTGAGGGAGGCAGAGACAAATCAGCTGTCCCTGTCCCCAGAAAGCTCAGGGAGCACTAGTCCACCCACCTACCACTTACTGAAACCCAGGATGGAAATCCAGTCAGGGGAGGGGACTGGGAGAGAGTGGATGATGGGAAAGGAGGGGAGGGGGTGAGGGTAGGAATTCTTCCTGAGATACCCTGGAAGGTGTACAGGGAAGCTGAGAGTCAAATAAGCTTGGAGCAAATGCAAGGAAGTGCTTTCTTGAATACCTACTATGTGCTACACAGTTGATACGTTTTAATTCCTCCAGCAACTCTGAGGGGGGTGAAACTGAATTATAACTGGTTTATCAGAAACCGTGCTCACACTGGGCACACACATTCAGCCAGAGGTGGGCGGGCAGACAATTAAACAATCTTTAGTGAAGTCACTTTTTCAAACAAGTAAAAGCATAATTATAATAGCTACCATTTATACAGCAATTATGGTGTGCTTGTTCCTCCTTTCTCAAGTTCTTCACATGTAAAATGGAGATTATTATCCCTCGGGCCGCTGTGACCCATGAAATGCGTCAGTACGGTTTAAAGGTAGTGCCTGGCGCACAGGAGGCCCTCAATACACGTTTATTATAATCACTTCTCTTGATCTTTTCAAGGTTCCTAGGGGGAGGGGTCCAATTAGAAACTCCATTTTGTAAATGATGAATCTGAGGCTCAACAAAGTTACAATGACTCAGAGGCCCATGGTCTTGAGATTGAGGCGGGGGTGGAGGCTTGGTGTCAGACTGCCAGTGTCTGAATGCTAGCTGCACCACTGACTAGCTGTGTGAACTTAAAAGTTACTTCAAGCCTCTACATCTTGGGCTTCCTACCTGTAAAATGAGGATGAGGGAGCTCTGGTGGCCTCGTGGCAAGGAGCTGCACTGCAATTCCGAAGCTGCGCGGTTCAAATCCACCAGGTGCTCCGCTGGAGACAGAGAGGCAATATCCTCCTGTGCCAGTCTGATCAGACTCAACGGTATACACAACAAGGAAAAAAGAAAGAAAGAAAAACCAGGGTCGAGAATAGTAAGTCCTCTTTCACCAAGTGGTGAAAGAAGTCTGGTGGCACGAAAGCGCATCTTGTTGCCCACAGAGGATTTGAACTCAAGAATTCTAAGCGAAGAACTATATATTACATGTCGGTAGCCAATGTCTTTTCTTCCAAGACTGCCCCAAGGACCCAGGGTTAGTGGTGCATGGTGTTCCATTGTGTGAATGTACCACAATTTCTCAATCCATTCATTTGTTGATGGGCATTTGGGCTGATTTCATTTTCTTGCTGTTTTAACACTGCTATGAATATAGGTGTATAGATGTCCACTGTGTCTCAGTTCTCATTTCCTTGGGATAAAGTCCTAGCAGTGGAATAGCTGGGTCTTACAGGATTTCTATGTTGAACTTGTTTAAAAAGAACACAGAGTTAGCGGTAGTGGGTAGGGGCTGTCCCAAGGAGGAAGGGCTCATAGGCGTCTAAGTCCCTTCTACCCCTTCTCCTCCAGGTTATGCCCCTCACTGCCTGCCCCCGAGCAGCTACGATGCAGACCAGAAGCCCGGCCTGGAGCTGGCGCCTGCCGAGCCCGCGTACCCGCCGGCGGCGCCAGAAGAGTACAGCGACCCCGAGAGCCCGCAGTCAAGTCTCTCGGCGCGCTACTTCCGTGGGGAGGCGGCCGTGACCGACAGCTACTCCATGGACGCCTTCTTCATCTCGGACGGGCGCTCGCGGAGACGGCGGAGCGCAGGTCCCGGAGACGCCGGGAGCGCAGGGGACGCCGACGGAGCCGGAGGGCGCGGGGGCCGCGCGGGGGCTCCGGCGGGCGGCGGGCACCGGCACGCGTGCGCCGAGTGCGGCAAGACCTACGCCACGTCGTCGAACCTGAGCCGCCACAAGCAGACGCACCGCAGCCTGGACAGCCAGCTGGCGCGCAAGTGCCCAACGTGCGGCAAGGCGTACGTGTCCATGCCCGCGCTGGCCATGCACGTGCTCACGCACAACCTGCGCCACAAGTGCGGCGTGTGCGGCAAGGCCTTCTCGCGGCCCTGGCTGCTGCAGGGCCACATGCGCTCGCACACGGGCGAGAAGCCCTTTGGCTGCGCGCACTGCGGCAAAGCCTTCGCCGACCGCTCCAACCTGCGCGCGCATATGCAGACGCACTCGGCTTTCAAGCACTTCCAGTGCAAGCGCTGCAAGAAGAGTTTCGCGCTCAAATCTTATCTCAACAAGCACTACGAGTCGGCCTGCTTTAAGGGCAGCGCCGGCGGCGGCCCTGCAGCCCCTGCGCCCGCCGCGCCCCCGCAGCTCAGCCCAGTGCAGGCCTAGGGCGGCGAGACCTTCGCCAGCCTGGTCGGCTCTCAGCAATATGGGCCCCCAGAGAAGTCTCAGGCGGAGCCCGGGCGGAGGGGCCGGAGGGCGGGCCCCTCCTCACAGCAATAGGGAGAGGGGCTCGACCCCGCCCCGTCTCGCCCGCCAGGGGCCTGGTCGGCCCCTTCAAGCAATAGGGTCCCGCAGGGAGACCCACCCCGAGCCCCGCCCCTCTCCTCCAGGGTGCCCCAGGCTTTCTCCCAGCAATAGGGTCACAGAGACCCAGTACCGACCTCATCTCTGGAGTTAGATCTCTGAAGACGGGTGAGGTGAGGAAGGCGCCCTCCTCCTCCTCCTCCTCCTGCGTCTTGCGCGTGTCACAGAGACTCAGGACTTCCTCAGCCTCCCCACGCCTTCCAGGGACAGGCCTGGGCCCCGACGGCCAAGCAGCCGATCCGCAGGGGGCGGACGAGGAGGGTCTGCGGGCCTGTAGAGACGGTCCTGCCTGGAAGTCCGCGAAGCTCTGGGAGGGTTAAGAGGAGTGGGCTGGACGGTGGCACCCTCTCCCTTGGGTCCCTTCTGGGGCCTCATCCGGGCCGCCTTCCTACCCTTGCCTCGCACCGCTGCCAAATCCGGATTCTTCCAGCCCAGCCCCCCAGGCCCTGTCCTCCATAAGGAACACTAATGACGCAGATCGGATCGCATGTACTTAGACCCCGCTCCCACCCTGCCCCGGGGCCCCTCCCTCGCACCGGGCATTCAGTGTTGGAGGGCAGATACGCGGGGCCGCAGGCAGGCCTGGGCACTGCTCTCCCCACACCTCTCTGTATTCGCTTTGCGGGTAAGCCCCCGGGGTGTGTGTGTGTGTGTGTGTGTGTGTGTACGCGTCGAGGTTTTATTTTCTGTATTTATTCGTTTTTTTTTTTCTGAACGGATTGCACTCGGGTCAGGGGGGGCACTGGGCCCCTCATCCTTCCCCCGACGCCAGGGGTTTGGGATTCCAGTATCACTGTCCCTTCCCAAGCCCCACCCCCGCCTGGGCCCGCCTCTCAGGGGCCGCCCTCGCCTCCGAGCTGCAGGCCCGGCCCCCACTCGGTTGCCAACTTTCGCCCGTCTATGCCAAAGCCTCGGCGGTGACCCCGCCCCATTGGCCGCCTTGTGACGTCACTGCATGCAGCCCCGCCCCCTCCCGTCCCTTCCTGGGGCTGCCCGCTCCCCTGTCCCTTAGTTAGCCCCAAGCCCACTATAGAGCAATAATGCGCACTGCATGCGAAGCTGCCGCCGCCTCTAGTTACTGAGAATCAGGTATCCCCACCCTACCCGCCCATAGGCCTCGAGATCAGGGACGCTGCGCGGGGCCACCTCCCCTCCCCCCCACGACAGAGCCCCGCGGGTGCAGTGGTCCCCGGCGGGGAGGGGAGGGCGCAGTTGCACCTCAGACCCTCCTTCACTCGTCCATCACTCACCCACCTTCATTGGCGCCTACTGCGTACCAGTCCAGTTGCTGGTGAGGCAAAGAGGCCCGGGGTCCTGTCCCGACGGGACCTCCGCCATTGCAGCTCGACGACGGGCGTGGATGTGCGGAGGAGGACCCCAGGCAGCGTCCACTCTCCACCCTTACCGGAGTGTGTGGGTGCAGCCAGGCTCCACTTCGGACCTGGGCTCTGGGTTCAGCTCCTGAGAGGAAGACCAAGGAACCCAGGTGCCAGCGCCTCTGGTCCTCCTCACCAAAGGCCAGTCTTCTGATCCGGGCGACTGCTAAAGAGGGTAACAGGAGCTTATTGGCCAGCCCACTCCCCCCTCCCCAGCCTCGTCCCGGCAACTGGCAGGGACTGAGTAGGGTGCAGGCCCGCGGTGCGTACACACACCCCACACAGCCCAGGCTGAGCCTGCTGTCCAGAGGGGCCTGCCGTCCAGCCGGGCGCTCCTGCATGTACACGCACACACAGGCGCCCCTGCCCCACCCCACACGCCTACCTAAGGAGAAGGCCGGAGGGCCGTGGGCTGGCCAGGGTCTCCCCTTCCCCCACCCCGCCGCCGTGGAAAGCCATGGGCCCCCTCCCGCCCCCATAACTAAGCAGCACAATAACCGACCTAGCGAATTCAGGTAGAAGGAACGTTTAGGTAGCACCTACTTTGTACTGATTCTATGTGTAGGGCCCGAGGTGTGGGGACCCTCGGGTGGGGGTCGCGGCCGCCGGCCTGCCCCGCCCCCATCTCGCCTGCGCCCCGCCGCCTTGTACATACTCCCACCCGGAACAGGCCGGGATTTTTACTCGGGCCGCGCCCCCTCTTCCGCCCCCATTTGGGGCGGGGCCGGCCGGACAGACGGACGGACGGACAGACCTCCTTCCTAAGCACAATAGCACCAGCTCCCCGGAGCGCCGCACCTCCACGAGGAGAATAAATGCCACTCTTGATAGAACTGGTGTGTGGCGTCCATGTTTGCAGGGCGGGGCGGCTCCTCTCTTCTGAAGAGTTTGGGGTGGCACAAGGTGTGAGGGAGCTGGCGCCCAGCTGCCATTCAGTGACCTTTCGCAAGGGGGTGCCTTGTTTCCTGTCTGAAGGGACCAGCTGTCACCTTAAGGCAATCCACTCCCAGTATTTCTCTGTTGGTGGCAGTGAAGTTCCCTTCATCCCCTCTGGAATGAGATGGTACCAGGGCAAATCTTGCTGGGATTCCGCACATCTCCACAGGGTGCCACACGTTTTCACCCGTGGGCAAGCTGGCCAGTTCCCTTGGGTGAGCTACAAACACGTCATTTACACTGCTAGGTCCCACCTGGTGGGCTCTGATTCCAAATGACCCTCACACATCCACTGCTGCCGTCACCGTGTTACTTCATCTTGTGGACGGTCTTCCTCTCTGTTGGTGACCTTCCATTTTTCCAAGCATGATGTCCTTCTCTAGGAAATGGTCCTCCTGACAACATGCCCAAACGATGTGGGACACAGAGTTCCATCTAATCATTCGGCATATGCCACAAGACCATGGCTAGAAAGGCCATATATAAAAGCAGCCCATTCTACCACACAGGTCAGACTATGTCATCCATATGCCCAGGGTCACTACGGCCACTAGGACCCTGGCAGGGGCAGGGGCCACACACCTCACAGGTCCTCCAGACTCTGGAGAAGCCAATGGCAGAAGAGCTACAGACCAGAGGCTGGAGAGGCCAATGAGGGCAGCAGCAGACACAGGGTGGAGGTGAACTGATTCCTTTGTTTGAGCTTAAGCTCTCCCACTCAGAGACCCTGCCCAGCCTGGCAATGTGTGCAGGTGTAGAGGGTGACCCTACATCGGGGGAACACCAAGGGGCCATATGTACCCACCATGGCCAGACTACAGGAATGGTTTTGCCCATCTCTGCAATCCCCTGGGACCTACTGCCCTCCCCTTCTTGCACCCAGGTTAGGTAGGTGTCATTTACTCTACTGGAAGGTTTAGAATCTGGGCCTCAGGGAACTGAATAGCTTCCAAGGTCACGTCCAGGGCTGCTTTTGACATACACCTGTCCCAATAGCCTCCCTCTACCAGAATCACACGTGGACAAGAGCTGGTCATAGGGATGTGGCTCTGGGAACCCACTCCTTGCCCCCAGGAGGCCTCAACTGGAGTATCCCAACTCAAATGCAAGATTCAGCTTCCTCATGACAGGTGGGATAGACGTGATCTCTTGAAGGCCTGCTGTAGGCTCTCAGAGCACCCTGCCCCTCAAGAACCCAACCTTCCTACAGCACTGATGACACAGGCCCTCACCATTACCCTCCATTGAGCTCTGGCTTGCTGGCCACACCCCTCACAGGCCTCTTTGGCCTCCAGCCCTCTGTCCCAGGGGCAGCTTCAGGACCTTGCCAGGGTCAAAAGCACCCTGCCAGGCTTCAAGGCTCTCACACCTACACAAGGAGTAGCTGGACACACTGTCTCCTGTCATACAGTTTTTGCCCTTTCCTCTAGTATACTGGGGTCATTCAGGTGACCTCTTTGAGGGCACCCACATTCCAGGTGCTCTCTTGCTCCCTTTACCACCTCCGGCTGCTCATCCCCGGCCAGGCCTATTCTCTCCATTGGCTAAGGTGGTCCACCTCTAGGGTTTACTGGGAGGCAATCTTCTCCTGCCCCCATCACCCTGAATTCTTCAGTTGGCTTTGAGTGTAAACATGGGGACATGTGCAAGTATGAACATGAACATGCATGGTGGCCTTGTGTTGTGCCTTGGGGATGGATGCAAAAGGGGATTAGCCAGGCCCATGTGCCCATCCAAGGCTTCAGACAATCTCCCTTGGAAATCAGTTCTCAGGAAGACCCAGTCTGCTGGCAGTAGCCTTGGATAGGGCAAAGGAAAGGACAGACTGGATACGAACTTAGTTTTGTCCAGACTGACCCTGACCACGGCCAGCCACTCTAGGCTCTAGTGGGAAGGGCTGTCTATTCTCTGATCATATCGGGGTAGCCACCTCACCAGTTACATGTCAGATACCCACATGAAGTGTGGTCCAGCCTGCCAAGATGGACATCAGCAGTGCGTGTGAGTAGGGGTGGGGTGCCTGGAAGGTGGAGGTGGTGGGGTAGTGCTGTGAGCAGCAGGAGGGGTGCAGAGATTGGAAGGACAGGTCACTGACCTCAAGTAAAGCCTCCACGTGTCTTCATCCAGGGAGTGCTTGTGGTATCCTGCCCCTTACCCCCAAGGGAGTGAATGCCATCAGCTTCTGGATAATTCTTGTATAAACCAGGCCCCAGAACCAGAGTACTTTGCATGTATGTTTTGTGTAAGCCAAATCCACGTACAAAAGCATAACACATTATCCCTAATCCTGCTCCGTCCGCACAATCAGAATGTTTTCTTTTTCTCATACTACTATTTTATTGTTGTTGTTGGAGAGAAAGCGATGCTACCAAGCCAAAGGTGGGTGACTTTTAATTCATGGCCCTCAGGCCTGTGTTTCATTGATTGTTGTTGTTCAATAATTCTTCTAGGTCGTATAGCCCTGGTGTGTCCACTTGCCATACAGAGGTAACTTGTGGATGCTATGAAGCTGAACACTGTGACACTGATGTGTCAAATGCGTTAATGGTTGATTACCCATGGTGGACAGTGTTTGGTGGAGCTCCCCGATTAAAACAAGCTTGGAAGCAGGAGTGGCATCCACTTCCGTAATAGCTTGCCTCCAGAAACCCTATGAACCTGGAGAAAGGATGAAAGTCACACAAATGTTGAGGACTTTCATTGACAGGGTTGCTATGAGTCTCCTACGACTCAATGGCACTTAACAACAACTAGAATTTTATTATTTTGTTTTTAAATATATCTTTTATTTTATACTGCTTTACTTAACAAGTTTGTATGCATTGTTTTTCACGTTGGATCTCGCCCCAATTCCTTTACCCATCCTGCCCCTCACCATCAGTGCCCCTCTCATTGAGGCTCATTTTCTTTTCTGAGGACTCTCTACCCTGCATGATGTCCTCCAGGATTGTGCTGTTGTGTACTGTAGACTTGGAACAGATCCATAGCTGACCCTCTGGTGGGATTTCAAAGGCAGTTAATCGCATGGTAGGAGAGTGTCCATCTTTCTCCTATGGAGCAGCTGGTGGTCTCGGACGGCGTTCCTTAGGGATAGCAGCACATGTTCTTGTCCCTAGGTCACAAGAGCTTCCCTGTCCTCCAGGACTAGTACCTCTTTATAAATTAAACATGCCCGAAATATGTGAGCCAAGGAAGCATTCAGAAAACTTTAGAGGGATTTTGCATGAGGTTTCTGGGGGTGCCCAGCCAGGGCCAAGCGAAGGCCACAGAGTCACTGGTAGGGTTGCCTCTGTTCAGATGGCTCCAGCTTAACTCCAATCACGCACACAGGCAGCAAAACGCAGGCTTACCTGAGGCCTGGGACAAGGTAAAAAGCCTGGGACTGCTCTTCAGCCCAAGCGTTGCATGATTTGGGCAGCCTGTGTGGGACAAGTGGCCCAGAGCCGCCTGAAAGCTGGCACATTTGCCCCATTCCCAGTTAGACCTGCTGGCTGGGGCTTGGCCAACTTGATATGGTGGACGGCCAGAGTCCTCTGTGATGCGAGACCTGAACGTTTTTCTTGCACAATCTTCTGACCTAGGCCCCTGTCAGTCTCTTTAAGCTGGAGAAAAATAGATTTCTCCCATGTTAAATGGAAGATGGGGCTGATGTAACACGAGTGTCCTATTTCCACGTACACGCTGCTGGGTCAGTTGCGAGACCACCCAGCACTGCCCTCCTCGGCTGAAGCGTGACCTGGCGGCGCCCGCGCACTCGCTGCCCTGGGCGTCCAGTGGCAGCACCCAGGTGTTTCATTAACCTAGATCCCAAAACCCACTCTCCAGGGCTGCGGGCAATGAAGAAATGGTTACAGAAATGGGACAAGGGGCAGGCCAGCGGGTCAGGGAAGCGCAGCGCGCTAGGAAGACGAAGCTGGTGCACCTGCTCCGCCGAGCTGGGCAGAGCTCGCCTAACATCCTACACGGAGACCTGAGTGGGAGTCCCCCGAGGACCACCGGGATGCAGGACGCGCGTCCCCCGGCAAGCCCCCAGCTGCGCCCCGCGGCGCGACTACCGCTCCCAGGGCGCCGCGCGCCGCCCGCCTCCTCCCCTCAGGTTCCGCCCCAGCCATGTCTAACCGGCCAGAAATGGACGTGTCCGCCGGGGCGGCCACAGCGCGGGGAGGTCGGTGGTACGCACTTGGGGGGGCGGGGCCGCAGAACTGCGTGGGGATTGGTCGGTAGCACGTGTGCGTGCGGGGCGGGGCCGAGCGAGGGAGTGGGGATTGGTCGGTAGGCGCCTGCGGGGCGGGGCGGGCCACGCCGCCGGTTGCTCTTTGGCGTGAAGGACGCATGCGGGGTGGGCGGAGCGGCAGCGTGCAGATTGGCCGGGCGCGAGGGCGGGCTACGGTGGCCGTCAGGGGGCGGCGGCGGCCGTTGACGGCGGTGCGGAGGCGGGGCCGCGGCCTCGAGCGCGGCGACCCTGGCGGGCAGCGGCACTT
>NW_006399753.1:559928-581354 GCF_000299155.1 Elephantulus edwardii
GTCGGAGGACGGGTGCGCGGCGCTCGAGCCAGGCGGCGGAAGAGGAGGTGCGGGACGCTCCCGCGGGCCCCGATGTGGGCGCCGGGGGAGACGCGCCGGCCCCTGTTCGGCACAAGGAGAGAGACGCTGCCCCGGGCGGCAGCCCCGGCGATCTGAGGTAACGACAGCGTGACCCCGCGCTCCGACCTCCGCCCGGCGTCCGTGCTCCGCGATCCCCCTCGGCCGGAGAGGCGCGGGCAGCGCGCTCCTCATGTTCGAGAACCTGACCCCGCCTTTGCGTGGCGGGCGTGCCTCTCGGGTCTTCGCGAGGAAACTGAGGCCCAAGGGACGGCGACCTGCCAAGGTCACGCCGGTGGGGTCGCGGAGTGGAGGCGGCCGCGGCCCGAGTGCGCATCCGCGGGTGTGCGGGCCTGCGGGCCGGCGTCCTGGGCTGGGGTCTTCGGGCGGCCGGGGGTCCTGGGCCGGGGTCCTGGGCGGACGTCCTGGGCCGGGGTCCTGGGGCGGCCGGGGGTCTTCGGGCGGCCGGGGGTCCTGGGCCGGGGTCCTGGGCGGACGTCCTGGGGCGGGCGGGGGTCCTGGGCCGGGGTCCTGGGGCGGCCGGGGGTTTTCGGGCGGGCGGGGATCCTGGGCCGGGGTCCTGGGCCGGGGTCCTGGGGCGGGCCGGGGGTCGCGCGGGGAGGGTACCTTTCCCTGACTCGGACACCCGCGCGATGCAGGCCGGCGGTCCTGCTGCGGGACAGGGGCGGGCTGGGCTGTCCAGGGGTCCCCTGCGCTGTGGTCCAGCAGAGGGGCAGGGGTGGGCAGCCCCCACGTGGGCGGCCAGGACTAGGGTCACGAGGTGCATGGTCGCCTCCAGGCTGGCCCCTGGCCTGGCCCCTCTCCGGCCGGCCCCTCGGGGCTTGGGGAGCCGCTGGAGGATCGGGGTTCTCGGGGAGGAAGCGGGGATTGGTCAATCGGCTGGCACAGCCGCGTAGTGAGTAAGACGGAGGCTTTCTCCATCGGCCACTGTGGGCGGGGCCGGGGGCACACCCTGGGACGGGGGCAAGTTCTGCCCCTGCCCTGGGGGTGCTCACAGTGCACCCCGAGATAAGATAGCCCTGTAGCGGGAGCAAAGGTCAGGGGCGGCCCCATGGGGCGGAGGCCAGTCTGCGGAGGGGCGTCCCTTCCCTGGAGTGGAGCTGGGGGTCCTGAGGGGCTGGCTTGTCACGGTCCACCTGGAACGGCTTCCTGGCTTTCAACTGCTGCCCGTGCTCTGTCCAGGAGGCAGAGCGTGACCACTGGCAAGGCTGAGAATGAGAGCCCTTCTGTGAACTGGGGTCCCGCTGTGGACAGAGCTGACCCTGGAGAGGCAGGCAGAGGATCCACTGTCAGCCCCCGCTGCTTCTGTGCTCCTTCTGCTGGCGGGAGTTGAGAGGGCCCTGGGGGACTGTCCAGAACAGGCCGGCAGGTTCCCCAAACTGGCCTTCAAGTCTCTTCCAGGCTGTCCTCCTGGGCATGGCCAGGCCAATCCCTTCCTGTCACTTTTGTCATGCCTGTCCCCCTTCCCCCTTCCTCTTGACTTCCTGTTCACCTGCTCACCTGGGGCCGAATAGGTGTGTAGTTGCCTTTCCTGTTCCTGTGGGAGGGCGGGGAGGTGGTGGGCTGAACACCTGGGCCCACTCTTCCCAGGTCCTCTGTACCATTCCCAGTGCTCAGGAACTTTTCATGGTCTCCAGACAGGGCCTTCTGGGATGTGTCCCTCTAGTAAGGAGGAAGTGCCCAGGAGCCAGCTGCTGGGAGGGAGGCCCTTCCTGTGACCACATTTAGGGCCAGCATGGAAGCTTTGTGTGCCCTGGTGAGCTGGGGGACAGTTCTGTGTCCCCACAGTGTTGATGTGGGTCAGGTGAAATGGAGGGGCCTATGGCGGCCTGGAAGGCTGTTGGGCTCTGGGTCAGTTTTTTTGGCAGGCCAGGTCCTGGAGGAAGGGTAGGGGACACTGGCAGGCCCTCCAGTGTGAGTGAAAGGGTGGCAGCAGTGGCTCTGGTACGCTGGCCAGATCCAGCTACCTTGTGCTGCCATCCTCTCCTGCCCTCTGTTCCACTGTACTTGGTCACACGACAGAGCTAGGCCGCTGTGGATCCAGTGGGGTGGGTGTCCTCCTGGACAGATTGCCGGTCCACCTCCACGTCTTAACGGAGGGCAGTCTAGTGGTTCTCAAGAGAGGGAAAAACCTGAGATAGCTTTTACATTGATGTCAGTTATCTGTTACCTTCAAAACTGTTGAAGATAAAGCTGTAATGGCCTAGAGGCCAGGGTCCACTGCTTATGATGAATTCTTTGCATGTGCAAGCTGGTCTGAGACTTTGGGTTAGTTCTGGTGCAGACTAGGGCTTGGATGGGGCTGCAGGGACCTGGTGCCAGTAAAAGATAAGGGGCAGCTGGAGAGACCTATGTCAGGTCTAAGGTTGACTGTGCACACCAGCCCTCGATGGGCAGGTGCCGATCCTGCATATAGCAGGCAAGACGCCCAGGTGATCTCCCCCTCTGGACAGGACATGTTAAGGGGCAGTGAGTGGTACGTTGGAGATGCGTCTCCAGACCTGGGAAAGGAAAGGTTCAGGGTGGGCCAAGTCTTATCCAGGTAGATCTTAAAACTCACTGCTTAGCTTAGGATACACCTGGGCACAGAGCTGAAGGGTTGTGGAGGGTCTGGAGCTTGGAGAGGTGCTTGCCAGCACTTGGTCCTGTGATGCTGGACTGGGGGCCTGGCAGGGTGTCAGACCTTGATCCAGGGAAGGCAGAGGTTAGCCTGCTGTCACTGCCCTGGTACTTGCTTGGGGAGCAGTCCCTCCTGGGCCTGCACTCACCTGCCTCTGATGCTTCCCCTACACTCCTATCCTTTGCCCCCAAAGGGCCTGGATTGAGCCTACCCCCTGCTTTCATCCAAGAGGAAGGGCCCTGTCCTCTCCTCTTACAAAACTGGAAGAGGCCTTGCTCAATGCCACGGTGGGGTTCACTCAGGGTTTCCTGGGGAGAAGTGGCTATGTGCTAGAGGCACTGGAGGCCCAGCTGGGGTCTGCTGTATACCCTGCACTCTTCCTCCTCCCAGAAGGAACGGGCACCAGAGGGTCTGCAGGGCCCTGAGCTGATCCTTGTTGGGGGCCTGAAGGGAGCCCTTGGCCTGAGTCTCGGCCCTGGGTACACAGATGGGGGCTGGGCTCAGCCTCCAGGGGGTGTTCTTAGCCCCAGAGGCACATAGCAGTAACCCCTTGGTTGAACAGGGCCAGGCTGTGAGTTTTCAAAAACAGCTTGAGCAAAACAAGGGGCTACAGGCCAGAGCTCAAGGCCACCCCCCCCCCCCGGGAGATACTCTTCAGCCAGGGCTTGGGTGGTGCCCAGCCAGGGCAAAGGGTTCCAAGGGGTGCTCTGGAAGGATGGAAGCTCAGTGTCCCTTCCCTTGTGACTCCAGTGCATCATGCTGCCGGGAATCTGGAGGAATGTCCACCTCGAGAAGTCTGAGCCTTGTCCTCCCACAGCCTATGGACAGGCCTATGCGTAGACAGGTGGCCACCTTCTTGTGTGCGACATCTCCTTGCTCCAGTTGTAGCTGAGCCCTTGGCCCTCAATATGAGGCAGCTAGGGTGGGCGTGTGGGTCAAGACAACAGAGGGGCTGGACCTACCTTATTCCAGCTGAATCTTCCAGCTCCTTCCAGGAAATCGCTGGGCTTTGGGGTGGTGGAGGTGCTTCGGCCCTGGCCTTGTGCCCTGTGAAGTGGCTCTGTGCCTGGGGTGGCCTACAGGGCTTGTGTGGCTGGCTGCTGGCTCTTGACGGGTGTCCTGTCTCCTCCCCTGCCAGCTGCCACCGCCTGCAGGAGTCCTTGTTCAGCTCTGACAGTGGCTTTAGCAACTACCGTGGCGTCCTGAACTGGTGTGTGGTGATGCTGGTAAGCAGAGCCGCCCAGCCTTGTGCTGGAGGAGGACAGTGCTGTCCCTATAGCAGCCTCATGCAGGCTATGTGGGCTGACGCTCGGCATACTTTTCCTAAGGTTGGACTGTCAGAGGGGGGTGGGTACTGGGACTCGAAGGGTTTGTGTTTTGAGCTGGACCTGTGGAATCCTCTGGGGAACTTAGTTTATGGGAAGGGCCTGGATGCATGCAGATGGATAGGCTGACTGATGGGTAGCAGGTGCCATGGTCTGGGGTGGTGTAACTATGGAAGGGGCACATGGTGTGGATAAGGCATCTCTTACAGAGCACCCAAGATGTGTCAGCTAGGGGAGAGCTGGATTAGGATGATGTTCACAGTTCTGCTCTGCCCACCCCCACCTGAGTCCAGGAAGCACCCCAGAAAGCAGAGTAGACAGAGCCCCCCCTCACCCTGTAGTCTGCGCACTGTACTCTCTTAGCTTAGGTTGGCCCTTGGAGGGGCTGGACCAGGCTGCCTGCCCGGAGACATTGTGGCTGTGAGAGCTGGGGCAGCTCTTTCCGTGCCTGTGGCCCCAACCTTTGCCTAGTTTTCTCATGTTCACTGTAGTGGGGTACCTGTTGCTATCCACAGGGAACAGCCTCTACACGTCCCACCTAGGCCTTGAGGTGGATGCTCCCACTGGAAATCCAGCTCCCATCCATTGTGGGTCTGGCTTTGTTAGGTGGGCACTGCCTGGTGGGGCCTTGAGGGTGCCTGTTGGCAGCTGTTGACTCTAGATCTTGTTATGATGCTCTCTTTGAGCCCCCAGGGAGGCCACCTCCAAGTGCTCCGTTGTAAGCTCTGTCTGCCACAGTACCCACTGAGGCCTCTGCTTTGGGATATTGGGGACTCAAGAGATGACAGGTGCTTGTGGGTCATGAGGAGACCAGCAGTCCTAGCTAGCCCCAGGCTGGAATCAGGCTCCACTTTGGATGGAAGACTCAGGTCTTCCATCTGCGTCAGGCAGGCCAGGGACCTGGGAGTGGGTGATGCTGTCACAGTTGAGGGCAAGACATTTTCCCAGTGAAATGTCCCATAGTCCCTCCAGTACCTGTCTCTTGGGGGTGAAGACAGGCCCCATGCTGTCCCACATCTCTGCAGCTGGCTCTAAGCAAGGGAAGACCCCTTTCCACTCTTCAGCTTAGCCCACTGGAGGGCCTTGTCCTTTAGTGCTGGGCCTTCTCCTGTGGGTTTAGGGGGAACACTCAGCAGTGCTGGGCAGGTAGGGCTCCGAGTCAGCGCTTGGCTGCCTCAGCTGGGCCTTTCTGTCCTTGGGCAGTGACAGTGACCTCTGCTTGTCTGGGCACTGCCCTGGGAGAGGGTGGCCAGCTCGCAAGGGTTCCTTGTGCAGGACTTGGCAGCACCACCCTGTCCCTGTCCTGTGCCGCCAGGTATGGGAGCACAGGCGCAGGTATCCTGGCAGGCAGGTGGTCTGTGACCTCCGTCCACTCTCTCCCACAGGTCTTGAGCAATGCACGCTTGTTTCTAGAGAACCTCATCAAGTGAGTGTGCCCAGTCCTCCCGTGTGGCTTTGCCCTGGGCAGGCCCCTCCTCCTGCAGCTGTGCCTACACTCAGGCCCCTCCCTCCACCTGTCCCCTTAGGTACGGCATCCTGGTGGACCCCATCCAGGTGGTGTCTCTGTTCCTGAAGGACCCCTACAGCTGGCCCGCCCTGTGCCTGGTCATTGGTGAGCTGGGCCCCTGGGTCGGGGCAGGGGTGAGAATGCTTGAATACTCTGGCCCTGCCCCTGACCCTGGGGTGGTGCTTCTGTCCCCAGGGGCCAACACCTTTGCTCTGGTCGGGTTCCAGATTGAAAAGAGGCTGGCAGTGGTAAGCAGTGCCCCTGCCCACCTGCTGGGGTTCCCATCTCCTGTCTGGGGATTTGCCAGTGTGTGGGGAGGCCCCCAGGACACAGTGCCCACTGTTCGTGTCGGCCACTCCTGGCGCAGGGAACGCTGACGGAGCAGGCCGGGCTGCTGCTGCACACTGCCAATTTGACCACCATCCTCTGCCTGCCTGCGGCGGTGGCCTTCCTGGTGGACTCCATCACCCCAGGTGCGCCCCTGTCCCGAGGATGGGCCCGTCCCGAGGCTGGGCGCAGGCGGGTCTGGGGCAGGCAGTGTGCCAGTGGCCTCTCTCCATAGTGGGCTCCGTGCTGGCGCTGGTGGTCTACACCATCCTCTTCCTCAAGCTCTTCTCCTACCGCGACGTCAACCTGTGGTGCCGTGAGCTCAGGGCCAAGGCCACAGCTGGTGAGGGGCGAGCAGGGGTGGGGGCACGCGTGGCCAAGCCCACCTCGGAGGCCCCGCTGGAGGCCTGCGTGGACACGAAGGCCAATGGGGCCGCTGCACAGCATTTAGTGACCTATCCTGACAACCTAACCTACAGAGGTGAGCAGAGGGGACCTGGGCTGGGCTGGCACCTGGAGACCTGAAGGAGAAGGTGAGGGTGGGTGGGAGGTGGGCGCCGACCCGAGGAGCAGGTGCCAGCAACCAGCACCCGCCTGGCTATCCCTTTCAGATCTGTACTACTTCCTCTTTGCCCCCACCCTGTGTTATGAGCTCAACTTTCCCCGCTCGCCCCGGATCCGGAAGCGCTTCCTGCTGCGTCGGCTCCTAGAATTGGTGAGGGTCTGGAGGCCATGGGGGGTGGGCATGGAGACGCTTTGCACTCAGTGGCTCAGCTTGCCCCTCTGCTTTTCTCCAGCTGTTCCTCACGCAGCTCCAGGTGGGGCTGATCCAACAGGTAGGGCCCTGGGGTGGGGGGCTGGGGTAGATGGGTGGGATGGGTGGGGCTGCAGGCTGACACCTCGCTCCTCTTTTACAGTGGATGGTCCCCACCATCCAGAACTCCATGAAGCCATTTAAGGTGAGGTCACAGGCCTGCTGGGGCCGGGCAGTGGGGCTGACCACAGCCACCCAGCTGACCCCTGTCTCCATAGGACATGGATTACTCCCGCATCATCGAGCGCCTCCTGAAGCTGGCGGTGAGTGGCCTTGCTTGCGGGTGGGAGCCAGTGTTGTGCGGGGCATGGCTTCTGGACCCACGGCTCCCTCCCCTACAGGTCCCCAACCATCTCATCTGGCTTATCTTCTTCTACTGGCTCTTCCACTCATGCCTGAATGTGGTGGCTGAGCTCATGAAGTTTGGAGACCGAGAGTTCTACCGGGACTGGTGGTGGGTGGCCCGGGGAACCACTGGGGCAGGGGGTGGGCAGGGGGCAGGCATGGCCCAGTGTGCGTGGGCACTCCCTCCTCTTCTTGTCCCCCAGGAATTCTGAGTCGGTCAGCTACTTTTGGCAGAACTGGAACATCCCCGTCCACAAGTGGTGCCTCAGGTGAGCACACTTCAATGGGGTTTACACGCGTGTGCCGGCATGTTGGGTGTGCATCTCTGCGTGTAAATGCAGGCTTCACTCTGAGGCTGCTTCCATGCAGGCACTTCTACAAGCGCATGCTTCGGTGGGGTGCCAGCAAGTGGATGGCAAGGATGGGAGTATTCCTGGCCTCAGCTTTCTTCCATGAGGTCAGTGCCGGCCAGCTTCCTCCCTTGTCCCCGGTGCTGGGGTCTGCCTTGGGGGATGTGAGGCCTGCTTGACGTCCCTCCTCCCCCACAGTACCTGGTGAGCATCCCCCTGCGCATGTTCCGTCTATGGGCATTCACGGGTATGATGGTTCAGGTGAGCATGATGGTTCAGGTGAGCATCGGTCCCCCAGTGGCTCCGCCCCACTGCTTCCTGGTCTCCACTCATCTGGCTCTGTGGCCCTCAGATCCCGCTGGCCTGGGTCACCAGTCGCTTTATCCTGGGCAACTACGGCAATGCAGTGGTGTGGCTGACACTCATCATTGGGCAGCCAGTAGCTGTGCTCATGTATGTCCACGACTACTATGTGCTCCACCACCGGGAGGCTGCCATGCCAGGGACCTGAGCCTGCAGCGGCCACACTCTACCCACACCCAGTTAGGGTGTGGATGGGGGCTTGCCACGGGCTGGAAGACGACTAACCACAGGCCCAGATGCCCACCACCCTCCTTGCCTGGGAGGCCTCTCTGCCCCTATGGGGCCCCCTCCCCTCAGGGATTGGACTGTCAAGCAGGGGTGCGTGGGTGGGGACACACCCTGCTTTCACAATGATTCCGCCCTGTGGGTGAGGCTGTGTGTCAATAAAAAGTTCTTCGGAGAACTGCTTGGCTTGCTGTGGCTGTGCTGCAGTGGGATGGGCCCAGGGCCCACCCCTACAGGACACAGGGAGGACAGCCAGCAGTCTACCATGCTGCCCCTGCTGGTCCTGGGGTACAGTGTGAGCCACCTGCATGGGCTTCCTGTGTGTGTCTGGAGTGTGGGGCTGGGTAGATATCCCCATGTCACCTCCAATGTGAAGACTCATCCCCAGAGGTAGACCATGGGCTTGCAGACACAGGTGCTGCCTATGCCTCAGTACACTGTCGCTCTGCCTTAGGCAGGACAGTGCAGAAAGGGCCCTTGTGGGAGGCTTGCTCCCAGTGCCTGAACTTGGGGGTAGGGGATGCAGGAATGAACCCAGCCTGGCCCTCATTGGAGGCGAGACCTCAGCCCACAGTGAAGGCTTGCCTGCTGACCTTGGGCCATAGGCAGTGTTGGGGGACCAGGGTGGGGCTCACTGCCTCCCCTTGCCTCAGTGTGGCAGTCTTAGAGGGGAAAAGGCAGGGTGAGGCCTCTGACATGCTGTTGCTGGATTCATGATCTGGTTGGTAACCTCTGACTCTTCCACTGTTTGTTTCTTGTGGGATCAGGGTCACGTATCCCTTCCACTGCCCTTGGCACTGATGGACAGTACTTGCAAACACTCCTAAGACCAGGTGGACAGCTCTTCAGGGCCTCCCTGGGCCCCCAATAAAGACCATGTGCAAATTCTAGGGGACATCTGGAGTTCTGTGTGCAGGCTTCCTCCTCCATGCACATTCCTTGCCCCAGGAGCACACAGACTACAAGGTTGCGAGCAATAGAGCACGTCCGTTTATACATCCACCTGTCCTGCATGTGCACATGTGCGTGCTATCAGTGAATCTCTACAGAAGAGACAATAGGGCTTCTCGTGTTAAAAATCCAAAATACAACTCTGACTTAACGACCAGTAGGGCCAAAATGTGATGGGAAGCCACCACAGACCAGGGGCTCCCGGCCACAAGTGAAGGCACTGGGCTAGGCAGGGCCTGGGACGGCGCCACCTGGATTTGGATGGTTGACCCCTTAGCCAGCTCCACAGCTCTGCCCAGGACTGGGGTCCTCACCCCTTGTCCAGCCCGGGGCTGGGAGTGGGTTGTTCCCCACTTGGGTCCTTGCCCCTTGTCCAGCCCAGGGCTGGGAGCAGTTATTCCCCAACCGGCTCCTGCTGGGGCCTCTAGGAGGTGGTGGCGTCCTTGGCCTTGGGAGGCTCTGACTCCGTCAGCAGGGAGATGGTTGGGTCTTCTGTGCAGTCGTCTCCCTCGGAGAAGTAGGAACCATCCCCCAGCTCAAAGAGCACAGGCAGGTCACTGCCCCCCATGTCCACGGGTCCAGGGTCCACCAGAAACAGGGGTTGTGCTGTGTAGTGCACCAACTGCTTTCCTGCAAAAAGACCTGGGAGTCAAGGGAGGGCGGGCATGGCCAAGTGGGGAGTGCCGCGGGGGAGCCGGGCTTCCTCACCTGAGTCCTGGCTGCTGCCCTCAGCCTCCAGAGGTCTGGGAGGCTCCTGGGGGGTAAGCAGCTCCTGGATCTGCCAGCACAGAAAGGCTACCCGTGAGGACTCCTGCTGCCCCTTGCCCCACCCCCAGTCCCAGCCCTGCCTCCACGCACGCTGGCCAGGCTGCTGTCCAGGTCCGTCAGGCTCATGTCCGGGACAGTCACTGAAGGGCTGAAAAGCTGTAGGAGAAGGGCGGTTAGCAGCTGGGGGGAGTTGGGGGGCCTGGGGTGGGGAGGACAGGGCAGGCACTCACATCCATCAGGGCGCTGGTGTCCACACTGAAGCCATGGCTGCTCAGCATGGTCTGCAGGTTGTCCAGGTTGGAGTCCATGGCGTCCAGGTGGTCACTGAGCTCGTTCCTGGACCAGGTAAGTGGAGGTGCATGAAGTGAGGCCCAAGCCTGGGCCCCCTTAGCCTAGTGACCCAGGCAGGCCCCACTTAGGCAGGCAGGGAGCTCCTTGGGAGCCCCTGCAGTAGCCAGGTCAGGCTTTCTTGAGGACTCAGGCCAGGAAGGGAGGAGGTGGGTGAGGAGCTATTAGGAAGTGGGCTGCAGCCAGCCCCTCCCCTGGGGACACCTGGGCCCCGTGATAGCCCAGTCCCTGGAGCAAAGCCTGACTGTGGGTGCCTGGGTTGGAAGTCCGTGCCTGGCACAACACTGACATGAGCACAGGAGTGGAACTCAGGCCACTCCCTTCAGAGGGCCTAGGATGCCTGCCCACCACCACCTGGGCAGTAGGACAGCAGCTCTGTAGAGCCCTCCCTCTCCTGGGCGGGGTCGGCTAACCCTGGTTGGACTGAGCCACGCAGAGAGGAGAGGCAGGGGTAGAAGCGAGTGGCCCCAGACATCTGTGGAGCGTGGGGCCAACTGCAAGATACAAACACAAGGGCCCTACTGCAGGGTGCTGGGCAACACTGCCAGCCCCAACTGCCAGCTGGAGGCGGGTGGGGCTGGGCCAGCCTGCTCCTCTCCTGCCAGGTCCAGGGGTCAGGCAGCACACAGGGTGAGGACCCAAGGGAAGCCCTGTCTCGGGAGCCTGCCACAGACTCTGCTACCGTCAGGGAGAATGTGCTCAAGTCCACTTCCTCGGTGGGCACAGCCTGGAGGCCAGTGAGGGCCCACTGACACCCGGCAGCCCTATACCCAGAGGCCCTGGACCAGCCTGAGCCTGGGTGAACATCCAGGCTCAGGACATCCTGGTGAGCCACCTCCCTCTATTCTTGGGGGCTAGAGAATGGTGTGGGTGTGGGTCACTCACTTGTCCAGGCAGGCCACGCTGAGGCACTTCTCTGGGGCTGAGGCAGGCAGGGGCGTGGGGTTGTGGTCCCCTTCCTGTGCAGGCTGGGTGGCTGAGGGGGTGGTAGTGGGTTCGCTGTCCCGCAGAATGGAATCGATGAGGGCAGTTGGGGACAGGGGTGTGTCCACCTCAGAGGATGGTGGCCCAGGGCTCACCACCTCTACCTGTGGGCTCTGAGGGGGGCTGGGCGGCTCCTCTTTGACGTGCACCCAAGCACTGCCGGACAGGGGCCTGGACAGCACATGGACAGCTAGGGTAAGAGTCTTTCCAGCCCTAGCCCTACCCAACCCCTGCCCCAGGCAGGATACAGGCTAAGGAAGGAGACAAGACCCCCACCTCTCGTCAATACTTCTGCCAGAGACAGGTGAAGGGCTGACGGGCAAGGGGCCGGCAGGAACCAACTCCGTGATGTCAGAAATGATGGGGCCGGAGCTAGTGTCTGGGGAGAAGACGCTGGAGCCGCTGTAGGCTGGGGATGTGGCCTGCAAGGGAAGCTGCTGGCTGCATGGCCACCTCGTCCTCTGACCACCCTGGTCTGCACCCGCCCCACAGGCTCGCCCGCTGCTCACTGCCAATGGGGCCGCGGTGTGGACGTGCTCCAGTGAGTACTGCCGGCCATACTTGGGCATGGGGTGGGCCGCACCATCGCCCAGCATCAGGGGGCTGTAGAGGAGGGACGACTTAGCAAGGGCCCATGTGGGGCGCCTGTCCTGGGAGAGGGGGCCCTGAGTCTCACATCTTTCTCTTCACCCCCAGGATCCGGTTGGACTGCACCAAGGAGATGAGGAACTGGATGAGCTGTAGGTAGAGAAGACCAGGTTAGCTGGTCACTGGCCACACACCCAACCAGCTGGCCACCCTTGGCTGAGGCGCCCATACCTTGTTGACAACTTTCTGTTGCTGAGCATGCTTCTGCCGCAGGCTGGCCACCTCCCTCCACAAGGCTTCATTTTCACTGCAAGAACAGGGGGTCAGCCAGGACGTGGGCCGGCTTCAAGGCCTCGTGCCTGTCCCCTACACAATGATGGTCTCTAATAGGTCTAGGTGGAAGTTGTTTGGCCTGTTTCCCCTTATGGCATGGCTGCGGGCGGTCCATCTGGGACGGACATCTTGCAAGGGGCCTGCTAGGCACAGGAGGGACTTACGGTAGTCCCCCACCTAGTGATGGCCGAGAATGCTCAGGGCTTCAGGAACAAGGACTAGGTGACCAACCTTGAACTCACTGCGGACCCCAGACCCACCTCCAGGGATGGGGGGAGTAGAGGGACCTACTGCTTCATGGCCAGCAGCTTGGAGTCCATGCTTTCCTGCTTCCCCTTCATCAGCTGCACATCAGTCAGCAGTCTGGTGACACTATCCTGGCGAATCTTTATGTCTTCATTCTTGAGGGTAGACACCTGGGTCCCCGGGGAAGAGAGGCCAGAGTCACAAGGGTAGCCTGCAGCATGGGGTTCTGTGATGGAACAGATTCCTGCTGGGGAGAGGGGAGCAGCAGGGGTGCCTCAGCTCTGTCCAGTTAGGGAAGTGCCCCTCCAGGACCCTCAAAAGAGGGGCAGTCATGGTGCTGGAGGGGCTTCAGCTGTGCCTTCAGCAGCTGAAGGGGAGTAAGGTGGGTCAGGGAGGGGACAGGGTGGCCATGGAGCCTGAACAGGTGGACACTGCCCAGGGCTGGCACGCACACTGGTCACTTTCCTCTTGATGTTGTCCAGAAGCTGCTCCTGGCCACGCAGGAAGCATGGGTGCTGGAACTCAGTGTCGTCCTTCTCAGGCTTGACCAGGCCCCCATGCTCGATGTGAACCACTTTCCGGAAGCCGTCTGCATGTGACAGGGGCGGTTCTGCCTGAAGCCACACACTGACCATGAGGGCCCGCCTGCTGCCAGGAGTGAGGCCCCAGGGACCGGCCTCTGGCAGGAAGCCCACACTCCATCCCTTATAGCAGGTGCCCATTATGCCCCTCACCCCCTTCCTCTCGTCTCCCCACAAGTGTAAACCAAGAGGTCATTAGCCCCCCTCCAAGAGTTTTAACCACAGGAGTCCCCTCCCAAGTGTGAAGAGTGGGAGTCCCACCAATCCCCCTTCAATACTAACAAGCGTGAACCATGGGAATCTCCCCAGTCCCCCTCTTCTGTAAGTGTGAACCGCAAGAGTCCTTCCAGCCCCCCTCCACCATGAGTGTGAATCACGGGAGTCCCCAACCTTCCCCATGGGTATAAACAGTGGCAGCCCTCCCAAGGTCCCCTCCCACCATGAGTGTGGACAATGGGGAAGGGGCAGCACTCACACATGTTGAGCTGCCGCACGAAGCTGGCCATGTTGTTATGCTTGAAGTACTTGGGCAGTACCTCCTTGGCAAACTGGCCCTGGTCCAACACATGGAAACTGTTCCCGTTCTGTTGGGGGAAAAGTGGGGTCACCACCTGACCCCCAAGGGTGGCAGTGGCCACATTCTCACCCTGTGGGGCTACAAGACACTTCATCTCTATCCTCCTGCCTTGCATGCATCCAGCAAAACTCGAGTCCTGCTTGGGGGGGTCCTTGTGGCTGGAGGTTGGGGCCTGAAGTCCCTAGAGCCAGGTGCCTTGACCGACTTGGAGGGCATGCTCTGTGCCCACACTTCAGCACACTTTCCTTTACTCAGTGCGTCTCCCCAGAAATAGAGGTCAAAGCTGAGAGGGTGGTATCAGTGTGGCCACCCTGTGGGTGACTTGACCATACCTGTGGAGGGTTAAGGATGAGGAGGGAGGTGTTCCCAGTATGAACAGGAATGGAGTGCCAGAGACTGCCCCCCTCCCCGTGGAGTCAGGAGAAAGCCCAAACCAACCCTGCTGCCTGGTCAACTCTGACCACCCTGACCCTGGGACAGAGAAGTAGACCGTGTCTTCCAGAAAAGCAACGAGAAAACTGGTAAATACATCAAAGCTCAACTTCTCAGAGCTCTGCAGATTAACCACATGCCTGCAGCTGTCCAAGGGGAGCACAGCAGTGCTGGGGGTGATCTGGAGCCCCATTCCCAACACACTAGTTAGCTCAGTACGAGTTTCCTGCAAATAAAGAGCTGATACACAGAACTAGAAGAAACGATGAAAGTATGCAAATATGGTTCAAAAATACAACAGTTCCAACAGCAGCAGCCAGGGGCGTGCGTTAGGCAGCTGCTCTGGGCTAAGAGTCCCTCACTGCCTGCTGTGAGGAAAGGGTCATCTGGCCAGCCTGGCGCTTCTCCAAAGAGGTGCTCAAGGAGATCCTGAGTGGACCTGACCCAGCAACTTTCCCTGTGCAAAAGCCTTTCTCCAAGGTGTTTGCTGTTACCATTAAGAAGCAATTTTTAAATTTGCAGCTATAGTGGGTAAAAGGGTAGACATTATGCTTACAGAAAGTTTGCAAACAAACAAAACAGCAAAAAACAAGCAAACCACAAACCCACCACAACAAAACTAAAGAAGCAATGGGCTTTGAAAAACTTTAAAATATTCCTGGGGATCCAGACAGCCATCTAGATGAAAAGAGATGTGCTGTGCTCAGAGAGACCAAAGGAGGCCCTGAGGCAGCAGGACCTTGAAGAACCCATGCAAAAGGAAAGGTGGAGGGAGCTGGACACTGTGGAACACATTAACAGAGCAGATGGTCAAAGGTAGCAGACTTACCGACTCCAGGTGTGTAAGGAGGTCTCTGCACAATCACTGGGTGACTACAAACCCACTAAGCAAAGCATTTTTTTGTATCCTCTGCTTTCAGCCAAGGCCCATCTGATATCAGCAGTGATATCCCTCATTCAATGGCTTCTTTTGAATCAAGCCTGAATTTCTCTGTTAACGTACTATTTCAGTCATTTCTAAATAATCCTCAGCAAGATTTTGTTTACATGTGACATTAAAGAGTCAATAATTTCCACACTCTGTAGGATCACCTTTCTTTGGGAATGGGAACAAATATGCATCTCTTCCAGCTGGTCAGTAGGTAGCTGTCTTCTCAATTTGTTGGCAGACTGGTGAGCTACTTCCTGGGCTGCATCTGCCTGCTGAAATAATTCAGCTGGTATCCCATCAACTCCTGTGCTGTATTTTTTGGCAATGCATTTAGTGTAGATTGGACTTGTTCCATCAGGATAATTGGTTCTTGACAATCTATCACTTCTTGAAATGGTTCAGTGTTGATCAATTCTTTTTGGTGCAGTGACTTTGTGTATGTCATTCATCTTCTTTTGATGCTTCCTGTATCATTCAAGATTTGCCCATAGACTCCTTCGGTACAGCAACTTGAAGCATAAAGATATTTACTTGTGTTTTACTGACCATGCAATGGCATATGATTATGTGAATTATAACAATATATAATAGTTATACAATAGTTATATAATAGTGAGACAAACACAACTCATACTTAGACTGAGAAACAGCAGTCTGAAACAGAACAGGGAAACACTATATGGTTTAAAGTCAAGAAAGTTATGCATCCAGGTTGTACCCTTTCTCCATACTTATTCAATCTGTATGCTGAGCAAATCATTCAATAATGATTTATTGAACTATATGAAGAAGAGTGGGTATTTTGATTGGAGGATGACTCATCAACAACCTATTATGCAGATGACACAACCTTCCTTTTAGGAAAAATGAACTTGAAGTACTTGGAAGACAAGCAAAGACTACAACTTTTAATATGGGTTTCAACTAAATATAAAAACCCCAGGCACACCATCAAAAATCCTCACCATTAGGGCAATAGAAAACATGATAATGGACATTGCCAAGGATTTAATTTTACTCAGATCCACAATCAACACCCATGGTGGCAGCAGTCAAGAAATTACAAAATGTACTGCACTGGAAAAATCTGCAGTCAGACCTCTCTAAAGTGCCAAAATGCAAGGATGTGGGTTTAAAGATTAAGGTGAACCTGTCTCAAGTCAGTTCAGTTGTCTCCTATACACACAAAATCTGAATAAGGAAGACAAGAGTGAAGAAGATTTGAAGCTTCTGAACTGTGGTGCTGAAGAGTACTGTATAGCCCATGAAGTGCCGAAAGAACAAAAGTTTTTCTTGGAGGAAGTGCAAGCAAAAGGCTTAGAGGCAAGGATGGTGAAACGTCTCATATACTTTGGTTATGTTGTCAGGAGAGGACAGTGCTTGGAAAAAGGCATCCTGGGAAAAGCAGAGGGTCAGAAAAAGAAAGGAAAACCCTCAACTAGATAGACTGACCAGTGACTACAGCAATGGGCTTAAGTGTGTCACAGATGATGTGGTTGGTGGAGGGCAAGGCAAGATTTCCGTCTGTTGCTCAGAGGGATGCTATGACTTGTAGTTGATTTGATGGCACCTAACAATAAATTCACCAAGTAGAGACTTCAGTGGCCACACATGACAAAGCTTAGAGATGCTACAGAATTAGTTCAAGGTCACTAAACAATCACAATAAGCAACAAGCCCCAGGGAGCCAAAATAACCTGGGTTCCAGAATTGCCACCTAAAGTGAAAATGATGTTGTTTGTTTGTTGTTTTTTTATTATTTTTGTGTGTGTGTACCATCAAATCGGATCTGACTGGTACAGGAGGAGATTGTCCCTCCTTATCCAGCAGAGCATCTGGTGGATTTGAACTGTACACCTCTGGGACTGCAGTACAGATTCTTGCCACTAGACCACCAGAGTTCCCTTGAAAATGATGTTTTTACAAAATAAAAGACACAGCAAAATACCAATGACAACAATATGAGCAAGCATAGGCCATGCACACAGAAATGAGGAGCAACCCACAGAGACTGCTTCTAAACAAGTAACCTGCTTGATTAGACAAAGGACTTAAAGATTAGCCATTAAAAACATCTTCCAAGAACTAAAGGAACTTATGAGAATGTTTCACCAAATAAAGACTAAGTATAAAAAGGAGAGATTATTAAAAAAACTAAATGGAAACTCTGCAGCTGAAAGAAAAAAAAAATCAACCTGCTAGAGGGACTCAGAGGCTTATTTACAGCTGCAGAAAAGAGACCCGGCAAGCCAGACGATGATCCAGGCTGAGGAGATGAAAGCACAGAATAAGGGAGGAAGACAGCTCAAAAGAGAAAACATGTACAGCAGCATGAAGCATACTGACATATGCATGATGAAGTTCTACAGAAGCTGGAAAGGGAAATGGAAAGAGAAAATATTTAGGAGCTGGGGAGGGAGCCTGAAAAATCCTCAAATTTGAGGAAAAATAGGATGCATATAAGAAGTCTGTTCAATCTCTGACTGCAAAACTTGGTAGAAATCTATTTCCTCCTCTTTGGTTCTGGTTGTTGGTGCATATATTTGAATGATGGTGGTATTCACTGGACTTCTTTGTATGTGTATGGATATCATCCTGTCACTCACAATACTGTATTTGAAGACAGATCTAGAAATGACTTTTTTAACTATGAAAGCAACCCCGTCTTTCCTCACCTTGTCTCCAGCATAGTAGATCATATAATTCTCTGACTCAAAATGACCCATGCCAGTCCATCTCATTTCCCCAATACCTAGTATGTCAATATTTATGCATTCCATTTCCTTCTTAACAATATAAAATTTTCCTACATTCATGGTTCTTACAGTCCATGTTCCAATCACAAGTGTCTGCTTACAGCTGTTCCTCCTTCTATTTGTTTCAGTACTTGAGGGCTCAGCCTCAGTTGCCATATCTGCTAGTCAAAGTGTGCTCTGTTGTACATGGGGTTTTCAAAGGTATTTGACTGTGTGTGGATCACAACAAATTATGGCTGACTCTGAGAAGAATGGGAATCCCAAAACACTTGATTATGCTTATGTGAAACTTACACTTGGACCAGGAGGCAGTCCTCAGAACAGAGCAAGGAAACACTTCATGGTTCAAAATTGGGAAGGGTGTACACCCAGGATGTGTCCTATCTCCCTATCTTCTCAATCTGTATGTGGAACAGATTATCCAGGACGCTGGGCTCAATGAGGAGAAATGTGGCATCAGGATTGGAGGAAGACTCATCAACAATCTTCATAATATAGATGACACAACCCTGCTTGCTGAAGCTGAGGAGGACCTGAAGCACTTGCTACAGGCCAAAGACTGCAGCCTTCAATATGAATTGAAATTCAACATCAAGAAAACAAAGATTCTCACCACTGGGCCAACTGGCAGCATCATGATGGATGATGAAGAGACTGAGACTGTTGACAGCTTCAGTTTGCTTGGCTCTACAATCAACACTCTCAGTAGCAGCAGCCAGGAAATTAAAAGACGCAATGCATTGGGAAAGTCTGCTGTCAGAGACCTCTCCAAGGTACTGAGGAGCAATCATGTCAGTCTGGAGACTAAGGTGTGCCTGATACAGGTCTTTGCAATTACTTACTGTGTCAGTGACTGGACAATGACTAGGGATGATAGGAGAGTGGATGCCTTTGAGCTCTGATGCTGGAGAAGAGCAATGACTATATCATGGACTGCTAGATGAATAAACAAGTTTGTCCTAGAGAGGGTAAAGCCAGGTTGCTTGGAGGCAAGGATTCTGAAGCTCCGTCTGACACACTTTGGACATGTTGCAAGGCAGAGTCAGTCCTTGGAGAGGGATGTCATGCTTGGGAGGGTGAAGGGACAGTGCAGGAGGGGAAGACCCTCGATGAGATGGGTTGATTCTGTCACTGGGGTAATGGGAATAGGTGTGTCAGAGACAATAAGATTGGCAAGGGATAGAGCAGGGTTTAGGGCTGTTGTACACAGGGTCACTATGAGTTGCAAGCGACCCAATGGCACATAACAAGAACATCATTAGAAGTCCAACAAGTTCTAAGTAGGACAAACTCAGAGATTTAAACTTAGAAACATTACCATCCTTAGCTGGTGAAAAGCCAAAGATAGTCTCTCTTCAGAGAACCAAGACAAACCCAAAGCATCATGTATATTGTCAGGGGTAGTCAAGGTCACTAGGACTGACAGCAGCCTAGGGAACAAAGATCTGGACCGACCCTCTCCTGTGTCACATTTATCATCTCTGACATGCCTAAGCCAACGGCTAGTCAGCATGTCAACCCATCTTGTTTTTCCTCACTTTATCCGACGCTCCACCTATGTCTTTTTCTAAGAACCAGCCCATCCTAACAAAATGCCCAAAGTGAGATGGAGTTTCCCCTCCAAGGAACACTCTGGTTGCATGTTTTATTTATTGTTCTTTTGGCAGTTCATGGGATATTTAGTACTATTCTCCAACATCACACTTCAAAGGCATCTATTATTTTTCTTCTGTCATCCTTGTACTTGGTTCCATTTTCAGAAGCACAGAAAGGAACGGATAAGTCCAAGGCTTCAATCAGGACCACCTTAGTCTTAAACTGACAACTATGGTCTGTAGCCCTTTAGAGAAGTTCTTCCAGCAGACTTTCCCAGTGCAATAGTCTTGTTATCTTCACTGCTGGTACCAAGGTTGTTGATTGTGGATCCAAGTAAGAGGAAACTGTTAACAATTTCAATCTTTTCTCCATTTATTCTGAAGTTGTTTACTGGTCCAGTGGTAAGGATTTCTATTTTCTTGAGGTTGACATGTAATCCATATTGAAGGCTGCAGTCTTTGATTGTCTTTTGCAAATGTTTTAAGTCCTCCTCACATTAAAGTGAGCCAAGTTGTATCATCTGTATAATTCAGGGTATTGATAAGTCTGCCTCCAATCCTGACCCTATATTCTTCATAAAGTCTGGCTTCTCGAAGTATTTGTTTAGCATCCAAATGGAATACATATGGAGAAAGGATACATTCCTGATGCCCATCTTTTTTGTTTTTAAATCATACACTGCTTCCTTGTTCGGGTAACAGATTCTTGGTCTAGGTATATGTTTCACAAAAGCACCATTAAGTGTTCTGGGATTCCCATTCTTCTCAATATTAGCCACAATTTGCTATAATCCACATAATCAAATTCTTTTTTCACAGTTAATAAAGCATAGACATCTTTCTAGTATTCTCTGTGTTCAGCCACGATCTAGCAAGATATCCCTGGTGCCACAGGCTCTTCTAAATCGAGCTTGAATGTCTTCATTTCTATGCCAATGTTCTAGTAGTTTTTTAAATCTTCGGCAATATTTTGTTTACATGTGATGTTAATGATGTTCTTCAGTAATCACCATATTGTAATGTTTCCATTACAAAACCAAGAAGATGAGGAGTGTGCACTTGCTTCCTTTGACTGTGATTCTTGGATGGAATCTGAGCCCATTTTCAGTAATGGCAACTGGCACCAGCCAATCTGGTCTAACGGGAAACAGGGAGTTGGTCATGGAAGTAAATATCCACATGTTCTGTTTCTTCTTCCTCTTGCCCTGCTGCTCCAGCTGAGCAGACATCAATTGCTGTCCCTGGGATGGCTGCTGACCCCACAGTGAACAGGACGGAGGACAGGGCACTGAACACGTCCAGCCAGTGCTGCAGTGCCTACGGCAGCATGTGTCTAGTTTCTCATCAGCAGCTCCTCCTTTTCATGTTTTCTGCCAACTCATTACAGGTATATATCTCATGAGTGCCAATTACAATTAGTCATGCAACCCTCCCACTACTCAACAGGATTTTTCTGTCACTGTTATTTCACCTTTGACCTTTCCCTCTTGCCCCTGGCAGCCACTCCTAAGCTTTGGTCTCAAGGCTGCTTTTCCTTGTCTTTCTACATACATGAGGCTGTATGGTTCTAGTCCTGAATGACTGATTTTGCTCAACCCTGGATCTTTCTGCTCCATCTACACTGCAGGGTGGATTCTCCTACTGGATTTTAAAGAGAAATTTTCAAGTTTGACAAAGTCCACTTTATCATTTTTTTTCTTTAATGTTTTTGTATCTAATTGAAGACCACTGAGTTTTTCTGGAAGTTCTAGTTTTTAGGTCTGATTCATTTTGGGAGCTCTGTGGCTTAGTGGCCAGGAACTGCGCTGCCAACCCACAGGCGGGTGTTTCAACCTGTGAGCAGCTCCGGGACAGAGTGCTGGGCAGACTCCCTGCTGTGATGCACAACATCTGAAACTCTGCCGAAGGTCAGCTAGGAGTCGGTTCCAACTCAACAGCATGTAAAAAGAAGGTAATTTTGAGTTCATTTTGTATATGGTGTGAGGGAAATTCACTCTTTTGCACATACGTGTCCAATTGTTTTGGCATTTTCTGTTGGAAAGATCTACTGACCTTAGATGTGTGGTTCTACATCTTGATTCTATTTCCTTGATTTTGATGTTTATACACTCACCAGTATCATTCACTCTAGATTACCGTGGCTTTAAATCAGGTAGTGTGAGGTTTCCAATTCTCTTACCCTTCTAAGAAATGGTCTTCCCACTCCTGGCTCTATCCCAATCCCCTCCCTGACCTGTGCCCCCTCCTGTCTTGTTGTTGTTATGTGCTGTGTGTTATGTGTTGTTATGCGACCCTATGCACAACAGCCCTAAACTCTGCTCTGTCCTGTGCCAATCGCACTGTCTCTGACACTCCCATCCCAATTATCCCAGTCACTGAATC
>NW_006399753.1:584211-588728 GCF_000299155.1 Elephantulus edwardii
AGGATGCCAGACTAGGGCTGAGCTGAGCACCCTCAGTGAAAGAACCCAGGATGAGGCTCAGTACTCCCTGCTGAGCACCTGGGTTTGCTGTCTTCCTTTATGGAGCGCTCTGGGAGACCATGGGGGCTGGCCAGTCCTTTCCAGCCCTGTCTGGAGTGTGTCTCCACTGTCAGAGAGTATCTGCCACTGTGGCTGGCTCGGCATGGCCATCTCGTTTCTAACGAGCAATGCGTTCTGAGGGACTCCCCCCACCAGCTGCACTCCAGTCCCTCATGGTGCCAACAGCAGTCTTCCTAGAAGCTGCTCTTGGCTCAGCTTTGGAAGGTCCCACTAGACATGAGAACCACTTGTTATCTGGCCAAGTGGTCAATGGCACCCAGGCGTATTTTCTCTTTGAAGTACTATCTTTAGTCCAAGTATACGTCACAAAGCAGGTTTTGCATGAGATATTCCATGACCTGAGTAACACTTCCAAAAGCATGTCAACATTTTCTTGTCCTGACTATTCATATCTCTACCCCCAAGCCATGTCTCTTCATCTTTGCTTTAGATCCACAGTGCTGGCTGGGTACCACTAGCACGCTGGTTTTGGGGACCATTGCCTCTTTTCTCTCTCTGCTCCTGATGAGCAGAGACAGGTGAATGTCAGATGGTGACTTGCCGCCTCATTAGGTGGCAGACCAGGACTGTGTGATGCCCACAGACCCATTTCTCCCAGGAAACTAAGGACTCAAACCTTCAAGGTGTTTGGTGCTGACTGAGGCCTATCTGTTACTGTCCCCTAAGAATATATACAAATGCATACCCACACAGGTGGATCTGTGTGCACATACACGTTCATGCTCACTCGTACCCATCTAAATACAGGCACACACCGCTGAACCTGTGACAAGACACTTGTTTTTGATGGCTCAGGGGAGTGTTTCTTGGCATTGCTCTGTCTCTATTGTTCCAAACCTCACACATCTTACTCCCAGTGTCTGAAAGGTGAGAATCCCCACCCTGCACTAAGTGTTGAAGACACATGTTGTTGTTGTTATGTGCCGCCGAGTTGCTTGCGACTCATAGCAACCCTATGTACAACAGCCCTAAACTCTGCTCTGTCCTGTGCCAATCGCACTGTCTCTGACACTCCCATCCCGATTATCCCAGTCACTGAATCAATCCACCTCATAGAGGGCCTTCCCCTCCTGCGCTGTCCCTCCACCCTCCCAAGCATGATGTCCTTCTCCAAGGACTGGTCTCTCCTCACAACATGTCCAAAGTATGTTAGACGGAGCCTCAGAATCCTTGCCTCCAAGGAGCCACCCGGTTTAACCCTTTCCAGGACAAATCTGTTTGTTTTCCTAGCAGTCCATGGTATTCTCAATACTCTTCTCCAGCACCACAGCTCAAAGGCATCAATTCTCCTTCTATTCTCCTTGGTCATTGTCCAACTCTCTGATGCATAATAAGTGATTGTGAAGACCATGGCCTGTATCAGATGCACCATAGCTCACCTCATTCCTACCCACTCACTTTTTAACATCTAAATGGTGCTCTGGGATTCTGGACCTTTAGAGTTCTGTCCAAGGTGACTATGTCACTGAAGCACCATCTGAAGGGCTGATGAGTCTCCCTTCCTCTGCAGCCAACGTGGCAGTTCTCCGAGGCGTCGGACACAATGACTGAGCCCTGTGACTGGAATGTGGAGGACCAGCACGCTTGGTTCCATCACAGAGCCTACAACAGAGAGTTTTCTGACAACCAGAAGGAAGTTATTGTCTGACTGCCTGGAGGCTAAGTGCTCAAGACCAGGGTGTGGCTGTGCTGGGCCCCCTGAGCCTCTGAGGAGGCATAGCTCCAGCTGGCGGGGTGGGTGGCTCTGGATGGAGCTGGAAATTACGGCATCAGTTCAGAGCAGGGCAGGCCATCTTCATCCTGTTCATCTGACAACCTTCATCCTGACATCTGGGACAGCCTGAGCCTGGAAGAACCACGTGTTTGTCCTGAGCTAGGGACACTGGCCACTGGTTTCCTCCAGCACAGGCACATGGCTCCTGCCACTCCACCAGCTTCAGGTCTACCAGTCACACAGCCAGCAGGGCCTAGGCACCCACCCTGGAAACACCTTAGGGGCTGTCCCCGATCCTGTCCCTTGACATCCAGAGGAACAGGCCCACGGTGCCCCAACATGAGCATTCCCAGGACCCTGGAAAAATTCGCTATGTGCTGTCTATTCAGCTTAAGGTGGGCGCTGTGAGCGCCTGCCCCTGTTCTCCAGCACCAGGGACTCCCAGGGCCAGCCTGGTCACGACCAGCTGCCAGGTCCGCAATGAACACCACATACTCACTGGCCTTGCTATCTGTGTCTTGTATGTGGTGGCATCTACCACCTGGTCCCTCTCCAGGCAGTGGTAGGGAGTACATGCTTCACCTGAGGGTAGGGTCCTCGGCTTCCCTGGCAGGAACACCATGAGTATCTGGCACAGGCAGGGAATAGGCAGTCCTGGGGAAGAACAGCACTTGGCACTGGTTTTTCTGATTTTAGCTCTGATCTGGGTGAGCTGTGGAATCAAGTCAATGTAAGGCTGTAGACAGGCAGGAATCAGGTGTGAGAAGGCCTAAGTCAGTGGTGCCATGAAGAGGGACATGACTTGGGCTGTGTCCACCTGGGGGTCGCTACAACACATAGTGGGATCAGGGAAGGCTCTGGGGATTCCTGACCCTGAGGAACACCCATAAACCTTCCTACCAACTCAGGCCAAGCCAGATCTCCTAGGTGGGGCAACTGCAGACACTTTCTGTACATGCTCCAGAGAGGCAGGTTGGTTTCTGCCCTGGTGTTGGGTCCAAGAATAAGCCTGCAGGTTTGCACACCTCCCAGAGCTGGGGGTCCTGCCCATTAGAAGCCCTGACACACCTGGACTAGAAGCCAAGCCTTTTGCTGGATGGGGACAGAGGAGTGTATCCATGTGCTGCCTGGCTGGTTCCTGGTTTGACTGCACAGGGAACACCTGAGCAGGTGTCCAGCCCCCTAACGACTGCCACCAAAACACTGCAGATCAAACTCAAACCCTGGGGATCCCAGTGTCCCTGGCAAGCCTGTTCAGCTGAGGGCCAGGCCAGCACGGAGCAACCTCAAAGCCTCTGGTCCCAATCCAGCATCACTGACTGACCAGTTCCTCTAGGCAGGACGAGAAAGCTGCTCCAGCACAAGCAGAAAGGCCGACGGCAGGCCGTCAGCCGCCAAAGACCTTTGACGGTGAAGTTCTGTGCGGGATAACTTGTAGGATGCCAGACTAGGGCTGAGCTGAGCACCCTCAGTGGTTACCAGGATGAACATATCCCTTCTGGGCCAGGCTCCCTCTAAACTGGGCTTGGGACTCTGTTCCAGGGCCACTGGATCCTGCATGATCACATCCCACCAGTGGGACCACAAAGTGCCAGCATGCAGATGCAGTGCCCCTCAGCATTCCAACCAACAGCTGTTCACAGAAGGTTCAGGGGTCTCCAAAGGGAAAGTACTGGGCTGGAAAGTGATGTCTCTCTCAATAAGCAGAGGAACACTGACCAAGGCAAAACGGAGCATCCAGGAGCTTCTCTGAAGCACTTCGGTGCCCTACTCTTAACCCTAACTGTACTCCCACTCTCAGCTCTAAGGATAACATGGAAGAGGTGAGAGGAGTCAAAGTCTGGAGGGAATTGGTGACAGGCACAGGAAGACCAGACACGGGGCAGAGAGCCGCGCAGGTGAAGCCTGGAGAGGCCGCAGAGCCTCACAGAGCTGAGTGCAGGCGGCTAACCAGAAAGGGGGGGCTCAAGTGCACGTGAAGTGACTCAGGAGTAGCCAACCAAAGGTCAAGAGCTGGGAACCTGCGAAGTATGCAGCCTGATGCGCACAGGCGGGGCTCCCGCCTAGCCCAGCTCCTTCCACCCGTCATAGCCCAGGCTGGGCGGGCGCCTGGCCCTCCCAGGACTCTGGTCACCGGTCACACCAAGCACCAGCTCTGGACACAAACGCACGCTGCAACTGTCTGGTCCTGCAGGGTCAGGCTGGGCAAACAGGCAGACTACTGGGCAACAGACAGCCTTGGACGGAGCTGCCCACGTTCTAGGGAGCCCAGGACCGGCAGACAGACGTGGGGTCGGGCCTGCCCGTCCTTTTCCTCCCGCTGCCTGCGCGAGGACCTCCACGCTGGCAGTGTCCACGCAACAAGCTGCAGTGACCCCGCGACCCTGCGCCGGTTCCAGTCGGGGGCCAGCAGAGAACTAGGCAGAAGCCCCTCGGGTGGGCAGGAGCAGACGGAAGACAGGGACAGGCTGGCCGGACTGGACACTGCCACCACCCCACTGAAACCCCAGAGGCCAGCCAGGTCTTCCTCCCACATAAACGGGCTCCAAGGAGGGCCTGACTCAGAACCGCCTCTCCTCCAGGCACAAAGCAGGGCGGAGGCCCCCCTCGGCCTCGACCCCTCACTCCATCACCCCTTCACCCCGTCGCCACCTCGGCCCCGACCCCTCACCCCGTCACCCCC
>NW_006399753.1:589489-604555 GCF_000299155.1 Elephantulus edwardii
AGCTGTTTCTCCGGAGCTGTGGTAGAGCATGGCGGGCACGCGGGGTGCAGGGCGAGCCTTGGCGGCGCGATCGCGACCGGGGAAGCGGCCTGCAGAGCCGGACAAGGAGCTGGCGTTGCAGTTGGAAGAGGTAACGGCGGGCGCGTGGTGATGGCGGGCCGTGGGCTTAGAGGACGGGGGACGGGGAGGCTAGGCCAAGACGCAGCGGCCGCACGTGCGGGGCTCCTCCTCCGCGGATGTGGCACCGACGCCGCGCGCGGGGTGGCTCTTTGGTGAGTCCGGGTCGGTTAGGAACCCTCTGGGGCCAGAGCATAGGCCGAGCGGAGAGGAAGAGGTTCCAGGCTGGCGAAGGTTCTGTTTGCAGGGCCGGCTCCAGAGCGGGAACAAGACCACCTCCCTTGAGGCGGCCTGTGTGGCTCGGTATTGATCCCACAGCTGGCGCCCATGGCACTGCGCTAGCGTCAGGTGATACAGTCTAGTGTTAGTGGCATTCAGGATCATCGGAGGCACAGAGGTGCATGTCAAGGCTGAAGCTGGGTGAGAGGATGAGAACCAGGAATTGAGGAAAGGTCGTGCCCTGTTCTCTTGGGGATCAGGGTTTGCATAAAGGGAAGTCTGGAACCGATGAATTTGGGGAGCTGGAGGAGGAGGGTAGTGGAGGCTGGCGTCCTGTCCTTATCAGCATTTGAACAATAGTAACAGAAGAGAGTTGCTGCCGATGGAGGCTGCTTGTGTACAAGCCCGTCGTGAGGTTTGGTCTGAGGGTTCAGGGACATCTGAGATCACTTTTCGTGCGCCTCTGCTCTGCTGCCTAGTTCACTCACTGTGCATGCCTGAGTGTGTAAAGGCTTGGCAAGGAGCCGTCCAAGTCGGGGTGCGGACCAGTTGGTCTCCATTTGCCTGGAGCAGCTGGAGAGCCAGGAATAGAGGAAATGGAATGTGTGGACAGTTGCCTACAAAAACAACTGTCTCTGGGTTAGAGCAGAACATGGTGCCTAACTACCCTTACTAAACATTTTCATTCAAGATTTCACAGAAATATCCTGAAAAAAAGGGGGAGAAATACAAAACAGAATTAAAAATTCTCATGGTCTCCAGACTTTCTGGAGCCATAAAGGTTGGATGAAGCCTTGAAACTATTGCTCTGAGATAATCTTTAACATTTAAACCAAAAATATCCCTGAAGTCTTCTTAAAACTAAGCAATCGCTTAACTTGACTTGTTAAGTGCGGTTGAGTAGAGTAGGACTTACAGTATGGACAACAGATCCTATCCACGAAATCCTGATCTGTCCTGTGCCATCTTCACTTCTGCCACTTTTGAGCTCATTGCTACAGTCACGGTGTTGGTCCATCTGGGTGGACTCTTCTTTGGTCAGTCCTCCACCTTTCCAGTAAAAAAATATTTACCTTGAGCATTATGCTTTCTTTTTTTTTCTTCTTCAGTGTTTCATGATTTCTTTCTGGTTTTTAGTGATGCATAGTATTCCACAGAGTGAATATACAGTAGTCTCTAAGCATGTCCATTGATGGTCATTTGTGTTGTTGCCATTTCTTTGCTATCGTAAATAGCATTGCCGTGAACAAAGGGGTGGGCTTTTATCTGTTCATGCTGTAATTCTTATTTCTCTGAGAAATCCCTTAATAATTGGATCAAATGGTATTTCTGTTCCCATCTTTCGAAGAAGTGCCAAACCGCTTTCCATGATAGTTACATCAGAACATTATACTCCTTTAAGAGCTATTTATGAGATAAAAAAGAGCCCCGGTGGTCCAAGGGTCAGAGTTTGACTGGTAACCAGTGCTTGCAGCTTGAACCCACCAGCCTACTTGCTGACAGATAAAGACACTTGGCTCTGTTGATGGCCTCAGAAAGCCTGTGAGCTGTCTGCTCTGTTTCCTTGCTTTGTTGTGAATGAGAATCACCTAGATGGCAGCAACTCTACACAGGGTCAAATTGAAGCAGTGCATTAGGTGGGACTTTAGGCTGAGTTTATGTTAACGGAGGACAAATAGCTCAGAAAGGAGTTAAGAATGGCCGCACAGTGGGAAGCATTAAGTGAATGCCACTGACCTGTGCACAGAATCTTGAACCTTTGTGGATTTTGCTTTTTATAGTCTTAATCCCACCAACAGAAAACCAGAAAGCACATTTGAGCTCACCTACCCCATTAACACTCCTGTGTGGACATAGTACTTGTTTGTGTTCTATGCTAACACGTTAGAAGCTTTACAACATATAGAGCTCTGGCTCTTTAGTCTGTAGGGAGGTGTGTTGCTGACCAAAGGCTGTTCTTGTCTGGTTGTTCGAACCCACCAGCAGCTCTGCAGGAGAATGGTGTGCAGCCTGCTGGATTTACAGCCTCAGAAACCAGGGAAGGGTCAACCGTGAGTCTGTGCTAACTTGAAGGTAATGAGTTTGAGAGTGATCATCTCAAAGAAAAAAGATACAGGAATGAGAAAACTACCCCATTTCCTTTTGAAGAATGACCTGTCCCTCTCTCTGGGGTGTATGTTTTCTACTAAAGCTGCATTTACATTCACTTTTCAAAAAAGAAAAGAATGAGGAAATCTTAAGTGGAGCAGCACTGTGTCATCCGGTGTCCTGCACTGCTGGACCCATTTCCCCCGCTTGTTGCATCCCCCAGCTCATCCCCTCTTGGTTGGGGTATTGGCCGGTCTGCAGCACGGTGTCTCACAACAGACAACACCTCTTAGCTGGATTGGTCGGAGCTGCCTTTTAGCTCTTCCTGGTAGACCACTGTCCTCCCACCCCCAGGAAGCAGTGTCCCTCTGGACATTGCTGTGGCCTTCTGCTGAGCCAGGTTCCCCCTAGGAGCCAGCTATGTGTGTTCCCAAGCCAATATTCCCTTGATGTTGTAAATGGGTAGCATCAGAATATTTGTGACACAAAACTGCTGTGTGTGGGGACATGAGAGGGTTGTGTGGTGAACGCCATGGACAGTCCTCATGTAAGCAAAGCTGAACCCTGTTTGTGACTTTGGAAACGTTTTCTGTTTACTGACCTGCTGGTGCTCTCAGTCGTGTTGGATAAGAAGGCTTTGGCTTTGTGTGGTTGGAAGCACCTTGTGGCCCTTTACTCCGTTCCTGGTGGGCTCAGGACTGTGAGAGAGGTGAAGGTCAGGTGGGTTCTGTCAGTTTAGAAAGCTCGTTCTGCAAATGGACTTAGAAATAAGCTCTGAGAAGATACGGAGAAGTCCTTGTACTTTGTGAAGTGCTGGGGTTGGGTAGAAGGTGCATCTCAGGGTGTTAGGGGAGCTGGAAGACAAGAAGGGTCCTGGGTAGGTTGGTCATTTTGGGTGGGGCCAGTACCAACTCTCTGCTTTTCTGCAGCCCTGTCTGCTCCCAGGCGCCACTCCCAGCCACAGTGATGACAGCGACTCTGGCCTCTCTGACAGTGAAGAAAGTGTCTTCTCTGGCCTGGAAGATTCTGGCAGTGAGAGCAGTGAGGATGGAGCCAACTGTGATGAGGACCACAACGGGCCAGGGGTGACTGCTGAGGAGCAGCTACAGGTAGGTGGGCAAGGTCACCTGCAGCCAAACCCAAGACACTGACTGAAGCCACAGCGGTGTCAGATGCCAGCCACTGGGGAACCTGCATCCCTTCCACGCCCTGCTGTAACCAGTGAGGACAGCGTCAGCACGGCCGTATCTAACCTCTACTACCAACTGCCCTCGCCCACAGCATCTACAACACAAACTCCATTCGGTCATATATGTACCCCTCTCTCCCACACCTACCCTGACTACCTTACTGGCTCTGAAGTCCATTGCAATAGCTATGCAGTCTGCACAGAAACACCCCCGATTATGGGGTTGATTAGGAATGTGTGATAGCTCAGGACAGCAGCAGAGCAGTGTCTCAGGACATCTTCAGCCCCTCAGCCTTGCAGCTTTGGGCCAGTATTGCAAAGTTCTTAGTCCTGCCCTTGGGGCTTCACCTCCTGAGTCCCCCAGGGAGCTTCGGCGAAGGTCTCAGCTCTGACTGGTGGGGTAGAGGTCCCTGGTCAGCTGTGTTTCCTATCAGGTCTCTGCTTCTCTGCCATGGTTGCCACTCTTCTGTAGGGCTGCCTGGCTGGCTGGCACAAGAATCTCTGGCACTGAAGGGTGCACGCTGCATTCCCTGCTTGTTTTCTAGTGGTTGAGATTCCCAGATTTCTACCTCTACATTTGCTCAATTTAAACCTGGTGGAAAGGTGAAACTGGCTGGTCTCCTGCTGCATAGATGAACACATCTGTTAATAAGCGCCTTCCTTACAATGTGGCAAGGTCAATGCCAGTGACCTAGGAAAGCCATTTTGAACATCAGACCACAGCACCCTCACTACCAGATGCTGTATGTGCACAGCCAGTGAAGGGATGGTGTGAAGGCCTTGTGCTAGTCAGCGGCCGAGACTGGAGAACCAGGGCCTTGTGTCCACCTGGCGGGGAGGGGTGTTGCTTGTGTGCCAGATGGGGCGGGGCCCAGTGCCTGCAGGGGTGGGGCTTGTGTATCAGATGAAGTGGGGTATCACCAGGAGCTGCGGAGGTAGGAGGCATCCGTTAGCAGGAGATGGAGTCTGTGACTGGGGGTGGGGGGTGGGGGGGACCTGTTAAAGGCGAGCACCTGTAGAGGATGGGGTCTGTGTGTCTGCTGGGGACAGTGTTTATCTTGTGGAGGGCTGGGCAGGTGTGCGTGCGTGTAGCGGGGCAAAGGTGGGGTTGGGTGCTTGTGTCCACTAGTTTGTGTTCTGGCCTGGCACTCCTCAGTATCAGCACTTGGGATGGCCTTGCGGCCGACAGTACATACTGAGGCTGGGAGCTGGGGGATGGAGGGGCTAGTGCTCACATACCTCTTGCCGTGATGATAGGAAAGGATTAACTCCTACTTACGTTTCAAATGAAATAGGAGAATAGCTTAACAAAGTGTAAATACTTCAAAAGTCCTGGGAGCCAGGTGAGGACTGCCCACATAGCCACAAGCCCGAGTCTAGTGGTCGCAAGCTGGACTCTAGTCCAGATGCAGCAGTGACATGCTCTGCTCAGGAAGAGGGTGGAGAGCAGCTGCCCCGAGTCCAGGGTTCACAGTCTGTGGTACTGTCCTGCTGTCCTTTGTGCTGGAAAGCCCCTCAGACCACACCTGGGCAGGCGGCATTGCGGGGTTCCAAACGACAAGGCTTGTCGTGAAGAACCTCCCCAGACGCCATCAGAAGGCTCAGTGCTGAGGAGCTGCTTGTCTGTGGCCTCAGCAAACAAAACCACTAGCCACGGTGGGCACGCTTGGGAGTATGGTAGGTGTCTCCTGGGTCCCCATTTTCAATGAAGTATCAGCTTATGAGCAGTGGCAGAGCGCTCTGGGCCCCCTGGCCAAGGGCTTGAGTAGGAGATAGGGGGTACTGCTCCACTCCATCTGAGGGCTGGAGTGGGTGGCTGACCAGCATGGAGCCCAGTCCTTGTCCAGGCAGAGGTGGTGTGGGTGTGTATGCATCCAGCCTCGTTTCTCTGTTGGGTTTCTAGCCTCCACGAGTCGTTATTGTCCAGTCACCCAGGTCCTTTGGCCTAGTCTTCCTGCTGGGCCAGGGGCCACAGCTCAACTCCCAGATCCCAGCCAGTTCCCCTCCAGTCTATTCTGGTCAGCAAGTGTCAGAGCCGAGCTGGTTCTCATTTTCAGTGGTTTGTTTTTGGAAGCAGAGCACAAGATTGTCTCCCAAGGCCTCGCATTGAGCTTGGTCACTGAACTTGAATTCTGGCTGCAGCCAAGAGATAGGAAATGACCTGCTTTCTGTGCCAGTGGGGCTTCCCTGGGCTTTGCAGATGGCCTTTGCTTGCCTTCGCTCTCCAGGCCCACACAGGACCAAACCATAGGGGTCTGGCTTTGATACTGCTTGTGTGACTAGGTGATGACTCCAGAGCCCCCAGCCTGGCAACTCATCTCTCTGCAAGAGCCCACAGTTTATAGCTGTATTTGAAGCTAGTGTACCCTCTCTGTTGCCTCCCTCGGACAGAGCCCCCATCCCAGACTCCATCCTCCTAGAGTCAAACCCAGCACAGGTGAGGGCCTTGAACGCCCCGTGCCCCATTTCTGGGTCGGCCTCTTCCCTACTCCTTGGTATGAACCTCAGAGTGCAGGGCTGCAGTTCCTCCTCCCAGAGGGTCTTGTTTCCCCTTCCAGGGCCTGAGCTGGTGCATTTGCTCGGGCCAGCCTGGAGTTACTGTAGACATTGGCTTCAGGGGCATTCTTGTGTTGTCTGGGGTACAGGACAGAAGCAGCCAAGTCTCAGGTAGTGCTTCCCACGCCCCCTGGGGGGATGCTCAGAGACCACAGTGGTAGGTGGTGAGGGGAGTACAGCCTTCTTGAGGGCTGGCATTCAGGATGCTGGCCAAGTACAGGGTACAAGCAGTATGAGAAGTCCTTGCTCAGTGCAGAGTGCTGGCGGGGTGCTTGTGGGGTGCTTGCGACAGTGCAAGGAATTGGTGTTCCCTCCTGCATCTTCTCTCTCTGTCCTCCCGTGGCAGGCATCCTTTGGTGTCTCTCACTGGGGTCCCAGCTCCGTGCTGCCCCTCCAGCTGGGTTCCACTTCCCCAGCCCCCATCTTGCCTCTGTGCTGTGTCTCTGGGCACCCCCACACTCTGTTCTTCCCCCCGACCTGTCCCCTCTGTCCAGATGGGAGGCAGGTGACCCTGCACACAGGCTGCAGCTCCTCTGTCCTCCCCTCCTGCAACTTCTGCATCCAGCTGGCTTTTGGGTGTATGCCACAGGTCTTCTGGACCACTCATGGCTGGATTTGTCCATCTTTCAGTGTCCGCTGAGTTTTATATCTTCTCTTTAGCTCTCTCTTTTAGATGCCACTCCCCCCCCCCCGGTTTGTTTTTTAAAAATTCGAAAACCAAAGCAACCCCCTGTGTTGTCTGAAGTGAGTTCCCTGGTGGTGGCCTTGAGCGCTCACGGCCAGGCACTGCTGCCCCCTGGCGGACACTGCCTGCTCTGCGGCCCCTTCCCTCTTGCTCTGAGGGTCCCGCTGGACTGTGTCTGCGCTGCTCCTGAAGGCATCGGTGGCTGGGTCACCCCTTCTAGCCCCCCACGATCCACTTTGCAGTGTAAGGAGCATGAGCACCCCTGCCTATCCTGTGGTGACTCCTCCCGGCCCCCCATCTGTCTTACTGTGACCTCTCCAAGCCCTCCACTATCTGTCCTCTGGTGACCCCCTCCTAGCCTTGGTCTGCCCTGCAGTTTGGGCACAGGGCCCCCCTTTTGCTCCTGATTGGACACGTGCTGCCCTGCATTGTGGGGTGCACAGTGAGGTGACTGACAGGTGGGTACAGCAGCCTCTGGGGGTGGAGTGCTGTCTGGTACCTGGAGTCTGGAGGATCAGGGGCCTGGGGCCAGCTCCCACACACAAGAGTAAGGGTGATGATAGCAGGGGAGGCTGATACGGAAACCAAGCCCCTCCTGCAGAAAGACTTAACCGCCACACAGACGAGAACTGAAGGGAGAACAGGATGGCGGAAGGAGGTCAGCGAGAGGGGCTGGGGCACAGCCAGGGTGTTACTGCCCGGGGGTGGGTTGAACTGCTTTTCTCATCAATCCCTTACGGCCAGGAACGTCAGGGAACCAGTTTTCCAGGTCAGGGTGAGTCCCCCAGAGGGAGGCCCTCGTGTGTGGAGCAGCAGGAGGTGCCTGGCCATGTCCTTCATCGCTGGGGCTCTTGTCCAGGTGGTTGGGCCCAGGTGTGGCCCCTGCTAGACCTGAGGCCAGAGAGTGAAGCTCAGGGGTGGGCAGTGTCTAGGTTAGCAGCTTGTGTGGAAAAGGGTCTGCGTCCTGGACCAGGTCACCTGCCAGTGTCCTTGGCAGCCTGCGGAGCTCAACCTCCGTGGGAGGCAGGAGACAGAAGCACAGCCACACCCCCTGGGTGGTGGGTCCCACCCGGCAGAGCCCATGGACTCAGGTCGAGCAGTGTTCCCCCACTCTGCTGAAGGGATCCCCCGGAGGGCTGGCTGCATCTTCAGGGGTGCCACGAGGGCTTCCTGCTGGGCGCTCCCCTCCAGCGTAATGACTCTCTCTCTGCAGACTGGCTCCTCTCCCACGAGGACAGAGATGGCGGCAAGCTCCCAAGACGAGGATGAGTATGTGGAGGACAGCTCTGATGAGGAGGTGAGCTCCTGGCACAGGGTGGGCTGGTGTGCTGGTGTGGATGTCCTGGCTCTGGTCACTGTCTTCTGGGGTCTGGGACACATGACCTTGGTGTGTGTCCTGGAGGCAGGCGTGCAGCCCCTGCCCAGCTTCTGCTGGGACCCTCAGGTGGGAACAGCCAGTTGGCACCTCTGAGCACCCTGTGGGCCCTTGGCTGTCTCCGGGGTGTGCGGACTGAGGAGTCAGAGCGCAGATCTGAGCTGCATCTTGGGTGGGTCATCAGGGGCCTGGACCTCTTGGGGGGGGGCAGTTCTCCACCCTCCTACCTGGGGAGGCCCTGTCGCATCCCAGCCCACTGTATCCCACCGCCTTGTGTCCCAAGGGAAGGCCTCCCCTGGATGGCCTCCCCACCCCCGCTCTTGGCAGCAGCAGCCTGGCCCTCCGCCGGCCGTGCGCGTTCAGAGAACAGAGACAAAACAAAATAAATTGGTTTCCTGGCCGGGAGCAGCGGGTGTGCGGTGAGGGGTGCAGCGTGCCCCCGCCCGTCTCGCCTCCCTCTCCCTCTCCCTCTCCCTCTCCCCCTCCCCGGGGCCCTGGCCTTCAGCAGCCACATCCTGTCGGCATTTTTATTTTCGGTGTTGTCAGAAGTCACTGGTGATTGCGAGTGTAGGGAGGCCCTCTGCGGGCTGCGCTGCAGGGGGCGAGGTGGGCAGTGGCCTGAGGAAGCGGCGGGGGCGGGGCACTTCCTCCTGGATGACTATCCCATATGGTGGGGCTCCCCAGGCTCCTGATGAGGCAGCCACAGCCTGCCGCCCCCTCGGGCGGCAGGGCTCGGCTTTCAGGAGCCAGGCCAGGGCCCCCACAGCCATCCCCGTCCCTTGGTGTGGGGGCCAGGCACAGGGGCTGGTCCAAGCTGCTGCTGGAGGTTTAGGGCCCCATTCTGCTGCAGGGCCCTTCAGCTGGGCCTTGCTAAGGGAGGATGCTGCTGTGTTCTCAGTGGGCCCCTGCTCTCTGATGGCCTGTGGTGCTGGGCAGTGTGGGTGTTATCTGGGTGGACATGCCAGGACCCCACAGAGCCTTGCCTTTTGCCAGAGGCCAGCAGGCATAGGCCTGGCTCGTAAAGAGACTGGGTCCCATCCAGGACTGGTTTTGGGGGTATCCACGGCCAGCCTCTTCCACACTTGTGTGGGAAGGGGGTGCACGTGAGCCTCCCTCTTGAACCCCTAGTGTGGATGCCGACTTGTCCCTCACAGGAGACACCACTTTACTTCATCTTCCTCTTTGTCTAATTCATGGGCCAGAGTGAGGCTCCAGGTGGAGTGGGGGCGGCCCCCCAGGAGCAGGCTTGCGCCTGCCGTCCACCCTACCCCCACACATCGCCCCCACACCATGGTGAGCTTCACAGACGTGATCTCATCGGCTGCCGAGACCCCGGGGGAGGTGGGCTGGGGGCGAGGGGCGGGGTGAGGTGCAGCTTTCCCAGCAGCACCCCTCCTCCTCCCCCCAGCAGCTAGGGGAAACTGAGGCTGGGGCACTGGCCCTTGGCAGTCTGCAGGCGAGTAGGGTGGAAGTGGACTGGGACAAAGGTGAAGGTCAGGTCTGTGCTGGCCCCAGGGACCCCTGCCAGCCAGGCTCCCCAGCCCGACCTGCTGTAACTTGGGAGTCTGTGGGGACGGCTGGCCTGTCTGTATCCAGAGCCCGCCATCCCCTCTGCTCTCAGGCCAAACGCCGTTAATGGCTTCTCCCGGCTACTGAACAGCAGCTGCCTCCGTGCTGGCCGCCCCTCTGCGCCCCGCCCGCTGGCCGCCAGCCGGCTGGGAGCTGGAGCTCAGCTCTGGCAGCCGGGCTGCCGGCTCGGATTTCTTAGTGAGGGAGCAGCCGCCCTCCCCGCTGTTTGTGAAGCACCCGCTTGGCCCTGGGGCCTCTAGGTTTGGGAACCACCCTGTCCTCCCCACAAGGGGATGCTGTCCTGGGCTTGCCCCTCCCCTGGCTGAGGGTGGGCTGGGGTGGGGGGGTGGCCCCTGAGACTCTAGGCAGGCTGAGGGCATGTAGAGTGTGGGTTCCCTCTGCACTGAAACGTGGGTGACCTGGACCCGCCAGTTGCTGGCTCTCTTGTGTACTGGACTATGTGCTGGGTCCTCCTGGGCACTGGACCTTCTGTGTGCTGAGTCCCCTGGGTGCTGTCTCCCCATCCCCAGATGCTGGGCCACTGTGTGCTAGGTTCTCCCCTCCCCGGGTGCTGGCCCCCCAGGTACTGGGCCCTGGATTTGCTTGATGATTAGATCTCATTGCTCCTTTGGTTTTCAATCTCTGGTGAGACTGGTGAAAGGTCACTGTGGTTAGGGTGAGGACAGTACCAGCTTGGGCTAGGGGACCCAGAGGGGACTGGGGGAAGAGGAGAGCTTCCCCCCTGGAGTCCTGCTGTAAAGCTGGGGGAGGGCTCTGCCCTCTCCAAGGTGCTAGATGCAGGGGTGGCACAGGAGGGCTGAGTGGGGCCAGGCTTACGCCCAAGACCCCTCAGAGCCTTTGGGGTTGTCCAGTGGTGAGGCGTGCGTTGGCTGAAGGTACCAGTGGGTCTGGGTGCTTGTAGTGGACTCAGGAGTTGTGTAGGTGTCAGAGGGGTCTGAGAGGACCCTGGGAGGGACACTGGCCCCAAAGAGAAGCATTTGTCTGATGTGAGTGGGCACATCAACAGGAGTGAGTCTGGGGTGAGTGACCATCCCACCCAGGCCTGTGGCTGGTTCTGACCTACTGGGGCGAGAAGCAGCAGCCAAGCAGGACCTAGTCTGTCCACTGTGCCTCTGGAACATTCTGTGGGTGGCGCTGGGCAGGTGAGCAGGCATGGCTAGCCAACGTCTGACAGAGACAGAGTTCTGGAGGAGATGGAGAGGAGGTGCAGGGGCGCGGGGAGCCGCGTGCATTGGGGGAGCGGAACACTGCCGGCATTGTAATCCGAGAGGGCAGGGAGAGCGGGACCAGCGAGGGCGGCTGACCCCTCACTCCCAGGGGACAGGTGGGGAGCCGGAACGAGGAGAGAGTGAAGGATTCCAGAGGTGGGCCGGCTTCCTCTCTCGCAGACAGACACGGGCGGGCAGCGGGCCAGCCGTACCTGCACTGCGATCTGCGGCCTGACAGCTGCAGCCACTTTGGGGAGGGGGAGGGGCGGCGGCGCATCGAGCGGAAAAACCCCAGCCGACACATCATCCAGCCGCTGGCCCGTGGCCGCTTCCGAGGGGGTGCGCAGCAGCGGGCGGCTTGGGACCCTTGGCTGGCAGTGTGTGTCGTGTGTTCCCCCCCCAGATCTGTTTCTGTGGTGGGGGGCCACTGTCCTGGATCTGTACCCTGAGCCTGCCCAGGTGGGGTCCCACCGCACAGAGACTGCCCCGGGTGGGGGTCCCAGCCCCACATACACGGGGTCACATATGTTTCCTGGCAGCCGCAGGTGCTATGAAGTGGGGGAGGCGTTGGCTTGGGTGCGGGTGGTGGCAGTGAATCATGTGGTGTGTCCAGCAGCTCGTTCCCAGCTGGGGACACCATGGGGACAGGGAACCGACAACTGAGGACGGAGCATTTCCAGTTCAGCCTGGCCACCTCGGGGCAAAGTCACCCTCCAGCCCCCTCCAGTTCAAGTGCTGCCAGCTGTGACCCTCAGCTGGGGGCACTGAGCAAGGTGGGGAGCCCAGCCATCCCAAGCTTGGTGGATAGCCACTGGCTGGCCTTCAGGGGCAGGGCAGAATGACCGCATTCCTCCCCCCACCCCTGTGGCTGCTGCCATCTCGGTTACTAGGAGCTCTGGGCCACCACCCACCTGGCCCTGCCAAACTGCAGCCACTGCTGAACCATAGGCCAGTGCAGGGCAGGGCTTGAAGACAGCCGTGACCAGCTGGGCCTGTGGCAGCCCTCACCCAGGTCTGCGTGCATCTCACACCTGGCCTCTTAATTCCCCACCTTTATACTCTGCCGCCAGTTCCCTGTTTGGCCCTGGAGATGCTTTTTAGAACACAAGGTCCCTCAACCTCCATGGGTTCCCCACCTCACAGTCCAGCTTGGCCACTCCTCACGCTTAGGCCCTTCCCACCTACATGAGTGGACACTGTTCTTTGTGAATCGGCATTGGTGGTGGTGCGGCACTTAGTCTGTGCCCCAAGGTAGTGACCCACCCCCCACTCTCGGGTTTGTTAAGGTAGATGTGGTGAGCCTGTGGGGGTGACCTCCTTTACCATCTCAGATAGAGGGGCAGGAGGCCTAGGATGTCTGTCCCCGCCTGCTCTTTGGGATGAAGGGGTGTCTGGTCACCAGTCTGTCTCACCCCCCAGCTGTGGGTTCCTGCAGGATTAGGGAGAGGAAATTTGGGGTTGGGTTTCTCTCTGCGTGGAGCCAGCTATTAGGTTTTGTCCTGTTCTATTTCTATCAGATTGGACACAGCCCCCAGCCCTTAATGGCTCTGGCTTTAAGAATTTCCTCCAAAATTACACTGTTGCTTCCTGCCTCTCATGTCCCTCGAGCCCTGTCCCCATGGAGTGGGTCGCTGGGGGTGGGTTTGTGTGTTTGGCTAGGCTCAGCTTAGTGGTCCAGGAGGTGTCTAGTGGGTGCCAAGCCAAGCGCTGGCTCTGGGGGCAGGAGGGAGGCAGAGAGCTTGCTGCCCTGCCTGTTGCCAGCAGAGCTGGAGAGGCCTCAGCCCAGTGTTAGACACACCTGGTGCTGGCTTACCTCTCCCCCGCCCCCCCAGCCCCCCCCCCAGCCCGGAAGTCAGGCTGCCTCCTGGCTGGGAAATAGCCTAGAGTAGCCATGGGGGCCACCTGTGCCCTTCTTTCTCTGCCTGCCCCATGGAGTTCACATCAATGAACTATAATTGTCACCTGCAAGATTTTAATGGCTGGCCAGCTGTGCACAACACGGGGGTGTGGGGTATCACCCCTAGTCCATAGGATGGGTGGAGCCTAGGTGCTGAGGGGGATGTTTGAGGGACACCAATCCTTCCCACAGTTGGAGAGTGTGCATAGGCCAGGTGGGGGAGCAGTCACCCCCAAGGGGTCTCCATGCCCAGAGAGGTGGGCATGCTCCAGGAGACATTCTCCAAAGAAGCTCTCTCCCCCTGCTGCCATGCATAACTCGGGGTTGGGGAGCTGCAGATGAGACAAGACTCAGGCCCAGGTCCTGCGTGAGCTGGGACACCCCCCCCCCCACCAGGCCTGGATGCCATTGCTCAGCACCAGCCCACAGGTTGGACTAGGTCCTGAGGTATGCTGAGGTCTCTGGCCTCCCCACCGTCATGGCCCCTGGGCACCACAGAGCAGCCTGCCAGTGGCCCTCCATCCCTCAGCTCTCTGCTGGCATTGGAGTGCCACCTCTGGCTGGCTTGTGCTCAGAATGGGCACATGCTCACGATGCCTCTTGCAGAGTGTGCGTTACAGCCGTTGAAAAGGACACTTCCATGTGTGGAAGATACAGTTTTTAATTATACAAAATTTCCAAATTTTATATTATATCAAAGCATGTAGCGGCCCTGAAGAAAACCCAGGTAAGAGGAAGCCAGCAGGGAGAAAAGTTCTGGCGCCATCCCAGGCCTGCGCTGTCCGTCATCCCTACTCCAGCTGGGCTGAGCGGCTGCCCTCTGTCCCTGCCCCAGCCCAGGGGCACTTGTGTCAGGGTCCTGTGGCGGTCCAAGGGCATTTGTCCTGGCTGTCCCTCAGTGGGCACCTCCGAGCTAGCCGGCAGCCTCTAGCTCCGAATCGCCATCTTCCTGTCCCGATCCTTGCTCTGCAGAGGGTGGGGAAGTGTCAGGCAGGCAGGGGACCAGCCCCCCCCATCTCGTCCCTCTAGGTGCTATCTGGGGTGCATGGCGCAACCCCATTTGCAAGTTTGCCCAGCATTCCATGCGGGGGGGGGGGTGAGCTCTGCACAGCCAAAATTGTAAAATTAAATTTCCCAGATGTTCAGGCCCCAGGAGCTCACGCTCGTGCCGTCTGGAGAGGAAATGGGGATTGGGGAAAGCCAGGCTGTATTTTCTCTCCACTTGCCCTGCCTTTCCGGTGCCACCAAGTACAGGAGGGCTGTAAATCATGGGCTGGAGTGTACCCTTGCCTTGTTCCCACTCAGCCCCCAGCCCGCCCCCCAGCCCCCGGGGTAGCTATAGGGTCCCTGAGTGTCAGAGGGCCTAGAGCCAGGGCAGCAGCCAGTGAGGGACTTGGGGAGGAGGGAAGTCAACAGGTGCTGGATTCAGCCTTAAGCTGCAGAGCTTCTTTACAGCCTCAGTGCCCCAGGCAGTGTAGACAGCGTGCATGCCCTTCTTGTGGCCAGAGCTGCTGGAACCCACCCTGATCTGTGCTCCCTTCAGGACCCTGCAGGCCCTGAGTAGCCCCTTGGGGCCTGTTCTGCCTCCTGCTTCGGCACCACTCCACCTTGTAGAAGCTTGTGCCCAGGGAGAGGGCCCAGCCTTGCTCTCCCCGAAGCTCCCTCCCTGCGGCCAGGACTCTGGCCTGGCCCACAGGTGCTGCGCATCTCTGCCTCGCCCTCTGCCCAGTGGTGCCGGCTGGAGGCGGCCCTGCCACCCGCGCTCACCAGCTTTCTCTGGTTGCTGAGGCAGAAGGTGCAGATCTGCTTGGGCTGCGCGTTCTCACTATCCCGGGGCGGCGGCGGCGGCGGGCTGCCCGCGCGCGCAGGATGGTAGAAGGCGGGCCCCGAGTGGCACGGCTGCCCGTCCCCGCAGGCTTCGCCCACCAGCAGCACGTTGCCCAGGTGCGAGATGTAGCTGGAGGCCAAGCGCAGCGTCTCGATCTTGGAGAGCTTTCGGTCGGCCGGCTCAGTGGGGATGAGCGTGCGCAGTGCGGTGAAGGCCGTGTTCACGCTGTTGGTTCGGTCCCGCTCGCGCGCGTTCGCCGTGTGTCGTTGCCGGGGCTCCCGGCCGGTCCGCCCCGCGGGCCCAGGGCCGCCCCC
>NW_006399753.1:604944-627228 GCF_000299155.1 Elephantulus edwardii
TATACGCGGCGGAGGCCCCGCCCCACGGCGGCCCCGCCCCTGCTCCGCCCCCGGCCCGGAGTAGCGTCCTCAGCCCTGTCCCGCCGCCTTCCTCGGGCCTCACTTAGGCAGTAGAGCTGGGGAACATCCCTCTCCGGGGCGCAGAGGAAGCGGGGCCCCTTCTGGGTGGTACTGGGGCCCGTGTCCCTGCTTTGCTGAGCCCAGGTGTCATGTTCTCTAACGCTCCTGCCGCCTCCATGTGGACTTGGCCTCTGTGCCAGGTTGCATGGGGACTTCGAGAGCATCCCCCTGCCTTTGTCAGTGACCATCCCCGTGCAGACGTAGAATCTCCCATTCTGTTGAGGGTGTGTAGCCGGAAAAGAGGCAAGTGCAGGCCCCCTCCCCACCCAAGCCTGTCCTGCTGTGTTGGGGGTCTTTGCATCCCTCCCCGATGTGGCTACTATTGCAGGAAGGGCTGCCCGGGCAGCAGTCCTGGGCTGGGCGGGGAGAGGTGGTTGTGGCTGGCAGGGGCTGCAACCAGGAATGTGTGTCCAGGAATGCAGTGCTGGGCCTGGGGGGTGGGGCGTGGGGGAGCTGGGGGCATTGTGGGGGAGATAGAGAGCTGAGGGGTGTATCGGAAAGGGAGAAGGCTTGGAGGTCCTGTGGGGTACATGAGATGGCGTAGGACCAACGGAGTGCACATGGGTGGGGTCACCCATGGCCACTTCATCCCAGTGTCCCTGCCTTGTGGCTGCCACTTTGGTGCCTCAGGGCCCCACCAAGGGAGGGAGCCCACGGGCGATGAGGTCACCACGTCTGTGGCTGCCCAGAGCCCTGGCCAAGGAATCCAGTGGCGGGGGAGGCGCGGGGCTGGCACCACTTCAGTGGAAAATGTGAAGGTGCAGCCGGCGCCTCTGGCCGAGGGTTGGGGGGGTGGCGGGCCTCGGTGCCACGTCAGACCTGGGGCAGCAGAAGGGCATGCACAGGGTTGGGGTCAAGGACCAGCAGGCACCAGCTACATCTGCTGCCTACAGGACATCCGGAACACGGTGGGCAACGTGCCTCTGGAGTGGTACACAGAATTCCCCCATGTGGGCTATGACCTGGATGGCCGGCGAATCTACAAGCCGCTGCGTACCCGGGATGAGCTGGACCAGTTTCTGGACAAGATGGATGACCCTGACTACTGGTAGGGCTGGACCGGGAGAACCCGGGTTGGGCAGGGTGTGGGTTCCCAGGAACAGACCAGTCTGACCAGCAGGTGTGCTGCTGCCCGCAGGCGGACTGTGCAGGACCGGACCACAGGCAGGGATGTGCGACTGACGGATGAGCAGGTGGCCCTGGTGCGGCGGCTGCAGAGGGGCCAGTTTGGGGATGTGGGCTTTGACCCCTACGAGGTAGGTGCTAAGCGGCAGCCCCTGGGAACAGTGCCAGGTTGGCAGAACGTATAGTCCTTCACATTGACACTTTTCCTCCTAGCCGGCTGTGGACTTCTTCAGCGGGGAGGTCATGATCCACCCGGTGACAAACCGCCCTGCCGACAAGCGTAGTTTCATCCCGTCCCTGGTGGAGAAAGAAAAGGTGCCTGCGGATCCCAGTGCCCTGCCCCCCCCCCTCCCGGGGGCGGTTGCCCCCTCTCCTCATCCCACCTCCACCCTGGAGACTGCCCTCTCTCTCGTACTTTGATCCTAAGGTGGGAACCCTCTGTGCCAGGTCTCTCGGATGGTGCATGCCATCAAAATGGGCTGGATCCAGCCTCGCCGGCCTCGTGACCCAGCACCTAGCTACTATGACCTGTGGGCCCAGGAGGACCCCAATGCCATCCTGGGGCGCCACAAGATGCATGTGCCTGCCCCCAAGTTGGCCCTGCCTGGTCATGCCGAGTCCTACAACCCCCCTCCCGAGTACTTGCTCAGTGAAGAGGAGGTAAGCTGGACGGGTGCTGGGGGGATGGGGTGTAGGAGGGCCCTTAGGCTCACCACCTGCGTCCACAGCGCCTGGCCTGGGAGCAGCAGGAGCCCTGGGAGAGAAAGCTGCCCTTCCTGCCTCGCAAGTTCCCCAGCCTGCGCACAGTGCCTGCCTACGACCGCTTCATCCAGGAGCGCTTTGAACGCTGCCTCGACCTCTACCTGTGTCCCCGACAGCGGAAGATGCGGGTACATGGACTGAGTGTGGGTGGGGGTGCAGGCTGGGGCCCCCAGCAGGGGTCCTATAGGAGTGACCAGACTGAAGGAGCCTTCCCTCCCTACCCCAGGTCAACGTGGACCCAGCAGACCTCATCCCCAAACTGCCCCGGCCACGGGACCTGCAGCCCTTCCCCACGTGCCAAGCCTTGGTGAGTGTGGGTGAGGTTGGGGGTCAGCAGGGACCTCAGCAGGGCATCATTACTATCCCCTTTGTCCGCAGGTCTACAGGGGTCACAGTGACCTGGTCCGCTGCCTCAGTGTCTCCCCAGGGGGCCAGTGGCTGGCTTCAGGTGAGCCCAGGGTGGGCAGCAGCCTTGGGGAGAAGGATGGGGAGGCAGGGAGCCACTTACCGAGGGTCTTCTTGCCCGGATGTAGGCTCAGATGATGGCTCGGTGCGCCTCTGGGAGGTGGCTACCGCCCGCTGCATGAGGACCGTGCCTGTGGGGGCTGTGGTGAAAAGTGTCACCTGGAATCCCAACCCTTCTGTCTGCCTGGTGGCTGCGGCCATGTGAGTGGGGCTCGGGGGCGGGGATGTGGTGTGGCGTGGCGCGGCCCGGCAGGGGTGGCAAACTGAGGGCTGTGTGTGGTCCACAGAGAGGATGCTGTGCTGCTGCTGAATCCAGCCCTGGGGGACCGGCTCGTGGTCAGCAGCACTGACCAGCTGCTGAGTGCCTTCAGCTTGCCTGAGGAGCCAGCCCAGCAGCCTGCCCAATGGCTGGAGGCCTCAGAGGAGGAGCGGCAGAGTGGCCTGCGGCTGCAAATCAAACACATCAAGGTGGGAGATGCAAAACGGGGGCTGTTGGGAGCGGACGTCAAGGAAGGATAGACAAGCTCAGTCCACTTCTGTGTCCCCACAGCCGGTGAAACAAGTGGCCTGGCACGGGCGTGGGGACTACTTGGCCGTGGTGCTAGCAGCCCCAGGGCACACGCAGGTGCTGATCCACCAGGTCAGCCGGCGTCGCAGCCAGAGCCCCTTCCGCCGAAGCCACGGGCACGTACAGTGTGTGGCCTTCCACCCGACTCGGCCCTTCCTGCTGGTGGCTTCTCAGCGCAGTGTCCGCCTCTACCACCTGCTGCGACAGGAGCTCACCAAGAAGCTGATGCCCAATTGCAAGTGGGTGTCCAGTCTCGCTGTACACCCTGCAGGTGAGGCCGCCAGATGGGGTCACCAGGGCTGGAGGCCAGAGGCCAGGTGGCCACTGGAACTCACTCCTTGTGCTCTACACTAGGTGACAACATCATCTGTGGTAGCTATGACAGCAAGTTGATCTGGTTTGACCTGGATCTCTCCACTCGGCCCTACAAAGTGCTGAGGTACGGGGATGGGGTTGGCAAGTGGGCAGCTTAGCTCTTGGCCCTGGGCCCATCAGTGACCTGTCTCCACACCCCCACCAACAGAAATCACAAGGCAGCTCTGCGGGCTGTGGCCTTTCACCCCCGGTACCCACTCTTTGCCTCTGGCTCTGATGATGGTAGCGTGATTGTCTGTCATGGCATGGTATACAAGTGAGTACCCCCTGCCCCTGCCGGGTGTCCCTGCCTGTGCCCAGGACTTCTGCCCCCAGGCAGCTCCCCTGACTGTACCCTCTCCTCCCCAGTGACTTGCTGCAGAACCCGCTGCTGGTGCCGGTGAAGGTGCTCAAAGGTCACGTGCTGAACCGGGGCCTGGGGGTGCTGGATGTGGCCTTCCACCCTACCCAGCCCTGGCTCTTCTCCTCAGGGGCTGATTGCACAGTCCGTCTCTTCACCTAGAGCCTAGACCACCATTCCTAGGGAGTACTGGTGGTCCCCAGTCTCAATAAAACAATTTTTTTTCTTCACGTTGTTTGCATACTGATCCTTCACTTGGGCCCTTTGGGGCTACCCGACCCTGACCCCAAGGCGCAGAAGGAAAGGCCATGGGTCGGCATGTGCCCAGCGCTGCTGGGGGGCACATGGCTTTATTGCAAAATGAAGGTGTGCAGGGGTGTCTGTCCTGCATCGTCGTCCTGAGGAGAACTGGTCCCTCCCAGCTCCTAGCAGGGGTTTCAAGGGGCTGAGCCTGCCCGCTGAAGGTCCCGACAGGAAGTGGCCACGGGTGTCTCAGGCAAACTTCACCAGGCGGCCCAGTGTCTCTGCAGCCTTCATGCGCACAGCAGGCACGGGGTCCTTGAGCAAGAGCTGGAGAGCTGGGTGGGGACAGAGGGCACCAGCCATACCAAGACCTGAGTCCAAGGTGCCCCTTTGCTCCGACCCCCCCAGTGGACCCCCCTGCCAGCTCTGACCACTCCACCCCCCAGCAGTCCCCTGCCAGCTCTGAGCCCCCCTCAGCGGTCCTCCCCAGGCCAGGATGCGCTGGCGTCTGCATGTGGGCTCCACCACCTCCAAACAGACCTGCAGGGAGGGTGCAAGAGCCAACGGAAAGATAGTTTTTCCTTTTTTAGTGTTTTTTAAGCTCTTTTGGAACAGTTAGGAAGTTTCCGTGAATTACTAGAGACGATGAGGTCACCAGTGACAGGGAAAAAATCCTTGAAATCCAGGAAAATCACTTAGCCCCTCTGGTGCCCGCAGGTCAGCACTGCCCAGCAGGCCAGACAGCTTGGGGATTTGACAGGGACCCCTGGACAGCTGGGTGCTCTGGGGCCCTGAATGGGGAGAGATTTGCTGCAGCTCAGGGAGGGCCCAGCTCCCACTCACCGGCCACGAGCTGGTCTAGGTCCACCTGCTGTCGTTGCTCACGATCTGCGTGAAGCACCAGGAAGCCTGGGTGTGGGGGGCAGGCAGTCAGGGCCTGTGGCCTCCTGAGGACTCACCTGTGAAAAGGGCGGGAAGCTCACCTGTGAACATGGGTGCAGCGGCCCGTATGTCCTCCCAGCCACTCTTGAAGTAGAAGAGGTTCGTACTCAGCAGACGGCCCAACAGGTCAGGGAAGTGGTGCATCTACAGAGGCCATGGGGTGGGGTGGGGGTGGGGTGTCAGGAGCCCACCTTCATCCATCCTGCCCCGCCCTGCCCTGCCTCCAGGCAGCCGCACCAGGTGTTTGCAGGTGATGTTAAGGAACTCGCCAAAGTGCAGGCCACGGCCCTCCTGCAGGTGCTTCTGGACAGTGATTGTCAGCTCTTCACACCCCAAGTTGGGGCCACACATGCACAGAGCAAACCTGCAGGCCTGGGGGACATGAGGATGAGCCCCGGCTGGGTTGCCTGCTCCCCCTCCCCCTTGCCATACTTACCTCTACAACTGTGGGCTGAGGGTCACGCAGGTGTAGCAGCAGTGGCACCAGCGCACTGACCGTCTGCTCCAGGAACACATCTTCACAGTCTCCCTGACAGACCTTGTTGAGGTGTCCAAACAGGTGAATAGATGCCTGGCGAAATTCCATCTTCTCCTGAGGACAGTGAGGGTCACTGCACAGCCACCACCCTCCCACCCAGGCCACCTGATAGGTTTCTGAATGGAGGAGCACTAGGGGCCTGGCTAATGGTCACAGGGGGTGGAGGAGCTTACACTGTCGAAGAAGGGCCGGCTGCGGATGGCAACGTGCAGCAGCACTGTGCGCAGGTCCCACGGCTCCACCAGGTCCACTATCCTCGCCAGGCCCACCATAGCCTCCAGGGCCACCAGGCTGTGCGGGTCATCTGTGTCATCCAGTCCCCCAATCAGCACTGCCAGGAGCTGGGGGCCATGAGCTGGCACCTGAGAACGGATCGAGCACGCTCAGCGCACTGGGTTCCTGCCTGCACCACAGCCACACATAGGCCCCTCCCCCCCACGTGGCCACCCACCTGGGGGCACACACCTTGTCTGGGGAGCCTGATGCCAGGTTGGCCAGCCCCCTGAGCACCAGCCTCCGAACACTGGGGCACGTGTCCTTCTGCCGGGCTGCCAGGTTGTCCAGCAGGGACTCCAGAAGCATCAGGTCATTGACTGCATTACTGCTGAGCAGCTGAAGGCAGGGACACTGTGACGTCCTGATGCTCATGTCCCTAATATGTCCTCCCTACCGAGTGTCCCCCAGCAAAACCACCAACATTGGGAAGGCAAGGCTGACTGTAAGCCCTACCATGAGGCCTGTCCCCCACTGTTTCTAGGACACAGTGGGGAGTGAGCTGAGGGCCTGAGTGGCTAGAGGTGGCTCCAGGGATGTGGGGTTCTGGGACCAGTCATACTACACCTGGACTGAGGTACTGCTGCTTCACAAGTGACTCTGACCTGTGGCCACGTGGAGAGCCACGTCCACTCCAGGCTCTGCCTATCCTGAGCCCTTACCTCTGCTAAGAAGGCTGTGGAGGTGACCTTCTGGGTCTTGTATACACTGCTCTGGGTGGACAGAAGGGCCTTCATCACCAGGGGCAGCCGGGGACCTGCGTGCTTTGCCATGGCCCTAGAGGAATAGGTCAGAGTGTTGGGTTGTGTCCACTTCGCCCTGTCCATGATCCCCAAGCCCAGGGCCTGGCATCTCAGACATGATTTAGGTGCTGGGGCAGGCAGTGTCTCCTCCAGGAGCTACCCCCAGCTGCTAGGCCACGTGTCTCCACTGTGGGTGTTCATCAGTGGTCTCTGGCACCCTAGGCAGTCCACCCAAGACACCATCCAGCCACAGTGCTGGACCAAGCGCCATGCTGGTTCAGGCTTTGCTGTGCCCACAAGTCTCTGAGTGGCTCAGTGCCACCCAGGAGGGTACTGCTCACCTCGCCAGATGGGTGACACCCTCCTCATGCCCTTCAGAGGTCCTCAGCAGCTCCCAGCCTCCCTGCAGCTCCAAGTGCCGAACCACGTCTTCACTGCCACCCCTCAGCAGCATGGCCTGCAGTGTGTCCACGGCAGAGCTGTGAGGATGTAGGTACATGAACATGTAAGGACACCTGCCCAAATATACATACATGACGTGCAAAGTTGCCTCAGTGCCCTGTGCCCAGCCTGGGATGGCCTTCAGGAAGCTCCAAGGCCACTTAGGGCAGTTCCCATAGTGACCCCCCTGCTCCACCAAGGGCCCTTTGGGAGCTGAGCTGTTGGAGGCGGTTGTGGGGCCACTCTGCTCCACTAGCACCCTGGGCTCCCAAGTTCCAGCCTGCACTGGCCTCCCCTGCCCAGATGGGGTACGAGAGGACATGGAGGGTTGTTGAGTCAGAGGCTCAGGTGTGGAAACATGGCCTAAGGGAGGCACTCAAAGGTGGTGGCAATGCTCTGGGTGCTGTTCCCAGTGAGGGGACAAGGACAGCCTTCTGATTTGCCATTAGGACTGACAGTGAAAAGGCAGAAGCAGGGACCCCCAGCAGTACATCCAGTCTGGACACCCCAGATCCCCCAGCAGAGCACTCATGGGTTCTGAACAGGGCTGGATGGGGAGCTGCCTGGAAGTCTGCCAAGTGGCACCAATTTGGACACTGAGTGAGGACACTGGCCAAGGCAGACCCCTGGCTCTCACTTCCCCTCCAGAGGACCTTGACTGTTGCCCAACTCTGCCCATCTGCAACTCAGATGGCTAGTGCCCTTCAGACCATTTCCACCCAACTCCCATCCCTGGGCCTGCATCCTACTAGGCCTCTTCCTGTCCATCAGAGACCTTGAGCTCTGGCCACCTGGAGAGCCGCATCCACTCCACAAGAGGCCACCCTAGGGACTCCTCTAGTCCCCCAGACACCGCAGAGCCTCCCCACTGTCCTGCCTCTGCCGTGTGTGTGTCCCCCCCCACTGCCCCCGGCAGGAACTGGAAACCTTTTGTACAGGAAATGAGTCTGATACCGTACCCTCTCCAGGGTCCTCTGGAATCCAGACTGCCCCTCACAGATAGAGTCCTTCCCGCTCAGCAGCCCGGGGCGGGACCAGCCCAGAGCCTGCACACACCTCCCCTGCATACCTCCCCTAGCCGTCTGCTGGCAACAGTGCATGTGAGCCCCAAGGGCCCACAGTAGATGGCAACGGGAGGGACCTGGTGGAGGGGGCCAATGACCGCCTGATTGGAGAACCGACCTGGCAGGGTTCCACCCTGCAGGGCAGACCTGCCTCCTCCCAGGGCCCTGTGTCCTTGCTGCTGTCCTAGGCAGTTACACTGTCCATCCCGCTTGGACTGCTGGGACACCAGAAGGCAGCTGGCCCAGGCCATAGCCCTAGTTGAGCCTTGTCAGCACACTACTAGGGTGCCTCCCCTTGACTCCATCACACAGCCTGGTCTACCTGGGGGGGGGGGGTTGCATGAGCCCCTGGGTTATGGGAAGCATGCAAAGGATCTGTGAGCTCCCTTCTCTGATCACAGGTGGCCACAGCCACAGAGCCCTGCTGATTCAGATACAAGCCTCCCTTTTGCTCGGGCTCCAAGGCCAGCCTCGGTCAAACACTGTCAAGCCAGGGGCTAGAAAGGAGCAGATGCAGTGCTTGGTGGAAGGGAGGCCTGGTGGCCCATCATCCACTTAGTCTGTGATGAACAGGGTCAGTGTGGCTGCCCCCTCTGCAGGTGGACATATGCACACTCAGGCCACACCCCAGGGCAGACATGTGAACAGCCTGACGCTAGGACAGATGGGCAGGGCAGATGCCCTCAGCTAGCAGCACCGTGCACCTGGAATCCCCATATGCAAAACCCCAAGGTCCAGAGAGCAGGAGCTGACCAGACCAGCCTGCTATTAAAGCCCAAGCCACCCCTCAAACAGGGCTAGAGACGCAGGGCCTGGGGGGGGGCAGGAAGAAGGGCTGTGTCTACGCTGAGCTTGTCTGAATTTGGGCTCTGTGTGTAGAAAGCTAAGCAGCTGAGACACTGGTCTCTGGGCCCAGCTCCCAGGACAGTCGCAGTGCCTGTAGGGTGTGAGGTTCCAGGAGGCTACGGCCACAGCATCTTCAGGAACCCCAGAGTGGACACACGAGGTAGGGAGAGGGTGGGGAACCCTTTCCTGAGAGCACAGAAAAGGCATGCACACTCACACTGCCCACACACACCACGCCTGTCGCCACTGCTGAAGCCGAGGCCCTTACCTACAAGGTTCCAGGCTCCTGGTGGCTGAGGGGGTGCTGAGGCCCCTCTTCTCCTTACTTTGCAGATTCCGGGGCAGCTGGACACCCACTGTGCAGCTGACTCGCAGGAGGAGAGCCACAAACAGCTCAGGATAGCGCTCCAGCACAGCAGGCCCAGAGGCTGGGGTGGACAGCACCTCATACAATGCACACGTGGCCTGGGGGTCCCACAGAGGTGCCACCTCAGCCCACTCCAGTAGCAAAGGCTGGGCCTAACTCCCAAGATACCACCCACCATGCAGCTTTCCTGCAGTGTCTGAAGGTTGAGTTCATGAAGGGTAGTGGGCAGTACCATCTAGGCAGGGATAGGGGTCACAAGCAGGAGGGGACAGTGCCACCGCCCCTGGATGGGCTGTCGGCAACTTCAGGACAGTGGGAGGAGGAAATTTTCACAGCTGTTTTACTGCTTAAAAAGTGACCAAGCTGGGTTTGTTTTCTTTTTTTTCTTCTTCTTCTTCACGGGTTGAAATGCAAAACCATCTCCCTCGAGGACAGACACCTGACAGACTTTTACGAGCCTGCTTGTTGGAGCCTGGGGGTGGCTGCCAGGTGCTGGCCCAGGCCATGTGGGGAAGGGCCCAGGAACCACACAAAGCCAGCCCCTACCCGGGTCTCTGGGCCATGATGACTGGATGGGGTGGGCAGAGACCGAAGAGGGAAGGAGTGCTGAGGTCAGGGACTCTGGATGCGCTCACCGTGAGGGGCAGTGTGGTGGCCACACGGTCGGGGGTGCTACTCAGTAAGAATGACCGGCTCTCCTTGAATGGGACGTCCCGGCTCATCTTCTCCAGCAGTAGCCCCAGCACCTGGGCGGTCAGGTTGGGCTCCACAGCCAGGGCCCGCCACAGGGTGCAGGTGTGACTGGGGCAAGCAGGCACAGTCACCTCAATGTGTGCTGCCTTTGCTTCTGCAGCTCCCTGGCCCTACACCCCTCGGACATGCCTGCTAGATGGGGGCTGGTTCTCATCTGACCCCACAGGTCTGCAGGAGAGGCGGCTCCATCCCAGCCTCAGGAGCCCGTAACCAAGTCAACACAGGCGGAGAGCAGCACAGGGAAGCCAGGCACACCGAGAGAGAACATGGCTATACAGGTGCCACCAGGCACAAGCAGGCTTAGTCTGCAAGGGATCAGAGACGCTGGGGCAGCTCAGCTCTGTGTCTCAGAGGAACAAGGGGCAGGTCACAAGCTCTCCAGTGGAGCCAGGGCATTTTGACACTGGATCCAACAGACTGGACAAGAGAACAGCTAAATAGCTCCTTCAGAAATCACAAACATTCCAAAGTCTCTGTAAACTTTCATTAAAATTAACAGTAATAATTTAAAAAAAGATGACAAACACGCACTCAATGGATGTGCTCGACTTCAGCCTAGACAAGACCAGAGAGACAGTAGGAAGAAAGGTCAGACACTACCCAGAACCCAGCTCTGAGAAGGAAAAGAGAGGGGCAGGAAGCAGCTGTCACAGGACAAGGTCTAACCCGTCTGACTGGAGGTCTGGAGGCAGACGGAAGAAGGCGGCAGCCAACACCATCAGAGAGATAAAGGCCAAGGACAGAAAATGCCCACATCCAACTCAGGATGCTGGCCACGTCCAGAACAACTCCAGCAGGCACACAGGGGCAGCCAGCAAGCAGCTAGAGGGGAAATCCGCTTTTACTTCAGAAATGACCAGCGTGGTGTCTGCCTCCACAGGTATGACCAGAGTTGACATCTCAGAGACACTGTGAGGAATATCGGCCAAGCTGGAATTCCAGATTGCAAGAGAAACAAAGGCAGAAAGCGACACTAGCACACCTTCACCTCTGGCAGAAGGAAGGTGACCTAGACCAAGCATGATGTGGTAACAGGTAGACAGAGGACCAGAAGCTACCACTCTGGGAAGGTGACCATCAGCACCTGTGCTGAGTGCCTACAGGAGCCTCTTGGAACCACAGAACATCTTCTAAAATGGCCTGGAAACAAGTAGCTTAGCTCTTCAGATGCCCCTTCTCAGTCCTGACTACTCCGTTTTGCCTCATCTCCACAAAAATCACTTACACACACTCAAAGTGGAATTCTATGACTTTCAAGTGTCATGAAATGCTATACTTCTGATGTTTTTTTTACCATTTATAAACATAAAACCCATCCTTAGCTTATGGGCCACACAAGAACAGTGACTGGGCCAGATGTATGTGGCTGGTCCCAGACCTACACCTGCACAGGAAACAGAGCCGTCTGGCCACCACAGGACAGACAGGAACAGCAAAAGCATCACTGTCCCTAACAGCCCCTGAGCAGAAAACACCTAAAGCTCAAAGCAGAACCAAACAGCTGTGAGAAGGGGGTGCCTGCCTGATGCACTAACAGCAGGTCCCAGGTCTAGTGACAGGGTCACACAGCTCTGGGTTCCAGGGGGCTCAGCTGAGGGTGCAAAAGCCCACCAGGAAGGTGGGGGGAACATCACTGCCACTCACACTAAACAAAGGACAGAGGGGAGCAGAGAGCAGAGGAAGCAGCAAAGGCCACTAGACATGGACTGCACAGCAGAGTGACAATGAACTTAGGGATTACCCCAGCACCTGGAGCGGGCTCAGACCCATGCGGGCTCTATGAGCTGGTCTGAGTGGTTTGGAAAGGGAAGTCTTGAGACAAAAGAAATACAGTTCCAAGGGGGATGGGAGTAAGTTATGAAGGCCTCGAGGTGATGTAAGTGGTTTACAGCTGATAACTGATAATCAACCATAAGGTTATCAGTTCAAACCCACCCAGGAGCTACAAGGAGGAAATGGGGGGGGGGCTCTACCAATCAGCAACAGTGACTGGTATGGTACCATCCCTCAAAATATAGAGACCAGGTGAGACCAGCCCACTGAGGGCCTAGGACACTGGTGAGCGAGAGAAGGAGCCCAGGCTTGGGCAAGCACAGAGCCCCTGGAGTCTCCTGAGACACAGGGACATTATGTAAGAAGCACATCATGGACAAGAGGTGTCACCGCTGGGGAATGAGGGCTCCCCTCTCATTCAAAAAGGTATCACCGGCTGGCAGAGAAACTAGACCTGGCAGAGTGAAGTCAACGGAAAGCACTGGGACCTGGAGGTGCTGACAAGGTCAGAAGAGAGGGAGGTGGCCCAGGGAGTGAGGGGCTTCCCATGTGGCCTGAGGGCAGAAGCAGCTGGCAGGGGTGTGTCAGAGGCGAGGTGAGGCAGGAACACTGCAGGGAAAAGAGCAGGGAACCTGACCAGGTCTCGGTGTCCACTGCAAGGGAGCCAATGGAGAAGGCAGGGTGGTCTACTTGGTCACATGAGAGAAGTTTAGGGGAAGACAGGCAGAGACATTAGCTGGCTGCCCAATGGATGGACAGAAGCGAGTCCCTGTCACTGAGAGGGCTGGATCAAGGCCTTCACTCTACATGCCTGTCATCCCACCCCGAGCAGGAGGTTTCAGTGAACAGAGGAGTGCGGGGGGTTGGGGGGGTGTTCTGGTGCCAAGCAGAGGCTGGATAATACCTGTCGAAGGGCAAGGGGCTGCCCAGGAGGCTGGACACAACGGCAGCACAGTGCTGGGAGGCCAGTAAGTACACACTGAGCTGGGCAGCCTTCAGGACATGCTCCTCCTGCGTCTCCTGCAGCTTGGAGTGCAGCACACTCACAATCTCGGGAACCTGCACAACGCAGGTGTCACGGGAAGAGCGTGCCTCACCTGCACCTCCCTTCCAGGCTTCTCTTGGGTGGAACCTCTCAACACAGCAACCCCCTTACACTGCCCCTTACACCTCCTGTGGTACAGTCTTCCACCTGGCCCTCTCCAGCCGTCCAGTACCCAGACCCTTTGCCTCCCAGGTCCCTGTGGTTTCTCAAGCTCCAGCAGGCACAGACTCTGCCCCCAGCCCCACCTGCCCCAGCAAGGCCCCCGTCCACTTTGCCCAGCAGCCGCCACCCCACTCCTTCTCCAGCAGGTGCCCACCCCTGGCCCTGCCTCTCCACCCATCCCCTTCTAAAGTGGCCCAGCCCCACCCTGCCTACCTTCTCCTGTAACTCCAGCCTCAGCCCCACCCTGGCCTACCTTCTCTGGTAGCCCCACAACCCCACCTTGCCCACTTTCTCCACAACTCCCAGCCCTGCATCAGCCCCGCTCCCACCCACCTTCTCCAGGAGCATGGTGCCCCGTTCCTTCAGCAGACAGTTGATCATGACGGTGGCGGCGCGGGAGCAGTTCTTGTCAACGTCCCCCAGACCTTCGAACATGGTGAGCAGGAGACTGATGAGCTGATCTGGTGGAAGGCGCTTCCCAATGACCTAGGGGGACCATCATGTCAAGAGGCCACAAGCAGCTCACTTCTAGCCTCAGTGAGAAAGGCTGGGGCTGCACCCAGGCCTAGCAGGCGCTCCACATGGTGAGCAGAGGCAGGGCAGTGTGAGGAGGCAAAGGCACATCCCTCTGCCCCAGCACCTGGGCTATGCTGTGACAGGTGTGGAAGAGCACTGTGGGGTCCGGGTGCACCAGGCCTTCCTTGAGGGCGAGGAGTCGCTCAGCTACTTCATCCTGATAGTCCTGAGCAAAGCCTGCAAGAGAGAAGGGCCAGGGCCAGGGGCTCCCTCCTTCCCCTCCCACATTCCAGGCCAGGCCCACACGCTGGCAGCTCATGAACCACTAGCTCACCGTCATAGCGCAGCTGGAGGTAGAGCAGACAGTGGACACAGCCCACAGCCTCCTGGCGGGTAGCTGGCCGCAGGTCGGCACAGCGTGGAGCGAAGAGGCCGATGAGGAGGCCCAGGTTGTGGAAGGGCACCAGGGCCTGGGGGGGATGGAGGCCACGGGGAGGAGCTGGACTGTGCAGTCCTCTGCCAGGTGCAGCAGCCCAAACCCTTCAACCCGCAGGGCCCCTGCTGTAGGCAAGAGGGATCACGCCGGTGCCACAATGCAGTGGTGGGACCCCTGTCCCCCAGGTGCCCACTTGGGACCAGGCTGCAGTCACAGGCGCAGCAGCCAGGCAGATACTGACTTGGAGTGCATCTCCCACCCCACCCCACTCAGCACAGCCTGGGGGGCCAAGGACATGGGCACAGAGTGGGATCTGCAGCTACCCTGAGAGTCCCCTGCCCAGAAGGCAGGCCCTCACACTCAAGCCTCAGGTCCTGCCCCCTCTCCACTCAGCCCTTGCACTGACATGTCCCGTGTTCAACAGTCCTCAAGCCTTCCTGCTTTGCCTGTGTCTCCCAAACACGCTTCAAAGAGGCAGCACCCTGCATCTGCAGAGCCCCAAGAGTTGCCAATGGAAGGTGAGAAAAAGGATCAGGTTGGGGGGGGAAGGGCTGGGGCTCCCATGGCCAGGAGAGCTGCCTGTCCCTGTCCCCGTATGTGGATACTTGTCAGCAGCACCAGGACAAACTGAAGGAATGGCCATGCAGGGACAAACAAGATGCAGCCAGGGCAGGCCAGGGGCAGAGAGCCCAAGTGGAGCCCAGGGCATTTGTGTGTCTGAATAAAACAAAAATAGAAGTCAGGCTGACAGAGGACAAAAAACTTTCATGAGCTCTATTCTCTACTTCTGACAAAACCCCTTGTAAAACATGAAAAGATGCTTCCAAAACACAACCAACAGTGAACTAGGACACCATGCTGAGCCTGGGTACGGCCAGGCTGTGCCACGTGGGATCGTGTTCTGGTGCATAAGGTGACTGGGGACATATAATTACCAGGATTGGGGAGTGACATGATTGATTATGCCCAAAACCACAAACACAAGCATACGTGAACTAAAACCCATGAGACCCAAGACTTCCCAGACACTCAGTTCCTAAGTATCCAAATGTCCACAATCCCACATCCCAGCAGTGACCACCATGAACTGAAAACCAACTCTGGGGAGTACAGTGGAGTGCTAACCAGACAAGGAACCTGGGCCAGGGCACAGGGAGTCATCACCCTGACAGGCTGCTGCTGGCAGACCACGGTGTGTGCTCAGGGAAACCCCCACCAATGTGGCATGGGACCCACCCCCAGACCAAGGACTTTGTAAGGTAACAGAAAATTCTAGAAAAGCACATTATGTGATTGCTCTAACTCCTCTGTGCCCAGCCCCTAAACCCCACTGCTGGGGAATTGATGCTGACTCATAGCCAGCCCATAGGACTGCCCAGAACTGGCCCTGAGGGGTCTCCAGCACTGTCATCTGTGGATATGAATTGCCTTATCTTTCTCCTGCAAAGCAGCTGGTGGATTTGAAGCCTAGACCTTTTGGTTACAACAAAGTGCATTCACCACTGTCCACCAGGGTCCTGCATGGCTCTTAGCAAACAATAGAGTATGTCATCAGTCCTCCATGTATGTGGGTTCCGATCTGCAGGCTCAACCAATGGAGGATCAAAAACATTCATGAAAGAACCCTACAAAGCAATCCCAAAAAGACTGCGGACTCATGAAGTGCCGTTTCCACTGCACCACATCATACTGGGCTCTGAGCAATCCAGACTCATTTCACTGGGAGGGCCAGAGTTGGATGCAAATACCAGGCCACTGTGCAAAAGAGACCTGGGTATCTGTGAAGGTCAGCTATCTCAGAGGGGTCCTGGAGCCAGTTTCCCCCCTTTTTTAAACATAAAGAATGTTTTCATTTTCTCCACTGTTGTACATTTTCTTCTCCTTGTTCCTGATTGTTGTCACACATATATGCATAACCCCTTAACCCAAAGGACCAACCCAGGCTATTCTTTGGCCCTGCAGGTTCTCAACCAACATCTCTGCAAAGGAGGTCCTAGGCCAGGGCAAGTACAAGATGGAGAAATACTGGGGTGCAAGTCACGGGGGGGGGCACACTGGATGGGGCCTCAAGGACAGAGAGCAGGTGTGCACAGTGTGCAAGACACCAGGGATGGAGCACATGTGGGACACAGTGGGTGAGGGCACAGTGGGCAGGGCCACAGGAGCAGAGCCTGGGTCTACTCACGCTAACATGCAGATGTTCCAGGAAGTAGCGTAACAGACAGGCACTGACCCCCAGCGCCCGCTCTCGCTCATGGCCACGGGGGGACTTGATCCACGGGCTCAGGTGCTGAAAGAGATGGGGTGGAGGTCTGGGGTTGCACCACAGGCTGCAAGGATGACTGGACTGAGGGTCAGACACCAGTGAGGGGGCCTGTGTACCTCCACCATGACCTGCAGGCCCTGAGGTGTCATGTTCCGACACAGGAGCTTAGTCAGCAGGTTCTCCAGAGCATGGATCGTGTCAAGGTACAAGACCTAGAAGAGAAATGTGAGGCTTCCATCTCTCCAGGTGACCCCATCCATGGCACGGGGTGCAGGGTGGTGGGAGGAGGTGCACACCTCATAGTCACTGGCATCCTCCCTGTCCGGCTCTGGCAGCAGAGCCATGACGCTGTGCAGGCAGCCATGGGCCACGTCTGCCTGCATTTTCTCGTCCAGCGGCGGTTCTAGGGAGCTGAGCAGCCAGTCAAGGGCAGCAGGGCAGTAGCTGGTTTCACTTGTAGGGGCCAGTTTCAAGGCCTGTGGGGCCAGTCCCGAGGTGTGCGCATGCATGCACATGCAGGGAGGTATGGACGTGCATGCACACAGTGACGTGGAGACACGCAGCAGGCACGCATACACGCACGCACCATCACCACGCGAAGGCACGCACACACGCACGCACACGCTGGCACACTCTCGGGCACCTACTCTCACACCCCGCTGGGCCACGCACCCTTGCTTGCAGGATACACCAGGAGTGCGCATGCCATCATGGCCTTCTTCCGCAGGGGTGTCCTCAGCAGATCTGGGGGCTCAGCCCGGATGAAGTCCTGTGCAGGCAGCTCCAGGCTCAGATCCAGCATTCCAACTTTCTCCCACGTGGATCCCCACCCCCAAACCCTGTATGTGCCCAGAGCCCTGGCACTCACCATCATGTGGGCCACCAGTTCTGCTTTCCGTGAGAAGTGAAAGGTGCTGGCCTGTGCACTGCCACAGATGGCCTGGCTGACCATGCACACACTCTGGACAAGGCACAGCTTCAGGGCCGGGTCCTGGTGAGGACAATGTACTGCAGGGACTGGCCCTGCCTGGCCCTGCCCCGCACAGCCTCTGCCCAAAAGAAGGCTCCCCACCAGTAACAGAAACAGTCCCCAGTTCTGCACAGACCCTGAGAAGCAGCCACTACCCATTGGTTAACAGTGCCCACAGCCCATCTCTTCCAGCTGGTCCACACATGGACAGAGACAAGCACAGAACACCTGGGCCTAGCTCTACTGTCCATGCTGACAGCCAGTCTCAGCCTTAGAATCTGAGCCCTGCAGTGTGGCTGGAGGGCTCCTACCTACACTGCGTACAGACACTAGAAGTCAGGGGAGACTCTCCTGCCTGAGGGGTGCTCGAGACAGCCTAAAGCACCCCCAGGCCCAGAGGTAGCACCTGAAAGAGCATATCTCAAAACAGGCCTCCTAGGAGACCAGGAGGGGCTCTTCTTCAAATAAGGACCCCCCTGGTCACATGAGGTGGCTGTGGCTCTTGAGGTTAGTGTCAAAGAGAGTGAGGAAGGCACACACGTTAGTAAGGCTGGAGAGGCGCTGGGCACGGCCAGAGGAGGTGGCAGCACTGTGACAAGGAGGAGGGTGCCTCGCCACAGGGGCAGGAGACCCCAACCCAGGGACAGGGTTGCTCTCCAGGAAAGCAGGTGGGCCCAGCAGTAGTGTTCCAGAATGTTCTATGGGAGGGGACGAGTGGCCCCAGCACACGCCCCTCTGGGTGCCCTGCAGCCCCCGCTCAAGTAGAGGAGAGCTGGAAGCAGAGTCAAGCCTGGCTCTCAGCACGGTACCTTGGTCTCTACCTTTATCCCCAGAACCTGAACAAGAGAAAGTGGGACAGTTACACAGGGCAGCCCTCACGCGCCCCCCGAGCCGGGTCCCGGCCCACCTTGGTGCTGAAATACTGGAACATGTTCCGGAGGATGTCAGCTTCTGCCCGAGCCAGCACCAGCTCACGGGGTGCCTGTGCAGCCACATGTCCGTAACACAAGATCAGTGCACTCCTGACCTTCTCCACCTCATTCTCACTGCGGTCCTGCAGCCCGTGGACAGCATACGTTCAGTGAAACCAAGACCCACCCACGCAAAGGCCTACCAGAGATGGCATAGTCACCACTGTCTGCCCCAGGGAAAGAGCGTCCAGGCCTGGGGCAAGAGTGATGGGCAAGGTCAAGGGGCTGGCTTGCGGGTTGTCAGCTAGCTATCCCCCTTGAACACTCAACAACTACACCTTCACTGTCCACAAGAGGGCCAAGTAACCAAGACAGCTGGGGATGTGACTCCCCTGCTCCAACTTCACTGTCCTCCAGTCTGGACAGCCATCATCCCTGGAGCTAAGCAGATTCAGTGAGGCCTTATACCCCCAACTGGACCCACCTTGAAAATGCTTAAGATGCCAATGGACTTCCTGAATACTTCAGACCGCACAAAGTCCTCCAGCTGGGCCAGGACGTCATCCAGATGTGAGATGGCACAGATGCCGAAACAGCAGGCCAGGCCCTGGAGGTCAGGAAGGGGCTCACTCAGGAAAGCCTCTCATGGGGCCCAAGTAAGAGGTCCCACACAAGTGTTCTCATGGGGGGGTGTCTTTGCAGGTGCTTGAATAGTGGATCCTACACAAGGGCTCACATGGGGACCCACTTGGGAGTGCACATAGGCTCACTGAAAGGGTCTCCTTGGGGGATGCAGACGGCAGCTTGAGTTGGGTTTCCCCAGGATGCGCTTGCACAGGGAGTTCCTGCATTCCGGTGGGGCAGCCAGCCCAAGGCTGTCCCAGAGTGGCCTTGAGGGTGGCAGAGCCTGAAGGAGAGCACCAGGCCCTGTTCTGTGGGGAAGTCCCCTGCACTTGCAGTGGAATCTGTGCTGACAGAGGCCTTACACTGCACAGGTGCTAGCCTGGGGCAGGGGAACTGGCAGGCTGGCCTTAAGGAAGGCTGAGCAGCAGCAGAAGGGCTGGGCTGGCCGAGCATAGTGCGTTAACAGTACAAGTGTGCACAGACCCCGCCCCCCACGCATGCAGGGTGCCCCCCTCCCCGGGACCCTGAATACCTCGTGCTCTGCCTCCACCTGGTATCTGGCCATCTCCAGTAGCTCTTGAAGGTGCTTCCTCACCACCTCCTTACTGGATATGGCACCCAGGGTGGTCCCTATACACTTATACAGGAAGTTCTGGATGGAAGAGGGGGCATAGGGTCATCACTCCAGTGCAAAGGGACGCCTGCCAGCCCTGTCAGCATGGTGAAGGGTGCAGGAGAAGATGAGGCTGACTAGGCTGGGCCATGACTCTGATGTGGACACCCTGGGTGGTGCAGGGCAGCAGGACCCAACCCATAGGCCTCGGCACCTTCTCCTGGGACACCCCATTGTAGGAGGGCAGCTGCCTGCACATCTCCAGGCCCAGCTGGCAGATCCACGTGTTGTCGGACACGACGGCCAGGGTTTCCCGCAGGAACTGTGAGTGAAGAGAGATGCCAGTGGGGAGAGGGCAGCACGGCCCGGCATCTGGGGTTGGGGACAGTCTCTCCACCCATCTCACCATCAGGAGCTTTTCCTCCCACTCCTTCCGAGGCAGGGTCTCCTCGCTGTGTTCTGAAATAAGAGGAAGCCAGCAACCCACTCACACGCACAGGCCAGCGCCTGGCACTCCCTCCTGGCAGTCCAGTTACCAAGGTCCGAGTGCAGGGGCCCCTGTTCTGCCCCAGGAAGAAGTCTCACCATCCAGGTGCTGCAGCAGCTGAGGGACCAACTTCTCCCACCTCAGGCCCAGCAGTGGGTGGATGTGATGATGGAGAACTTGGAGGAGCCGCAGTGAAGCCGCCCCGCGGCCATCCCCCACGTAGGGGTCAGAGGACACGACCTGTGAGGGACCTTGGGCAGTGCACTGACCAAAGGGCATGCCTGCTGTGTGCCATTCCCCCTGGGAAGCTGCAAGCACTGGGCATCAGGAATCCTGGAGCCCTGCCCATCTCCTGAGCCCAGAGCGGGGCTGAGCTTACCAGTATCCGGGTGGTGATAGCGTAGGGGGACGGGAGGCTCCCTAAAAAGAAAGGCACAAGGGTGCTGTCATGTGGGAGTGCTCCCCCACACCCCTAACCCCAGCCAGGCAGGGTACACACCGCTGGCCTCAAATGGGATGAGAAAGGCTTCAGCTCCAGCCTCCTGCCTCTTCAGGGTAAGGTGAGCCAGGCTCCGACAGAGTGGGCCCAGTGCCCCAGTGAACCGCACAGGTGTGAGGAACTCAAGCAGGTATGGCCAGAGCACCTGGGGGCACAAGGCCTGTGTGTGGGGGAGGGCTGGCCCAGCAGATGCACACGTGTGGTTGGGGAGCCCTGGACAGCCCAGAGGAGTGGCATGCCATTGTTCCTTGGAATGGCAGCATCCACAGGGGCACCTGGTTGGAGACCACATGTACACGCCCCCTCCCAGTAGCACATCTTCTGCCTGAGGGCCCTCAGGTGAGGGGGATGAGGTACAGTGGGCAGCCAGCCAGACTCAGCCCCCGACTGCCGCCCTTCATGGCCATCTGGGGCAAACAGGCCCCCACGTTGGGGAGGGCCTGGCCTCAAAAGGAGGTCCTTGCTCGGGCCTGAGATGGATGGGGGTTGCCCAGGGCTGGAGTGGGCTGGTGGGGCCATACACTCACGTCACTCATCCTGTCCACAGTGGTGCTGATGAGGTAGAGGGTGCTGATGCTGATGGCGCGGACGCTGTCTGCAGGCAAGTCCTCGCTGCCTGTACCTGCTCTCTCAGCCTAGGGGCAAAGGTGACATGTGAGTGTCTGCAAGGTGACCCTGCAGATTACTATTCATTAGGGTCCAGCAGCTGGCCACAGGGGACCACCAGGCCACCACTAGCTGCAACCAGCCCGCAGGCATGCGCCCACCAACTCCTATCAGCAAAGTAAAGACAGTTTTGACAAGTCGAATATGGCATCTTTTGTTGCCATGCAGGCACTGGATAAAGGGGGAAGCCACAGGTGAGCTCCCTAGTGACTATCCCCCACTGTGGCCTCAGGAGGAGAGGGGTGCTCCCAGCAGAACCTGGGGAGTCCCCTCACCTGTGGCAGCAGGGCCCAAAACCTGGCTCCAGAGGAGCTCTCCAGGCCCTAACCTCAAGACCCATGGTGTGACCCTCCGGAACAAGGTCAGTGTCAGTGATGCTGTGATGCTGTGCGACATGAGGTTACACTAGAGCAGGTGCTATGAACACTGAGTGCTGTCCCAGTTAAAGAGGAGACAGCCGTGTGAAGCTGCATCTACAAACCACAAACTCCTGGGCCCAGGAAGTTGGAGAGACAAGGAAGGGTCTTCCTGAGAGCCGGCAGAGCTCGTCCCATCTCAGTGCAGTCACCTTTCCGCACAAAAGACAGTGTTTTTTTCACAGCCCCTAGCTGGCTGCGGGTTGGGCCCTAGCTGGCTGGGGGTTGGGCCCTAGCTGGCTGGGGGTTGGGCCCTAGCTGGCTGAGACTGGCCCTTCACTGATGGTTCTGTGTCAACATTCCTGGGAGACCCTTTCTAAATGCTCTGTGGCCCCAGCCATACTTTGAAATACTGAAAAGCAAAAGCTGAACTGTAAGGGAGCTCTGGTGGACTAGTGGCAAGAAGCTCTACTGCAATCCCAGAGGTGTGTGGTATGAATTTACCAGATGCTCTGCTGGAGAAGGAGGGACAATCTCTTCCTATACCAGTCAGCTCTGATCTGATGGCACACACACAAAAACTAAAAAACAAAACAAAAAATCCAAAAACAAAAAAACAAAACAAAAGCTGAACTGTGAAGAGAAACTAGCAAACCTGCAATGACTACAGGAAATTTTTAGCACATCTCTTCCCTAAAGCCAAAAACCGAGAAAGAAAGGAAAAAAAAATTAGGGATGTTCTGGTCGTGCTCAGTAATAAGGAACTTTGCTACCAACACAAAGGTACGTAGTTCAAATCCACCATCTGCTCGGAGAAAGATGGGCAATCCCCTTCAATGTGGTTTACTACTTCTGACAACCCATTGGAGGGTCAGCTATGAGTCAATTCTGACTTGGCTGTATGTTGTTGTTGTTATGCGCTGTCGAGTTGCCTGCGACTCATAGCGACCCTATGTACAACAGCCCTAAACCCCGCTCTGTCCTGTGCCAATCGC
>NW_006399753.1:628453-652353 GCF_000299155.1 Elephantulus edwardii
ACATTCGGTTGGGTCGCCTTTCTTTGGGATAGGAACAAATATCGATCTCTTCCAGTCAGTTGGCCAAGTGGTCGTTCTCCAGATTTCTTGGCTGTATATAACAACAACTAAAAACATAGGTAGAACTTTACGCCAAACACACTCCAGTAACTTGTAATACTGCCTTTCAAAAACTTCACTGCTCTTGAGTTGGACTCACTCATAACTGACCCTCTACCAGATTTTCAGAGGGTGTAAACTGCACCCTGGAGCAGCTGATGGATTCGGACCACATGTCTCTGGGCTGGCAGTGCATCATTTTACCACAAGACCACAAAAACTGCCTCAGCTGTTTATTAAACAAGAAGAAAAATCACAGGAAGCTCTCTAAACAGAAATCACTGCGGATTAAGGTGGATAAAACAGTAAGTTACAAATCCACATGGGAAGAAAAATTGAAAAATCAGAAAAACAGCCAGCCTTGCTGGTCTGACCGAGACTGGAGAAGCCAGGATATCAGTCCTCCCTCAGTCACTACTGATGCTGGGATAAACAGACCTGAGCAGCTTAGCTTTTAATAACTCAATAACCCACTGCTGTCCACTCAAGTCCAGCTTAGGGACACCCTCCTACTGCTGGTCTCTGAGACTGTAAATTTTACAGAAAGAGGACACTCATCTTTCTTCTTTGGAGCAAGTGATAAGTTTGAACTGCTGACTTATAAAAAAAATTTTTTATTTTTTTGTATTTGTGTACCGTCAAATCAGATTTGACTGGTACAGGAGGAGATTGCCCCTCCTTCTCCAGCCGAGCATCTGGTGGATTCGAACTGTGTACCTCTAGGATTGAACTGCTGACTTTCAAACCGGTAGTCTACGTCACCATGCTATGTACTGTGCTAGCTAGGGGAGCTCCGGTGCCCAGTGGTAAGAAGCTGCGCTGCAATCTTGAACGCACGCAGTTTGAATCCACCAGCGGCTCTGTGAGAGAATGAGCAATCTCCTCCCGTGTGATTTATCGCCTCTGAAAACCTGCTGGAGGTCAGTTGTGTGGTGGGTTCTGACAACAATCAGGACTCCTTTGGCCAAAACCAAGACAGGCCTATAACACCATGGAGGTGCTCATTCCTTAGGTCAATCATCACACAGGATCAAAAGGGCAGTATTTTCTATGGGAGGACACTCAGAAGGAGGCAGGGAGGATGGTGGAGATGAGACTCACAAGGAGGAAGCAGGGAAAGTGCTGCTACACTGTGAGGATTGTCGTTAAAGGTATAAAACAAAACCTGTATAAAAGCATTGAATGAAAAATCAGTATGCTCTGTAAGCTTTCACTCACAGTCAAAAGAAGAAAGAAAACTGAGGGAACCTAGGAGTTGTGAAAGATAAGCAGTTATCCCCAAACTACAGAAGCCCCAACAATAGACAAGGTGGAGAGCACGGCTTCATGGGAGTCACAAAGATGACGGTCCCCAAAGGAAAGGCCCTCATCTCAGGAGCCTGTGCCCAGTGTCAGGGTAGAGGGGAACCATGGGGTGGGGTCAGCAGTGTCAGCGGCACCACTGGAGGGGACTGTGTTTCTCTAGGGTGACGCAAAATTGGGAAATGGATAGTGGTGACAGCTGCATAGTATGGGGACCATAAAAGTGACCAGACTGCAGCACAGCAACCACTGCACAGTTACCACTGCATGGTGACCACAGTCTGCTGATCAGACCACAGCCTGGTGGCCACAGCACAGTGACCACTACATGGTGACCATGGCCCCGTGATCAGACCACAGCACGGTGACCACAGCACAGAGACCACAGGATGATGACCAGACCATAGCAGTGACCACAGCACAGTGGCTATAACATAGTATTCAGATTACAACACGGTGACCACAACCCAGTGACCAGACCACAGCACGTTGACCACAGCAGTGACCAGACCACAGCATAGTGACCACAGGACAGTGATCAGACCATAGTACAGTGACCACAGCACAATGGTCAGATCTCAGCACAATGATCACAGGATGGTAGCCATCCTTACCCCTCTACACCGACCCTTTTCCCCTCTTGCGTCTCCACATGTTTTACTAGTTATCCTTCTATTTTTACAATAATGGTCTTACACAGTATTTGTCCTTATGAGACTTAGTTCACTCAGCATAATGCTCTCCAGCCTCTTCGTTACGCAGTATTTTTCAAAATAATTGTTCCTGAGTGCTGCATAGTATTCCATTGCATGAATGTACCACAGTTTCTCACTCCATTCAGTTGTGGTTGTCTATCTGGGCCATTTCCATGTTCTTGTGATGGTGAATAACGTTGCTGTGTACACTGGTGTACAAATCTCTTGTTTGTGTCTCAGTTCTAATGAAATAGCTGGGTCATATGGAATTTCTATGCTCAACTTTTTAAGGAAATGCAAACCTGTCTTCCAGAGTGGTTGTACTATTTTACAATCCCACCAACAGTGTAGGAAAGTCCCTACCTCACCACATCCTCTCCAACAATTATTGCTGGCTACCCTGCTAAACTTTGCCATGGCTACTGGGATGGCATCTCACTGTGGTTCTGATTTGCATCTTTCTTATTGCCAGTTATTCTGGGCATTTCTTCATGTGTCTGTTGGCCATCTGAATGTCTTCTTCTGTGAAAAGTCTTTCCATGTATTTTGCCCATTTTTTAATTGGGTTATTAGTCTTTTTCTTCTGGAGGCCCTATAGTATTCTATAAATTTTTGTTATGAGACTTGTCTGAGATGGTAGGTTTTTTTCACCCTGTCAAGAAAAGGTTTTGATGGGCACAGAGATTTAATCTATAGAAAGTCCCCTTCATCAATTGCATCCTCTCTAAATTGTGCATTCTGGCTGTATTTGGCAGCCTCTTTATACCATAGACTAGGCCTTAAAAGCTTCGTCCCACTTTGTCTCTTATGAACTTTATGGTTTGGGGCTTTACTCCCAGGTCTCTGACCTACCTTGAGTTGATTTTTTGTGTATGGTGTGAGATGTAGATCCTGTTTCAGCTTTCTGCAGGTAGCAGTCCAGTTTTGCCAGCACCATTTGTTGAAAAGGTTGTCATTTCCCCATTTGGTATGTTTTATTTCTGTGTTGCTTATCAGTTGACCAGAGATAGAGTGGCCCATTTCTGGGTTCTCACTTCTGTTCCATTGGTTTATGTGATTGTCATTGTACCAAAACCATGCTGTTTGGTTTCTACTGCTGTGTAGTAAGTAGTTTTGAGGTCAGGGAGCATTATGCCACCCACTTCATTTTGTTTTTCAGAAGTGCTTTGCTTATTTAGGGTCTCTTTCCTTTCCAAATAAACTTGACAAATTACTTTTTTATCTCCTTTAAAAATTGATTTGGTATCTGTATTGGGATTGTGTTGAACAATGTGGATTGCTTTCAGTAGGATTGTCATTTTTACAATACTGAGTCTTCCTATCCAGGAAAAGAAAACATTTTTCCATTTATTTACGTCTTTTATTGTGTTTCACAGAAATGTTCTGTATTTTTCTTTGTTCAGGTGTTTTGTGGCTCTAGTTAGGTTCATTCCCAAGTGTCTCAATTTGTGATTAGCTATTGAAAACGGTATTGCTTTCTTGGTTTCCTTCTCTGAGGAATCGCACTGATTTTTGGATACAGATCTTGTGTGCTGCCAGCCTACTCACCTGGTCCACTAGATGGAAGGAATATACAGAGTCCTGTATCAAGAAGAACTGGCTGACACAGAAGAATATCAAGCAACAACATATGATCAAGAGGCAATGGTGATGACGGAGGGAGTTCAGGCTGCTCTGAAGGACTTGGAAAAAATAAAGTCCCAGGAATTAATGGAATACCAACTGACATATTTAAATAAACAGATGCTGCCCTGGATGTGTTCACCAGGTTGTGCTAAGAAATCTGGAGGACAACTACCTGGTCAACTGACTGGAAAAGATCCATATTTATTCCCATTCCAAAAAAAAGTGACTTGATTGAGTATGGAAATTATCGAACATCGAAATAATCACACACTAGTAAAATCTTGCTGAAAATTATCCAGAAACGACTGGAACAGTACATTGACAGAGAATTACCACAAAGACAGGCTGGGTTTAGAAGAGGTAGTGGCACTAGAGACATTATCGCCAATGTCAGAAGGATCTTGGCAGAAAGCAAGGAGTACCAGAGGAATATGTATCTATCTGTGTTTCACTGACTGTGCAAAGGCATTTGATTGTGGGATCACAATAAAATTGTGGCTAACCTTGAGGAGAATGGGAATCCTAGAACACTTGATTGTGCTTATGCAAAACCTACACTTGGACCAGGAGGAAGTCCTCAGAACAGAGCAAGGTTAGCACTGCATGGTTCAAAATCAGGAAAGGTGTGTATCAGGGATACATCCTTTCTCCATAGCTTTTCAATCTATATGCAGAAAAGATCATTCTGGAAGCTGGGCTTTTTGAGGAGGAATGTCACATCAGGATTGGAGGAAGACTCATCAACAATCTACGTTATGCAGATGACACTACCTTGCTTGCTGAAACTGAGGATGATTTGAGGCGCTTGCTGCAGAAGGTCAAGGACTATAGTCTTTAATATGGATTGAAGTTCTACATCAAGAAGACAAAGATTCTCACCACTGGGCCAACTGGCAGCACCATTACAGATGGAGAAGAGATTGAGGTTGTTAACAATTACAGCCTGTTTGGTTCCACCCTCTTGGCACCAGCAGTCAGGAAATCAAAAGTTGAACTGCACTGGGAAAAATCTGTCAGGAACCTCTCCCGAGTACTGAAATGCAACGATGTCAGTCTAGAGACTAAGGGGTGCCTGAGCCAAACCATGCATTTCACAATATTGCTTCCTGTGCCTCTGAGAGCTGGACAATGAAATGACTAAGGATGACAGAAGAAGACTCGATACCTCCGAGTTTTGGTGCTGGAGAAGAGACTTGAGCATATAATGGACCAATAAGAAAACAAATAGGTCTCTCTTGGAGAGGGTTAAACCAAGTTTCTCCTTGGAGGCTAGGATTTTGAAGCTCCATCTCACATACTTTGGGCCGGTGGGCAGGAGAGACCAATTCTTGGAGGACATCAAGTTTGGAAAGGTGGAAGGACAGTGCAGGAGAGGAAGATTCCGGATGGATAGATTGATATAGTAACTGGGGCGATGGAATCAGTGAGCATGGCTCAGGACAGGGCAGGCTTCAGAGCTGCGGTACATAGGGTCACTATGGGTCACAAGCAACTCGATGGCACATAACAACAAAAGCTCTCAAGTTTTTTTGGTTGAGTTCTGGGGTTTTCTGTGTACACTATCTCATCATCGACATGTAGTGACATTAACTATGACTTTTAAAAGGCACAGAAGAGCTTCCACTAGTCAGATGTGCACATGACAATGCACAGCAGTGATGGGTTAGGAGCCACTGTGTGAGGCAGGAGCCCAGACGTCCACCCAGCATGACCTATACATGGACAAGCCCATGAGCACACAACTGCATGCATGTAGGGGTACGCATGTGTGAACACGCAAACATCTGAACAAATGAACACATAAACAGATGAACAGTCAACGGTGCCCATGAACACATTAATACGTTAGTGGACAGACAGATGAATGCATATGAGAGGAAATTGTGCACACGAGTGTACGTGTACTTATTGAGAGGAGAAGTGCTAAAAGATAAACATCGAAAAACGGATGAAGTTAGACAGTCAATGGTCCATGATAAAACTCCTGATGAGCAAGACATTTCCCAGAGCATCCCCTTGTGAACTCCGTATCAGTCAGCAGGAATGGCAGATGCTGCCCAGAAAACGAGTGAGTAGTTGGAGCAGAGTCAGCAATTCCCTAACGGCCAACCCAGGCCCTCACAGCGAGGTGCTGGGGATTACGTGGACCCCCAGCAACCAGACTAGCGTCTCTCCTATCAGACGCAAACACCAGCCAGATCCCCACAGTCAGATCACCTGCAAAGCCGTTCAGCTCAGTCCTAACAGATGGTGAGGGTCAGAAGAAAAAGAGAGACTAGTGCAACACAACTGCCAAACAGAATGTGTGGTATTGAATTCTGCACCAGAAAGTGAGTGCAAAAAACCACACCTTAAGACACGAGGCCATACGCACGATGAGTTTGTGGATCAAGGGTAAGCACTGGCCCACATTAAACCTCAAGGCTCTAATGGTTGGACTATGGCAGACTGTCTTGATTTTTGTTGTTGTGTGCCGTAGAGTCACCTGTGACTCACTGCGACCCTATGTACAACAGCCCTAAACCCTGCTCTGTCCTGTGCTAATCTCAGTCTCTGACACACCCACCTAGATTACCCCACTCACTGAATCAATCCACCTCGTACACCCACCTCATACACGTACACGGGCTTCCCCTCCTGCGCTGTCCCTCCACCCTCCCAAACATGACGTCCTTCTCCAAGGACCGGTCCCTCCTTGCAACAAGTCCAAAGCATATCGGATGAAGCCTCAGAATCCTTGCCTCCAAGGAACAGCCTGGTTTAACCCTCTCCTGGATGATCCTGTTTGTTTTCTTAGCAGTTCATGGTACATTCAATACTATTCTCCAGCATCACAGCGCAAAGGCATCAATTCTCTTTCTATCCTCCCTAGTCATTGTCCACTTCTCTGACACATAACAACTGACTGCAAAGACCACAGCCTGTATCAGGCTCAATTTAGTCTCCAGAGTGACACCATTGCTCTTCAGTATTTTGGAGACGTCCCTAACAGCAGACTTTCCCATCGCAATATGTCTTTTAATCTCCTGGCTGCTGGTGCCAAAACTGTTGACTGTGGAGCCAAGCAAAACTAAAGCTGTGAACAATCTCAATCTCTTCACCAGCCATCCTGATGCTGCCAATTGGCCCAGTGGTGAAAATCTCTGTCGTCTTGATCCATATTGGAGGCTGCAGTCCTTGACCCTCTGCAGCAAGAGCTTCAGGTCCTCCTCAGTTTCAGCAAGGAGGGTCGTGTCATCTGCATAACGCAGATTGCTGATGGATCTTCCACCAATCCTGATGCCACACTTCTCTTCATAGAGCCCAACCTCCCAGACATCTGTTCTGCATACAGGTTGAAAAGGTATGGAGACAGGACAAATGCCTGGCATACGCCCTTCCCAATTTTGAACCATGCAGTCTTCTTGCTCTGTTCTGATGACTACCTCTTGGTCCAAGTATTAAAAAAAATCAATGTATTCAGCACTTTGGAACTTTAAGGGGTAACATGCAAAATGGCATGCAAAAATTATAATGTCAAAGACACCACAAGAAAACAACTTTGCAGAAGATACCTTGTGGCTATAGATGCAAAGGCTCTCAAGAGGCTTCTAGCAACAGTACAAGAGAGTCCACATCTGAGCAGCTGGTGTTTATATTCAGGGAATGCAGGGTGATCCCACACCCAACACACCAATCAGCAGGACTTATCATGTCATTAAAACAAAGGACAAAGTCCACAAGACCCCCTTCAGAGACAGGAAAGCACCCATCCTCCCTTTGCATCAAAAACTCAACATTCCAGGAGGACCAAGAACAACACCAAGCTGCCCCAGGGCCACCACTGCCAGCACATCTGTGGTCGGAGATGAACACTGAGTCCCCAAAAACGGACAAGCAGAGCACCACTTCTCTTCAACTACATTATCAGAGGTTTGGCCAGGGCAACTGGTGGTGGGGGAAGAAAGACATGAAAGATATCCAGATTAGAAAAGGAAAATGTGAAATTCTTTCTATATGCAGATGACATGATTTTGTATTACAGCCATCGTAAGGAAACAATACTTAAAAAAATTGTGTTAGCACTAATATGTGAGTTCAACAAGGCTGCAGTGTATAGGATCAACAAGAAAACTGTGTTCTCTATGTATAAATTACAAACTCCAATTGAAATTGAGAAAACAATTACATTCACAGTAGTGCCTCAAAATATAACAGTTATGGAAAAATTTAGCAAAGGAAGTGAAAAATCTATATTCTGAAAACCCCAAAACACCACTGAAGGACATGAAAGAAGACCTAAATAATTGGAGATTCCAAGTTTATGGATAAAGAGTTAATGTTGCTGACGTCAGATGGCATTGAGTTGAGCATGAGAAACCCTATGAACATTCTCTGATCCTGATGCCAGACGGTCTTTCATAGAGCCCGGCTTCTTGAATGATTTGTTCAGAGTACAGATTGAATGGGTCTGAAGAAGGGACACAGCCCTGATGCACACCTTTCCTGATTTTGAACCATGCAGTGTTCCCCTCTGCTCTGTTTGGATGACAGCTTCTTCATCTTCATATAGGTTTCACACAAGCACAAGTAACTATCCTGGGATTACTCTTATTTCAATGTTAGTCTTACCTTTTTATGATCCACACCGTGGGAAGCCAAATATCAAACTAAATATTAATCTAAATGATAAACCAAATGCTCTATCAGGATATGAGGGAGGTGCAAATACAAGCTGGAATTCCTCCTGAGACAGGTCAGGGGGTCATGCGCCAAGGCAGACCTTCAGGCCTTCACAATTCTTGGATTGTAGGTGCTAACCCCTCCCTCCTGAGTCAAGCATAAGGTTTTCAAAAGAGCGAGCCCAGCTTCATGTGCATAGAATTCTCTGTGTGATTTGTTCCCTGGCACTTCTCAATAAAGTTACAGGGTCTTTGAGGTGTTCACCTGCTGTCTTTACGCCCCGTTCTTTCTCAATTCTTAGTGTCCCTGTCTCTTTTTTTCTCCTTGTCCTTGGCCGACAACACAGTCAAATGCCTTTGTATAGTCAATAAAATACAAATACACATCCTCTGGTATTCTCTGCTTTCAGCTAAGATCCATCTGACATTAGTAATGATATCTCTGGTGCCATACTATCTTCTAAATCTGGCTTCAATTTCTGGCAGTTCTCTGTTGATATATACTTCTGGTCATTTTTCTATCATTTTCAGCAGGATTTTTCTTGTATGGGGTATTAATGACATTGTTTCATAATTCTCATTCTGTTGGATCATCTTTTTGGGAATGGGAACAAATATGGATCTCTTCCAGTCAGTAGGCCAGAGGGCAGTCTTCCAGATTTTTTGGCACTGCCTGGTGTTAATAGGTCCAGGTCTCCATCCGTTAGGTGAAACATGTCAATTGGTACCCCATCAATTCCTGGGGCCTGCCTGATAGTGCCTTCAGTGCAGCTTGAACTTCCTCCTTCATAATCACTTGTTCTTCATCATACATTATGTCCTGAAATGGTTCTTTGTCAGCCAATTCTTTTTGGTACAGTGACCCTGTGTTCTATCTTCTTTTGATGCTTCCTGAATCATTAAAGATGTTGCTCATAGCATCCTTCTTCAGTACTGCAACTCAAGGCCTGAATTGGTTTTTCAATTATTTCAGCTTGAGAAATGCCTAGTTCTTTTTTTATTTTCTGACTCCAGTTCTTTTGAACATATTGTTATAATACTTTGCTTTGTCTTTTTGATCTGTTCTTTGGAACCTCCCATTCATCTCTTTCACTTTAGAATTACTTCCCTTTGTTTTAGCTTCTCTATAGTCTAGTCAAATTCTCAGTCTCTTCTGACATCCATTTGGTCTTTTCATTCTCTTGTCTTTGTAATGACCTCTTGCTTTCTTCATGAATGATGCCATTGTTATTTATTATCTATAGCTCATCTGGTCTTCAAACATTACCTTCAGTGCCTCAAACCTATTATTGAGATGGTTCTTACATTAAGGTGAGATAGACTCAAGGTCATATTTTGGTACTTGTAAACTTGTTTTAATTTTCTTCAGCTTCAATTTGAACTTGCATATGAGTATTTGATGGCATGTCCCATACTCAGCACTTGGGTGGTCTTGACTGCTGATAGTGAGTTTTTCAATTCCTTCCACAGAGGTAGTCAATTTGATTCCTGTGTAGCCCATCAGGTGAAGTCCATGTGTATAGTCGCTGTTTGTGTTTTTGTAAGAGGCATTTGCAGTGAATAAATCACTGATTGTACAAAATCCAATCATTCAATTTCCAGCCTCATTTCTATCACCAACCAAGTCCATCATTTCTGACTACCTGTCACTCTTTCTTTCTAACTTTTCCATCCCAGTCACCAATCAGTATCAATGCATCTTGACTGCATGTCTGATCAATTTCAGATTGAAATTTCTTAATTTTTGGCTTTAGGTGTTGGTGTGTTTATTTGAATAATATTTGTATTAACAGGTCTTCCTTGTAAACATATAGATAATGTCCAATCATAGCAATGTACTTCAGGATGCATCTTGAAGTGGTCTTTTTTTACTATAAACTTAACATCATCATTTCCTTAATTTTTCATTCTAAGTACAGTAGATCATCTGATTATCTGACTCAAAGTTGATACGTCAGTCCATCTCAGCTCCTAATGCCTAGAGTGTCAATCTTTAGGAGTTGCATTTCCCTCCTGACAACTTCTAAATTTCCTAGATTCAACCTCTGTACCTTCCACATTTCAATTCTTAATGGACCTTTGCAAGCTGTTTCATCTCCTATTTGAATGTTTTCCAATCTGAGGGTTCTATTTCCTGTGCTATATCTGTGTTCCTCTATTGTTTATAGGGCTTTCTAAGGCCTATTGTTTCAGAAGTGGGTGGCCAATCCTGCTTTCCGGTCTGTCTTACTCTGGAAGCTCTGCTGAAACCTGTCCCCTGTGCACGACTCTGCTGATATCTGGAACTGGAGGAACACAGCTTCCAGCATCACAGCCACTTGCAGGTCACCTCAGTACAGCAGACTGACAGACAAAAGATGAACTCATATTAGCAAATGTAAACATTCCCATACACACTTAAACTATAAAATAAGCAACAACATTCAGACCACTCCCCTAATACAAGAAACTGACAGATAAGATGGCAATTTTCCCCAAATTGATCTACATATTCAAGACAATCTCTATCAAAAATCCCAGCTGCCTTTGCAGAAATGGACAAAGCTCTAAAGAGATAAAGAAAGCCCAAGAACATTATACTTAACGTGGTTTCAAAGATTAGTAAACAACTTTAAAAAAATCATAAAATCCATCTGACATAGGCTGGTGGAGCTCCTGAGACCATGGCCCTCAGAAAGAAGTCAAGCCTGAGACACAAGCCAATTCTTGGGCCAATAGCAGACAGGTCTGTAAGGTGAACAACAGCAGAGGGAGGCACCACCCACCCTAAGGGACAAACAGGCAGGACCCGCCACATGCCCTAAGTGCTCAGAAGGTCTAGGCTGCCCTTTGAGAGTCTGGACTCCGCTTAGTGGGATGTAAGAAGATCCCCTTACCTGACCCACAGTTTCTAGTGAGCATCCCTGGGCAGACACACTGCACTAACAGCTGATCCCACTGCTAGAAGAGGAAGCAGTGTGTGTGGCCTTCCTCTCCCCCATACTCTGCCTGATACAAAACTACAACTTTCTGTATGATTCCTTCTAAACAAGTCTCCACACATGAAGATGGGCTTGGAACCTTGAAGCACAGATGTCCATTGCAGCCTATCCAAGAAAAACATCCTAGGTAGCCCTGTACCTATTGAAAGGAAAAACTGTTTAAAAGCAGCATATGATTAGGCATTATATGTATAAAAGTCCAGAATAAAAGGTGCCTTGCAAAGTGAACTGGGGGAAGGGAGAGAGGGAGAGAGGGAGGGAGGCAATTGTGCAACAATGAATGAATGAAAATTTAACTGTTCTGTAAACTTTCATTAAAATAACAATTTAAAGAAAAGATAGAAACTGAATGATTAAAAACTTCCTGAAAAAGAAGCCTCCAGGAATGCAGTTTCGTGAATTCTACTAAAGATTTAAGGAAGAAATAACACTTCACAAACATCCAGAAACTAAACTCACCTAATAAGCTGTTGCTGTTAGGTGCTATTGAGTCAAGAACCACCCATAGCGACACTATGAACAGCTCTGAACCCTGTTCTATCCTATGCCATCTTTACAATCTGTGACACACGTGGGCCCATCGCCAACTCATTTCATGAAGCATCTTTTTCTCCTTCTCTGACCCTCCACCTTTCCAAGGCCTAGCCAATCCTAGCAAAGCACCTAAAGTACATGAGATAAAGCTTTACCATCCTTATCTCTAAGAAGCACTCTGGTTGCAGTTTAGCATTACTGGCAAACGTGACAAATAAGTGTAGACAAAAACTCTGGGAAGAGGTGTAAGAATTTTCATCAAGCCACTACAGGCCACTTCCAGCACTGTTTGTTATTATTAGGTACTCTCCATTTGACTTCAACTCATGGTAAACTTATGCACCAAACCCTGCCCAATTCTGCATCATCCTCACGGCCCCTGCTCCGAGATCTGTAATCACTGTATCAATCCACGTCACTGAAGATCTTCTCCTTTGTTGACTCTTTACTTTTCCAAATATAGTGTTCCAAGGGCCGATCCCTCCTAAAAACATGCCTGAAGTATGTGATGTGACATTTCACCATCCTTGCCTCAAGAGAGCACTCTGGATGCACCTCTTCTAAGACAGATTTTTGGCAGTCCAAAGATATTTCTTTCCAACATGTTGTTGTTGTTGTTGTGTATAGCTGAGTCAAAACAAACCCAGAGCTGACTGCCACTGGGTTTCCAGAAGCAGTAAATCTCACATATGCAGAGTACCTGTTTTTCTCCTGCAAAGTAGCTAGCAGATTTGAATAATGTATCTTTGCTTTGCCAGTGTAATTTCTTATCATGAACATATGACCAAGAGGCCATGATGGTGAAGGAGGATGTTCAAGCTGCTCGGAAGGAATTGGCAAAAAACAAGGCTGCAGGAATTAATGGTTGACGTATTTCAGCAAACAGATGCTGCCCTGGACACACTCACCAGGTTATGCCAAGAAATCTGGAGGACAATTATGTAGCTAACTGGCTGGAAGAGATCTATTTTTATTCCTATTCCAAAAAAAGGTGTTCCAATAGAGTGTGGAAATTATTAAACAATATCATATACAAACAAGCTGCTGCTGAGAATTATCCAAAAATGACTGGAGCAGTAGCGCATGTGCAGAGAACAGATGCGCAGCTGGCTTTAGAAGAGGACGTGGCCCTAGGGACATCACACCCAATATTAGATGGATCTTGGCCAAAAGCAGAGAGTAGCAGAGGAATGTCTGTGTTTCTTGACTATGAAAATGGATTTGACTGTGTGGATCACAACAAATTGTGTCTAATCTTGAGAAAAATGGGAATTCCAGAAAACTTAATTGTGTACATGTGAAACTTATACGTGGACCAGAACAGAACAGAGCAGGGGAATACTGCATAGTTTAGGATCAGGATAGGTGGGCATCAGGGATGTATCCTATCTCCATACCTTTTCAACCTATATGCAGAACAGATGATTTGGGAAGGTGGACTTTATGAGGAGGAATGAGGATTGGGGGAAGACTCATCAACAACCTGTATTATGTAGATCACACAACCTTACTTGCTGAAACTGAGGAGGACCTGAGGTGTTTTCTGCAGAAGGTCAAGGACTGTAGTCTTCAATATGGATTGAAGCTCAATATAGAAAAAAACAGAGTCTCATCACTGGGCCAATTGGTAGCTTCATGATAGACTGAGATTGTTAACAATTTTAGCTTGCTTGGTTCCACAATTAACATTCTTGGTTTCAGCAGTTAGGAAATAAAAAAAAAATTACATTAGGAAAATACCAGGGACCTCTCTAGAGTACTGAAGAACAACGATGTCAGTCTGGAGACTTGCACCTGGATACAGGTGACATGGTCTTCACAATTACTTGTTATGCATCTGAGAGCTGGACAATGACTAAGGATGATAGAAGGAGGATTGATGCCTTTGAGTTGTGGTGCTGGAAAGAGGGTGAAATCAAGCTGCTCCCTGGAGGCAAGGATTCTGAAACTCCATCTCACAAACGTTGGGCATGTACCAGGAGAGAACAGTTCTTGGAGAAAAGACATCAAGCTTGGAAGGGTGGAAGGACAATGCAGGAGAGGAAGACCCAGGATGAGATAGATTGACTCAGTGACTGGAGAAATGGGATCAGGTCTGTCAGAAACAATGAGATTGGTACAGGACAGGGCAGGGTTAATGTACACAGGGTCGCTATGAGTCTCAGGTGACCTGACAGCACACACCACCACCACAACCAGCCACCAGAGCTCCCTTTGCCAACATGTAGCTCATGAGTGGTAACTCATAGCCAACCTTGATCCTTAATGTGCATCCAAATGAAGTGAGTGCCATCTACAGGATGGCTAAGAAACAAAACCCAACAACGCTCAGGTCTAGTCTCCCATGCTGCCCAGATGGCTGCGGGCCCCCCAGCCTCAGAAAAGGCTCCCACTCCAGAAGACTTCCTTTCAGTAAATGCAAGGACAGTGGTGGCAAGTGACAGGCTTCTCGCCATCCAGGCAGGAGACCTGGGTTTGATTCCTGGCTGGTGTACCTCAAGCACAGCCTCCACTTGCCTATCAATGGGACCTGCATATGGCTGTGATGCTGGACAGGTCCCAGCAGTGCTTTCAGATGGAGGTGGACTAGGACGAAAGGCCTGGTCAGGTCTGAAAATCTGTCAATGAAACCTACAGAGCAGCAGCGTGACCAGCAGCATGCATCAGGCTGGCACCGGGCTGGCACGGGCTGGCACCAGGTGTGACCAGCAGCACCTGCTGAGCTGGCACAGGACCAGGCAATGAGGACAGCAGAAACACACTCACACCGTTCCACAGAGCAGGAGAGAACAGACACCCTGTCCCTTCCTAGTCTTGGCATCTGTGAGATGGCGTTACAGGAGTCTGCTGGCTTGGCCTGCAAGCTGAATGTGAACCAGCCCACAGAGCACAGCTCCTGACTCATTCCTCTCCAGGTGAGCTTGGCACTCATGCTTGACAAAGGTGATGCCCTCAGGGTGAGTGAGGCCTCACCTGTGGCTCAGGGGGCAGTGCACACTGCTGAACGATGTACTCCACCATCGCTTGGCCTCCAGGCTGCTCCAGGTAACCATGGTGGGCCATGGCACTGATCACCTGCACCATGGCCCGCTTCACCTGCCGAAACAAGGGGACAGAAAGGGCCTGAGGAAATTCCCAGTTTCCCCCATGTGCACCACTGGTTGCACTTGTAACTACCGGTATCTGCGCTCAGGCCATGGCCCAACACTATCAGAGCAGTTCTGTGTAGGCGTTGGATCTGTCCCCAGCCCTGCTCGGCACCACTGGGCCCAAGCACCCCTTTGAGCTCTCTGGCCCCTGGGTGAGTCCCTGAGCCAGCACACATGCTAGTTGTCTCTGTGCTACTGCTCACTGTCACAGGGTCCCTGCACCCTTCAGGTGAGGGCCCAACTGTCACTGCTGTCCAAACAGTCTCAGACAGTGTTACCCTGAGTGCCAGACTGTCCACCATGGCTTGGAACAGAAGCCCCTCCCCTGCAGGGTGACCTGATCAGGGCAGGGGACCACCTGACCTCCTAGGTCAGTGCCCTGACAAAGGCTGGAGGGCAGGCCTGGTGGCAGCCTTAAGGCTGGAGTGGCCCTGGGCCAGCACAAAAAGCTGACCTTGTCCCTGGTCCTCTGGTCAGCAGCATGGAAGCAGATGTAAGAACACCAGCTCCACTGCAGGCAGCACCCCTTCCCCTGTACCTCCCCTGCTCAAGCTCTGGGGGGTAGGCCTGGCCACCCCTTTCCCCCACCTGGCCCCTGCTACCTTGTTATTGGTGTCTTGTAAGGGCAGTCGCATGGAAGAAAGGATAAAAAGCTTCCGGACCTCCATCTGAGTGGCTGCAAGAGACCCCAGGGATGCCTTAGTCTGACAAGATGCCACTGGGCCAAGGGCCAGAGCTCCTCTACACACCACAGCCCAGGTGTACAGTCACCCAGGGACAATGTAGCCACCTCACAAGGTCCCTGCAGGGTAGCTGAAAGGATGCTTTCCTTGCATGCTGCCCCATGCCCTTGCAGGAACTATCTTGGGCTGAGGTAGAACTTTACCCAAAGAGCACTGCCCCAGGAGTCCTTCCATGGAGCACCAGCTGAGGAGCACCACCCAAGGAGCACCGGTCCAGAGTGCTGTCTGAGGAGTACCTTAGTGGAGCACTACCACAGCAGCAGCACCCTGGAGGTGGTCTCCAGCTATGTGGGCAGCACTGGCTGATGGGGGTGCCAGGGCTCTGGAACACCATCCCCATACTCGCCGTGTGGCACATCAGTGTCCCTGCACTCTCAAGTCCCCCAATTTCCAAGCTGCTTCCTCATCCCCAATGCCACATGTGCAGCCAAGCCTGCAGGCCGGGGAGGGACCACACACTTCTCTGCTTGGGTGGCACACCCTTTGGTATATGCCAGCTCATGACCACAGCTGATCCTTGATGGGCACAGAGGGGCCATCAGTAGCTTCACATGAGCATCACCCTCACCCCGACAAGAGATTCTAGAAACTAACAGGCCGACTCTCCAGAGGGAAGCAACAGTGTCATGAAAAGATCCAAGGGGAACACAACGTGGGAACGTTTTCTTTTCTAAGCAGAGCCCGTCCATGCTCTCAGCAGGCGCTGTGAGAGGCGGCGGCACTGGCCACAGACACTGGCCACGTGGAGCTGTCCACTGCCAGCAGGCAGCCCTCTGAACTGCTCCGATAACTCCTCACAAAGCTTTGAATCTTACAAAACTTTGCTGCCAACTCAGAGCAGAGTGCTGCTACTGCGTGCCACAAAGTGTCCCTCCGCGTACTTACCCGCCGAGTTGATGACATGTCTCAGGACCTGTAGGGAGCCAACACGGATCCGTTCATTGCTAGTGTCCAGCTTGGGCAGCAAGAAGGCAAGCAAGCGGTCAGGGGCAAAGCAGGCTGCAAAAAATTAAGGTCAAGCTGACCTGTCCTGTGTCCACCATGAGGAAACAAACATCCAAAGTGATCAGCATTGGCTATGCCACAGGGGAGACTCCAAGGGGCCATGTAGGTAGGGCACTGGACCATGGACCCAGCACACCAATGGCCGGCCTTTGTCACAGAACCACCAGAAGCCCCTGGAAACTTGGAGAGTAGGGATCCTCCATACACAAGCTTGGGGTTACAGAGCTCAGGACCCCACCAGTCCAGTAACACCTCCTCTCAAGAAGAGCCTGCTGGCCTGAGAACACAGTGGTCCTTCAGGCCAGGAGTGGAAAGACAGGGCCAGTGCTCCCCTCCTCCTGCCTTGGCTCTAGGCCAGCCTAAAGTTGAGGCTGAGCCCTGAGCCCAGCATGTCCTCATACTCCCCCAACCTGACCCCTGGATCAACTCACCCAGCACAGTGAAGCAGCGCAGCACCTCTTTCTGGTTGCTGACCACCAAGGGGCTGGATGACTCTACTGGAACACATATCTGCTCCGGGGGCAGAGAGAAGCGGTCACCACGGGCAGCTGGGGATCAGAGGCCTCCCCACTTTGGAATCCACACTTCACTTGTCCATTGGTGGGGAGGGAGATGGAGGGGCAGCCACAGAGCTGGCCTTCAAGTCAGGAGCTTCTGTGAAAGTTTTGTCCTCTATCTGCCCACCCCCACTCCCCCAAATCCAAAAGGATAAACTCGCAGCATCAGGATGGATGGTGAAGAGATTTGAGACTGTTCACAGCTTTAGTTTGCTTGGTTCCACACTCAACACTCTTGGCACCAGTAGCCAGAAAATTAAAAGACATATTGCGATGGGAAAGTCTGTTAGGAACCTTTCCAAAGCTCTGAAGAGCAATGGTGTCTCTCTGGAGACTAAGGCGTGTCTAATATAGGTCAAGGTCTTTGTAATCACCTGTTATGCATCAGAGAGTTGGACAATGACCAAGGAGGATAGAAGGAGAATTGATGCCTTTGAGCTGTGGTGCTGGAGAAGAGTATTGAGGGTACCATGGACTGCTAGGAAAACAAACAGATTCATCCTGGAGAGGCTTAAACCAGGCAGCTCCTTGGAGGCAAGGATTCTGAGGCTTCGTCTAACATACTTTGGACATATTGTAAGGAAGGACCAGTCCTTGGAGAAGGACATCATGCTTGGCAGGGTGGAGAGACAGCACAGGCGGGGAAGGCCCTCTATGAGGTGGATTGATTCAGTGACTGGGGTAATCGGGATGGGTGTATCGGAGACGGTGCGATTGGCACAGGACAGAGCAGAGTTTAGGGCTGTTGTACATAGGGTCGCTATGAGTCACAAGCGACTCAACGGCACATAACAACAACAATATCAAGTGGTAATGGTCCAACGAATGGCTGAAGTCCTCCCTGCTCCTGATCTTAAAGGGCTCACACCCAAAGTTCCCATTAATCAGGCTGTGGCGGGAGGGTGTGTACATAGAGTGTCCAGGGAAGGAAAAGTTCCTTTCTAATGTTAACTTGCTAAGACATTTTTATGAATAGGCTGTGAGCTTCATTACACTCTTTCCTGTATCCAGAGGTCAGAGGACTTTTTCCTTCATCTGTAACAAGGATAACATGTGCTGCAGCTTCTCGAAGCTGGACAAAGCTGCTATTTCCATGTTAAGCCTATCAGATCATATGTTTCGGATGCAGATACAGTTGGCAGTTACTTTTCATAAGATCTTTAAGTCTCCCATCAAAGTCACGCACTAGGTATTCTCAGAGAGTCCAGGCAGGGATCTGGAATGAAGGCTGGACTCACAAAACTTAGATGGCTCTGGATTTTTCTCTGATTCCCAAAGCAACTGTGAGTCTAGGAATGAACTATTTCCCCAAAGTTTAGCAAATTCCAACCATAAAATGATTTGGGGTTTGGGTGTGTTTTAAGAGGGGATAATCCTGGAGTATTTTTCCGTTTCTTGATCTGTTCAAGTTGTCTCTTTCTCCTCTCAACTTGGGCAAGTCTTGTTTTTCAAGAAGTCTTATCCATTTGATATAATTTTTCAGTTATGATGTAACTGTTCACAGTATCCCCTCCACCCCCGTCACAGTCCTTCCCCTTAGCAGGGACTAAGCTTGAGTCAAAGCTTGCTGCAGCAGGACAAAGATTAGGAGGCACAGCCCATGTCCTGGAAAGTCATCCTAGTGTCCTCTGTTTGGAAAGGGCTGGCAGGGCCAGAGGCCACTGCAGGAATAGTGCAAAGATACTAACTCCCACTATTTCTTCACAGCCTCCAGCCTCCTATTCTTTCCATTCTCCCTAGAAAGTCCAATCAGACCTCCATCCACACAGCTTACCCCACTGCCCTCTGGGAACTATGCCAGCAGCCACTCTCAGCCTCTTGGGCTCTGATCCTGCGCATATGTGCACACCCTGTAGTTATGTCTCCTCCTCAGCTCTTTTTCAGGTACATTCTCCATCCACCCCAGGTGCCCTAGGATGGTCCAGGACCTGACCTATGTGCACTGAGCCCTTCCTAGAGTGACCATCAGCTATGTCAGCACCTCCCAGCTGGCACCCTGGTGTCACAGACCCCTGTCCCTGTAAGTAGTCACTGCATCCCTTACTCACCCCAGCATCTCGTCACTGTACACACCTCTCCCTGCCCTGTCTGACTCTCCATCCCCTTACCCAGATGCTGTAGCAGCCTCCTGTCACACACTAGGGGGTGTCCCTCCAGGTTAGAGCCCACCAACAGGACTCACATCGTTCAGGGAGACTCTGCCTATTCTAGCCACATTGTCCTCCTTGCTGGTCCTCCGCCCTGCTGTTTTCCCATAGCCCAGAACCTATGATCAGATCCAGAAAGTGCTCCTCCTATCAAGACAAGAGCCCCCCAGTAGGTGGGCATCTGTTGTGTGGCATGAGAGAGATGGACCAATTGGGAGAGACTGGCAGAGAGACTCAATACAGAGTGAAGAACTAGAAAGGCTGAGCACTGCACACCGAAGCACAGCCATGTCTGAACAGTGCTTGTCCCACAGGCAGATCCACCCTGTCCTGTCCAGACGTCCAGGCTAAAGCCTCTGAGACAGGACCCAACACAGGCTGACCGGCCCTTCCTGCCGCCTTCCAGTGCTGGGTACCAAAGCTGCACTGCAGGCAGTGGCCCTGAGACACATGGTCACCCACTGCAGGCACTGGCAGGTCACAGAACACCTATTCAGTCCCAGGCTCCTTGAGGGTAAGATGCCATGGAAGGCCCCTTTCCCGCCCCAGCCCCAGCATACCTGGGCATGTAGGGCCCCCAGAAGCATGTCCAGCTGGCCCTCCAGTATGCGACTGCCCACGTTCACAGCTGCCTCCAAGATCTGGCCCAGACTCTAGTGGGGAGAATGCATCAGGAGGCTAGAACACAGGGACTGGAGGGGCTGACTCCTCAGCCCAGTGAGGAAGTTCTGGCTCCTCAAATTCAGAGAAGGGGAACAGGGCTCCTGTGACACCAGGATGTGCTGCTCCCCGCTCAGAGACATGCCCACCCCAAGATCCCTGCACCAGGCCAAACTCTTCCTACAAACAGACTCTGCCCAGGACCTCCTCCATCTGTACTCTGGGCTGAGCACTCTCTTCCCAGACCTCTTCCTTGCCCCACTCTGGGCCAAGTACCTTCTGCCCTTCTGACTCTGGCCTGAGTTCCCACACCCACTGTGGACCAAACCACCGTCCATCCCCCTGACTCTGAGCCAAATCTCCTGGCCCCAGCCCTGCCTAGCACAGACATGCACTCAGCGCACCTTGGACACAGGGAGGGTCTCAGCATGCTTTTTGTAGAGGGAAAGCACGCCTGGGACAAGCTTGGGCAGCTGCTCCTCCAGCCTCTCATTGGGCAGCAGGTGGCTCATGGGCCCCAGGGCCTCCACCACAGCTAACCGGAGCTGTTGGCAGATGGACATATGGACAGAAATCAGATCAGGACACATCAGACTGGAAGTGCCAGGTAGAGGGAGTGAATCAGTACTGGGTGACCATTAGTTACCATAGGTGAACAGGTGGTACTCATAGGTGACCACCAATGTACTACAGGGTGACTGGCGTGACCTCGGAGTGACTGCAGCAGGAGGCCACAGTGCTGCTGTCAGGTAGAGGCAAGGTGAGATGTGTGTTCGAGCCATCCCACTGTGTCCCCCAAGAAAGCACTATGACACTCATGATAGGAATACCAGCTGTTCAGAACAACTGGGGGTCAAGAGCTGCTCAGACACCACACAACTGTGGTGACCTCCAGGTGAGACACCTGAAAGATGTTAAGAGCATCTGTCTAACATTCAGATTAGACAACACACAGGGCAGGGATGCTCAAGTGCCGCACTCTGCATGGGTGAGGACTGATGGTGAGACAACATAAAAGCCCACCTCCTGAGCACTCTGGCCTGGAGTCCTGGGAAGGACAGGTGGAGCTGTGGCCCCAAGATCCCACCCTTGGGGGACACTTAGGGCACTGAGGAGAGAAAGACTTAGGATGTGCACAGGGTAGGAGGAAATGCTAAACATGAGGGAGGCAGACCTTGGCTTCACGACTCTGCAGCCAGTGGTTGAAGAACACATCATAAGCAATGAAGATCTCAGAGGAGAAGGTGTCCTTCCTGACCGTGGGGTCTGGCGCCTGGTCCAGGTTGGCCAGGTACTCCAGGGTGCTCTCGCTGAAGTGCTGCAGGGCTACAATGACCAGTGTAGGTAGCAGGGAACCTCACAAGGCAGGAGCAGTGCCCAAGGGAGACAGGCCATGCTGATGGTCAGGGCCATCACTACATATCAGGCTTTGCAGCTGAAGAGCAGACTCTGGGGCTGCTAGTGTTCAGGAGCAGAGGGCCAGGGTTCCCTCCTCCCTACCATTCTCCCCTCCTCCCCACCATTCTCCCTTCCTCCCCACCATTCTTCCCACCTCCCCAGAGCCTGATGCCTTGGGTAGTGGAGAGGCAAAGATGCCCTAGGAGGAAGTGGAGGCAGAGATGAGGGGTACAAGGAGTCTCACCAGAGCAGAACACCACCCGTAAGGCATCCTGCTTGGCCATGGGCAGCATGGGCAGCATGGTGCCTAGGATGGAGGGCAGGAAGGGCACCATGCCAAACACTGCAAGCGGGAGAGGCCTGTCAGGCTGAACGCTCCACCGCCTGCCCTGGCTCTCAACATTCAGAATGTGGGAGGGCAGGAGAGGGCTGAGAGTGGGAGGTGCTGAGGGCAGGGGAGAGTCAAAGGGGTGGCCAAGGGCAGGGGATGGCCAAGGCCCTACCATTGGACGTGGCAAGATTGGCCAGTGTCTGCACCACGAAGTGGTGGGGCAGCAGGCCCGGCTGGAACTGATTCAGCAACTCCTCCATCACAGCGTTGATGAACCGGGTGCCCACTGCCACGAGGACACTGCTTGAGGCCTGCTGCCAGTCAGGGACCAGGTCCTACACACAGAGCGGGCAGAGGTGATGGAGGCCAGGTGCCCTCCCACGGAGAGCTGCCCGCAGTGCCTAATCTGCCTGGATTTCTCTGCTCAGCCCAGGCCGGCTGCTGGGAAGTCCAGGAGGGAGCAGGCTCACCTTTGCCTTGGTCATCTCTCTGGTGGCCATCAGGATGAGGGCCCTTGCTGTGTCCTTGTCCAAGCTACTGATGTGAGTGCTCACGACGGCCTCCATAGCCTTCAGGATCAGGGCTCGGTATGGGTGGGCCAGCTGCAGGGCAATGCCGTGAGGCCTGGGCACTGTGACCAGCCACCTCCCAAGGAGCCCATCTGGCACAGACATACCTTCTCGTGCTGTCCCAGGTACTCTGCACAGGTGCCCAGCATCACCTCCGGCTGGGCCTCACCCAGGGTGCACAGGGCACTGCACACCTGCTCTTGCACTTGCGGGTCCTTGTCTGTCACTGCATCCATCAAGGTGGTACACAGCTCTGCCAGAGGACAGACACTTAGGCCATGCACTGTCCACACACACGTGAGGCAAGCAGAGTCCACCATGCACTGTCCACACAAAAATGGGGGAAGCAGAGTCCACCACGCATGATCCACACATACGTGAGGGAAATGTCCACCACGCGCTGTCAAGGTGGTACACAGCTCTGCCAGAGGACAGACACTTAGGCCATGCACTGTCCACACACACATGAGGCAAGCAGAGTCAACCATGCACTGTCCACACAAAAATGAGGGAAGCAGAGTCCCCCATGCACTGTTTTGTTTACAAGTGTGGAACAAGCATGGTGTGCATGTGCACCTTGTGGCCACTCATTGCCACTGGCACCAGGTTCTCCCAGACATCGTTCGTTTTGTCTTGATGCACCCCAAGGTTAGGGGCCAGGAATGCCTGGACCCACAGCCCATGTGCAGGGTTACCATGAGGACAGCCCAGGACTCACTCTTCATGTACAACTCAGCCATGTCCGCAGCTGTGGCTCCCTTGGGCCTGCAGGACGAGACGCCTACATCCACAGCTGTGGGGTGTACGTGCTAGACAATGCCTTCACCAACCACTGTGCTCCTGAGAAGGGGACAGCACCACATTCTGCGCAGCACCACTCCGAGGACCTGAGACTGTGCTGCCACTCCCTCAGGAATGTGGCGTCCACTGGGTCACGAACAAGAACTCCGTTGTAGGCAGCTCCAGCCACAGTCTAGGAACAACATGTCTGCCTGCCTCGGAGCACCGTCCTCTTCTCTCTGCAGATGAGAGTGCACCTTGCTCCATCTGCACAGGTGTCAATACCTCCCCTTAGCACCAACAACAGGACCACCCGCCCACACGTCCTGCCCCTTAGGAACGGCACACAGGGGCCAATAGAGAAACATCACACCAGGGACTGCTGGGGCACCATGCCCCAGGCCACAGAGATGCAGAGAGCAACTGCTCAAAGAACCAACTGCCCCACCCTGCAACCCAACTCTATACCTGCACCCCCCCCCACTCCCATGGCCTCACTGGCCACACCATCCTCCCTATCCAGTAGGACACACTGGGTAGCTCCAGGAGGGATGTTGTTGTTGTTGTTATGTGCCGTCGAGTCGCCTGCGACTCATAGCGACCCTATGTACAACAACAGCCCTAAACTCCGCTCTGTCCTGTGCCAATCGCACTGTCTCTGAC
>NW_006399753.1:653318-655679 GCF_000299155.1 Elephantulus edwardii
TGCCTTTGCATAGTTAATGAAACACAGATAGACATTCCTCTGGTATTCCCTGCTTTCAGCCAAGGCAGGGCCAGTCCCTGCAGTACATTGTCCTCACCAGGACCCGGCCCTGAAGCTGTGCCTTGTCCAGAGGGATATTCAGAGCAAAACAGTATTCAGGAAGTAGTGGAACTCAAGAAAGAAAAACCAGATAAAGAGAATGGTCCTCAGCCCAACAATCCCACCTGAGCCCTGAGCCACCCACCTCACCTGACCCCATGGAGCCCAGGCGCAAGAAAGATAGATGCACATTTTAGAGTAAAACCAACCACTGCCCCAGGAAACCACCAAGGAGAAGGTTAGCAGGCCAGGAATCTCCAGGAACTCCAGGAACCAGACAGTAAGTGAAGACCGTCTGGAAATGGAGGTCAGCCAGCATCTCCCCTTCTTGCCCAGGGAGCAGTTGAGAGGTGTAACTCAAACAGAAATAAAAACTGATCTCCTGTCTGTGGTTCCATTGAAGACAGCAAATGTCCACATGAAGAGGTGCACGATGAAAGATTCCAGACCAAGGTCAGAACATGCTGCTCAGAGGTGATGGCACACCCTGGGTCAGACCCCACAGTGCCACTCAGGCTGGCCAGGGCTACGCAGCAAATACCTGCACTCAGGAATCCATGTGAGAGAAAGGCTATATGTAGGCAGTGCCAGGACCACCCACCTCTCTCATCCACTGGGAGGTGAAAGTTGGTTCAGCTTCTGGCATCCCGCCCCTGGGGCAGCCTTCACACAACTGCTAACTGCAAATCCAAACCAGTTTCAACTAAAGTAAAATCTTCCAGACTTGCCCTTCCCCTGCCTCAAGCTGAAAAAACCAGACCAACTACTTGAAACAACTTTTCAAGAGGACACAGAGGCTAGTGACCTCTAGGAGGTGGGGCTGTCTTGGTCACCACCTGGGGGTCCCAGAGGGTCCAGTACCAAAGGAGTTGCCCAGACAGCACTGAAGATCAGCAGAAGAATGGTTTCAAAGGAGGCCCTGCCCTATCCACCTGAGGAACATGATATGGAGGTTGCCTGGTTCATAGAGGCATCTATAGCGTGACCCTTTGGGGGAGGACAAAGCACAGCTGGGTGAGAGATGGTGACTATGGGGACAAGGCCAGCTCCTACAGGGCAGGACAGGGCTTGTAAGCAAGGTTTCAGGAAGCCAGAAAAGGCAAGGCATTCTTGCCCATGGAGTGCCAGAAAGGAACGCAGCCCAGCCAACAGGGATTTTGGCCAGTAAGACATGCTGGAATCTGAATTATAGTAACAACCTAAGAATAAACATGGGCTCTTTCAAGCCTGGAGTCCTGGTGGTTCAGTGGTTAAGTGCTTGTCTAGAAACAGAATTCAGTGCATTCAAATCACCAGCTGTTGTGCAGGCAAAAGAACTGGCAGTTTGCTTCCCAGAGACTTACAGCCATTGGGACTCTATAGGGTAATTCTAACCCCTCTGGGAGGGCATGGGACAGCAGAGGAAGGAGAGGTGGGAGGAAAAGGAGGAGATGGATTGCGTGGTCCCTGCCTCCTGGAAGGGCCTCCTTTGTCATAAGAGTACAACTAGATGGCATCCAGTGACCATTACTGAGATATTCTGACAATGATCGAAATCTAAACATTTAGCTAAAGAGAGCACATAAGAATCCTGATGAAAACAGAGAAAAAGAAGAGAAGTTCAAATTCCCATAGATCCCAAACTTTTTTAATCTATAGAGGCTAGGTGAGCTTCTGAAACTACTTGAGAGAATTCTTAGAATTCTTAAAACTAAAGCCAAAAATATTCCCTGAAGTCTTCTTAAAACCAAACAATAGTTTAGCTTAATCAGCAAAAGACATCTATATGCCTTGTGCACTGTGCTTTGAAAGAATTATCCTTATTGGATCAATGGTCAGACAGGAAAGTTATGGGCAGTGATGAAGAGAGGAACCACTCAGAAGAGGAGGTGGGGACAGCCACATACCCGGAAAAAACATCATTTGCATCACTAAGCTGCACATGTAGAAACTACTGATTGCTACATGTTCTGCTGAGTAAACTCTAAACTAAAAAAAAAACCCTTCTTTTTAAAAGTAGAAAAATAATTACCAGCCATGCAAAAATGCAAGAAAATACAACTTAACGAAGAATTAATCAATCAATTAAAAATGACATAAAATTAAAAAATTATACAATTAGGAGATAATAACATTTAAACACCTATAATTGTATTCACACGTACATGAAGTAATGAAATAACATGATGAGCAAGAGCCTACGGTGATGAAGGAAGAAGTTCAAGCTGCTTTGAAGGAAACGGCAAAAAACAATGCCCCAGGAATAGATGGTATACCAATTGA
>NW_006399753.1:657054-658605 GCF_000299155.1 Elephantulus edwardii
GAGGGACCTCATGCTTGGTAGGGTAGAGGGACAGTGCAGGAGGGGATGGCCCTCTATGAGGTGGATTGATTCAGTGACTGGAGTAATTGGGATGGGTGTGTCAGAGGCAGTGCAACTGGCACAGGATACAGCAGGGTTTAGGGCTGTTGTACATAGGGTCGCTATGAGTCATAAGCGACTCGATGGTACATAACAACAACAGCAGCAACAACAACAACATGAAGTTATTAAAAAACAAACCTCACTACCACTGAGCCAATTTCAATTTGCGGCATCCCTCTACCAAACTCCTCAGACTGTGAGTTATTACAGGAAGAAACCCATCTTTCTCCTTCAAAGCAACTGGTGGATGCAAACTGCCAATCTTTCAGTTAGTAGACCAGGGCTCCATTCAAGAAGCTACAAGGCACACTAAGTAATTAACAAGATATAAGGAAGACATACATGCAAAACACAAATAACTCAAACAACAAATCAAACTTCACGAGATAAAAATTATCTATGAGATACAATTGTTATTGCTGTTGCTATGTGCCATTGAGTTGCTTGCGACTCATTGTGACCGTATGTACAACAGCCATAAACTCTGCTCTGTCTCTTGCCAACCTTATTGTCTCTGACACACTTATCCCCATTACCCTATGATGAAATCAAACCCCATCTCATTGAGGGTTTTCCTCTCCTGCAATGTCTCTCCACTCTTCCAAGCTTGACGTCCCTCTCCAGGGGCTGATCCCACCTTGCAATATGTCCAAAGTATGTCAGATGGAGCTTCAGAATCCTTGCCTCCAAGGGTCAACCTAGCTTTACCCTCTCCAGGACAAACTTGTTTGTTCTCCTAGCAGTCCATGGTATATTCAATACTCTTCTCCAGCACCACAGTTCAAAGGCATTAACTCTCCTTCTATCAATCTTAGTCACTGTCCAGCTGTCTGATGCATAGCAAGTAATGGCAAAGACCACAGCCTGTATCAGGCATACCTTAGTCTCCAGCCTAAAGAAGAAAATATTGGAAACCTTAAAAACATAAAAATGTATATGATCTAAAATGAAATCAGAAGAAAATACTATTTTCCAGCATCAGTGAGCTGAGGCACAACTTGACACAGTCAAGTTGGTAACTAATAACCACAGTAAACAGAGCTCATAATCTCCAATCAGGAAAAAAAGAAGACACAAACTACCACTATCAAGAATAAGAGGTGGCATTCATACAAATTACAAAGCCTACTAAAAGAATGCAATATAACAAACTTTATCCTAGTAGACAACTTAGAAAAAAGGAACACCATTGAAAAACACAAACTACCAAATATCACTCCTTTTATAAGAAGAAATAGATAATTCAAATAGCTTGAGATCTAATAAATGATTTTGTAGTTAAAAATCTTCCCACAAAGAGAACTCTAGCAGCAACAATAGCAAAGTTCAGCAGGGCAGCAAACAACAAATGGTGGCAAGGTTGTGAAGAGATTGGAACTCTTATCCACTGCTGTGGAAATGTAAGATACAGCCACTATGAAAGGTGGTTTGGGACTTTCTCAAAAAGTT
>NW_006399753.1:660195-676057 GCF_000299155.1 Elephantulus edwardii
ATGACCAAAGTATGTCAGACGAAGCCTCAGAATCCTTGCCTCCAAGGAGCAGCCCGGTTTAACCCTCTCCAGGATGAATTTGTTTTCCTAGCAGTCCATGGTACCCTCAACACTCTTCTCCAACACCAAAGCTCAAAAGCATCAATTCTCCTTCTATCCTCCCCGGTCATGGTCCAGCTCTCTGACGCATAACAAGTGACTGCAAAGACCATGGCCTGTACCAGACACACCTTAGTCTCCCGAGACACACCACTGCTCTTCAGTACCCTGGAGAGGTCCCTAACAGCAGACTTTCCCATTCACAATACATCTTTTAATTTCATGGATGCTGGTGCCAAGAGTGTTGATTGTGGAGCCAAGCCGACTAAAGCTGTGAACAATCTCAATCTCTTCACCATCCATCCTGATGATGTAGTTCCATAAAATTATTCTGTGTCAGCCAATTCTTTTTGGTACAGTGACTGTCTACTCCTTACATCTTCTTTTAATGCTTCCTAGATCATTCAATATTCTGCCCATAGCATCCTTAAGTATTACAACTTGAGGCTTGAATTTGTTCTTTAGTCTTTTAGTTTAAGAAATAGTGTTAACTTCCGGCTTTCTTCCCTTTGCTTTGGCATCTTGGCACTGCAGTGCAATACTGAGAATCTCTTCCAACATCCATCTCAGTCTTTTCTTCCTCCTTTGTAATGACCTTCTGCATTCTTTGTGGATGATATTCTTGATATCCTCCCGCAGCTCATCTGGTCTTTGTACATCAGCGTTCAAGGCCTCAAACCTCTTCCTAAGATGGTTTTGAAGTTCAGGTGGGATAGACACAAGGACAAATTTTGGTTCCTGTGGATTTAACCTTCTTTAGCTTTAAACTTGCATATGAGTAGTTGATGGTCTGTTCCACAATCAGCACCTGGCCTTGATATTGAGCTTCTCCAATGATTCTTTCCACAGATGTGTGGAAACTATCTGATTCCTGTTCAGACCATCAGGTGAAATCCATGTGCATAGTCTGTGTTTATGTTTCTGATAAAAGGTATTGGCATTGAATAAATCATCTGGTTTACAAAATTCTATCATTCTATCTCCAGCCTCATTTGTCACCAAGTCCATGTTTTCTGATGACTGATCTTTCTTCTCTGTTGCAAACTTTTGCATTCCAGTCACCCAGTATTATTTTTTTCACCCAATATTATTAATGCATCTTTGTTGCATGTCCGATTAATTTCTGACTGCGAAGGTGGGTAGAAATTACCTATTTAATCCTCTTTGGCTCTAGATGCTGGCACTTTTACTTGACTGATAACAGTATTCATCAGATTCCTTATAGGCATATGGATAATATTCTGTTGCTGACAACATTGTATTTCAAGATGGATCCAGAAATTATCTTTTTAACTTTGAAAGTGACCTTGTTTTTCCTTACCTTTTCAACTTTGGTGTAGCAGATCATATGATTGTCTAATTCAGTAAGTCCCATGCCAATCCATCTCATTTCACCAATACCTAGTATGTCAGTATTTATGCAATCCATTTTTTTCTTAATGATTTCCAGTTTTCCTACATTCATGCTTCTCACATTCCACATTCCAACCATAGTATCTGCTTATAACTGTTCCTCCTCATTTGTGTTTCCAAATTTAAGGGTTTGGCCTCAGGTGCCATATCTGCTAATCTGCTCTTTGTGTGCTCTATTGTACATAAGGATTTTTGAAGCCTTGTTATTTAGGAAGTAGATGGCCAATCCTCTTCCCTAGTCTGTCTTAATTTGGATGCTCAGCTTTCAAATAATATCTGACAGACAAGCATTTTAGCAAAAGGAGCAGAAGACAGACACTTCCCCTTTACAGAAGTAATCAATGGATTTAGTATTACCACCCGCTACCCCAGCCCCATGTGTGTCTTGTCCCTTCCCTTTCTTTGCTCCATCAGCATACCCTTGCTCTTCCACCTACACCATCCAGCACCTCCCTCGCCACAGCCAGCTCCTGATAGCTCAGGCCTCAAGTCACACCTGTGATGAAGTGCCTCACACTGTTGCTGGTTTCTCATGACGCTGCCATCTCAAGTTTAGGAGGCTCTATGTCCAAATCCGATGTACCTGCTCTAGGGAAGGTCTGAGGCAGTACTGGACAAAGGTCCTTGTCCCTGATCTTCTGCTCCCGGGCTGTTGTCATGAGACTTAGTGCCTCTGCTCTTCCGTGTGCAGCACACTGTTGTTTCAGTAGGATGATCTCCCAGTTGAAGGTTCTGTCTCCCCTAGACTTGGTATTCTGGTGTTGTTTACCTGGCCCAACGCTAGTTTGGGTTAATGCCACGAACCATAAAAATAGAGATGAGTGAGAGACAACAAAAAGCAGAAGCAGCAGCAAAACCAGGACCAGCAGGAGGCAGCATGATGGGCTTTTGCCCCATGTAACAACAGGGCTAGATGCATTTGGGCTAAGGCTTACTGTTGCAGTGGGGTGCTTCTGGGCATTTACTGGCCTTAAAGAGCTTTCTAACAAACAGGGCAGGGGCTAAGACAAGCCAAAAGGACAAGGGCGACAGAGGGGCCTGCCTAGTGATACAGCTGAGAAGAGGCTGTCCTACCCAAAGATCTGTATTCAGAGCTGTTTATCCTAAATATAACCTGTTACTTTACTTCCCTAATAGTCTCCTACTCACGAGTACTGCCTGAGTTCTTTGTGGCCACCGCAATAAGTTCTTAAACCCAACAGAGATTATAGCTCTCTATGGGCCTGACACTGGCCACTATAGCTCAGGAGAGCCAGACAGCTGAAGAGGGTAATTCAGTCTCCACATCTGTCTGCACACACAAGTGAAGGAAAAGACACAGTTAGGCTAGAGAAGACATAGTACCATAAAACAAAATGTGCTGCCTGGTTGAACAGTAAACCAATTTGCTCTGTATATTCTAAAATAATAATAAAAATTTTTACAAATTTGAAAAAATTCGAGAAAAGATTAAGGTGTAAAAGATAAGACTTGGCATTCTTGCAAGCCTGGTTATAGTTTTGGGTTTGTGGGTTTTTTGGTTGTTTTTTTTTAAATTTTAATGAACATTTACAGAGATTTTGGATTTCTGTTCATTCATTGTTGCATTTTTCTCCCTGCCTACCCCTCCCCCTCAGTTTTCTCCTCTCCTTGAAAAGTAAATGAAAAATTCCTTCGTTGGTGTACAATCCGACCCCCATCCCATACACTTCACTATGCAATCTTCATTCTGGACTCTTGTCATAACCATAATACCCAATCACATACTGCTTTTAAACTGTTCTCTCCCTCATCTGTTTCAATGCAGTATACATAATTTATCCAATTTTTATCAGTCTCCACCCAACCCTGATGTCAGTCTCATTCTACAACAGTGACACTATGCAATATTTGTCCTTTTGTGACTGAAATATTTCACTCAGCGTAATGTCCTCTAGGGTCACCCATTTTGAATAACATTGTATGAGTTCCTTGTTTTTCAATGCAGCATAGTATTCCATTGTGTAAATAGACCAGAGCTTCTCTATCCATTCGCTTGTTGATGGGCACTTAGGTTATTTCCAACTCTTTGCTATTATGAACAAAGCTTCAATAAACATGGTGTGCATAGATCTGCGTTGGGGGCAGTTATGGTTTCTTTAGGGTATATTCCCAGTAGAGGAATTGCTGGGTCAAATGGTATTTCTATTTGCAACTTTTTGAGAAAGCGCCATACAGCCTTCCATAGTGGTTATAGTTTTTTAAAGCAGCAGAAGCAGCAGGTGGGGAAATACTACCAAGGAAGGAGAAAGGAGCCTCTGGGCACATGGAAGCTGTTTGTGCAACTGACCTCCTCCTGTCCTAGTGTCCACTTGCAAATCAACAATCATCAGAGGACAGATGAGGACAGCTCAGTCCATGGGTACGTTGCTCACCTCAAGCCTAGACGACTGCTTTGCAGGAGACAGTGGTGTAAGGACAAGGACATTCCCCATCTCCTCCAGAAACACTACACAGAACAGACCGTGAGAGCCCACATAAAGCCCTTACAGACCCCACAGACGACCTGAGCAACCAACACACTATAAACTTGAAGCTGGCTAGCAGCTAGCTAGTTAATAGTGGGTGAGACTGACCAGCTGGCCCATCCATCATTACTGTGACACAGCTTAGCACAGCACGAGACTCCCAGGAGGAAAAGCAGAAGCTGGCACTGGATAGGGATGGCTGCAGATGTTCAGTAAGGGCAGATATGGCTTCCTGTCTTCCCTCTGCACCCAACATTCACCAACCACAGCTCCTGAAGGCCACCAGGTGCCATCCTGAGCCTGATGGCTCTCCCCACCTTCCAAGAGAACACACCAGCCTAGCATGCCACACTACCATGAAAACAGGGCATATACTACTAGGAGTGCTCAGGTGCCACACAAACATGACCAAGTGTGCTCAGATGTTCCCCAATGCTAACAGGTGTGATCAGGTGCCTGTCCGCTACTCTACCAAGCGTGGTCAGGTATGCCTTCAACACACTAAAGAAGTGTGCTTTGTTGTTGTTGTTATGTGCTGTCGAGTCGCTTGCAACTCATAGCAACCCTATGGGCAGGAGGGAGTCAGCTGCAAAGTCGGCTTCCATGTGGCCAGAGGCTCTATTTTCTCTCCTTAGTAGTATTCACCCATCTGCTGTTTCTGCAGTAAGCTGTAGCAGATTCCCAAGGATGCTGAGTCTTCTCTTTCTTTTTTTAAGTCTCACAAAAACAAACGTAATTTTGCAAAATGAAACTGGCAAGAATGACATGAAATTAACATAATTAACAAGAAACCAGAATAATCATTACATAAATTAACCCATTTATTACAGGCTAGAGATGCTTCCAATGAAGAGAGCTGCTCCTGGCCTTCCCGGTCCTTCAGTCTTCTGACGGCAACCTTCACTGTGAGCAGAGGTGGGTCCAGACAACACCAGCTGCTGTCTTCACTCAGGAACCATAGCTCAGAGCCCAACAGCTCGTCTCTTCATTTTGGTTTTACTGTAGAAAGAGCAAGTGTACTTGGCACGCTGGCTGATTCCCATTTTCTTCACTACTTTCTTGAGGCAGGCATGATAACTGGTCCTGTATTTACTGATAATCCTGACTTTGTTGGTGCATTTAGCCATTTTGCCACAAACCAGCACCAAAACCAGAGAGCCAAGTCTTCTCTTTTACATCCTTATCGTTTTTCTAATTTTATCCTATTTGTAAAATATTTTTATTATGATGATTTTAGTGAAAGTTAGGGTTACAGAGCTAATTAGTTTTCCATTCAACCAGGCATACACACTTTGTTTTATGATAGCATGTCTTCTCTAACGTAACTGTGTCTCTTGGCTTTTGAGAGGTTTCTTAATGCTGACTCCCTATTAGGATCACAGTAAACTTGTAAGTCATCTGACAGAAGTCAGAACCCCAGTGGCTGTGAGAAGTCCAGGTATCCTTGCTTCAAAAAAGCTTCAGGTGAAAGTCTCCAGTGCCGTCAGAGCTGAGAAGCCGTCCTCCAGCAATCACAGTGGGTCACCCAGCGGTTGTCTCAAGGTGGAGCTGTCCACGCAGGTGTGCCCACAGGAAGTGCCCCACACAACTTCACCAGAGGAGTCCCAGCTTGAACCTGCCTTACAAAGTGTTGGAGAAAACAGCTTTGCAACCTCCACCCTGCCTGGCTGCATTTCTGGGTACATCTGAACCCCTGCAGGCTCAAAGAAGGTCAAGTAAGTGCCCCTATGCACTGGCCAGCACTCCACGGACCCACAAGCCTGTCCCACTACGACCGAGCTGCTGGAGCAGACAGCGATGAGCCTTTGCACCTCTGGTTCAGTGTCAGCAGGCTCTCACTAGACCCGTGGACACGAGGGGTCACTCTGACACTCCAGAAAACAGTGAGATGGAGCTCCGGAGGTCGATGTCACGGTGGCAGACGCAGTCAGGCAGTCAGGGCCGGGGGTTCTGACTCCATGAGAAGCTGGAGCCCCCACGCCGCCCCAGGAGGCGGCAGGGCCGCCGGGTCCACGCGCAAGGCCATCTGTCCACGCGCAGGGCCGTCGGCCCCTGCTGGCCCCTCGGCCCTCACAGCCAGGGACACTGACCCGCTGGCCGGCGCCCCGCACCCCCGCTGCACTGCGGGCTCACGCACCACGGGCCGGGCGATCGCCGTCCACCTGTAAGACCCCAGCCGGAGCCCGGGGTCACCTGGACGGCCACTGCGCTGCATGCAGGGGTCCAGGACGCGGAGCCCACAGGAAGCCCTCGCCCCCCAGAGAGGGGACGGAGGGAGGTGCGGACCCCCGCCCCACCGAGAGTGCCAGCCACGCAGACCGGGACTCGGGGCCAGCGCCGGAGGAAAGGGCGCTCTTCCGGGTTGGGAAGTGGGAAGCTGGACACCTGAGCCGGTGAAGGCGGCCTCAGTGCGACCCCAGGTCCCTGTTCGCGCTTGGCCGCTGACCTTGAGAACCCCGACTCGCCTCCCTAGCCACCCTCCCGGCCGGGAAGGCAGCCCGGACTCCCTGCTCGGCCCCCCCGCCCCGAGAGAGCTCCGCGCCTTCGCCCCGGGCCCGCCTGCCGTTTACCTCACGAGCTGCAGCCGCCGCCGCCCGGGCGCCGCCCTCCCGCCTCCGCGGCCCGGAGTGGGTGGAGCCGTGCCGCTCGTCCACGCCCCGCTCCGCCTCCCCAGCCAACCACAGCCCAAGCTGTGCGGCGCGGCCCCGCCCCCGGGCTCCTGCGCTCATTGGCCCACGAGCGACAGAAACGCGCATGCGCCCTCGCGGTCGCTTCTCTCGTGACCAACTCCCTTGACTGTTGCGCTAGATCGCGGTGACTCAGGCACCGCAGACCCACGTAAGAGCGGTCAGGCCACGTAAGAGCGGTCAGGCCACGTAAGAGCGGTCAGGCCACGTAAGAGCGGTCAGGCCACGTAAGAGCGGTCAGGCACTGCACTGTGCAGATGCCGCCGCCATCCTCCCTAGAGGAACCACACCTGGGCACCTAGGGAGCTCAGCTCTGAGAGAACACAGACCCGCATCCGCCCCAGAAACACCGGGGATGTGCTGGGACACATCCAGAAATACCTGAGGGCACAACCATGCCCTCTCCTTACACGTAAGCACGTGCACAGAGTACCCAACTAAAACTCCACATGTCCTTCAACACACAGAACTCAAGCATACCCCTGAAAACGCTGACATTCTCAGATGCCTACTCGCGTGTGCATGCAGTGCAGACACACCCAGACATCCACACGCGTGTACATACCATGTAGACACACATACGCGTGCAACCAGTGAGGACACACCCACGGACACCCACACACGTGCACATACAATGCAGACACACCTACACGTACACGTGTGTAAATTCAGTACAGACATAACCACAAACAGCCACACATGTGCACCCAGAGTGAACACAGACACCTACACATGTGCAAATACAGTGCAGACAACCACAAACAAACATTTATAAATACAGGGCAGACACACCCACGGACACCCAAACAAGTGCGCAGACAGTGCAGATACATACACTTGCAAATTACCCATCCACATACAATGCAGATACACACGTGCACATAGTGTGCAAAGACATCGTCACCCACACATATGTGTGCAGAGTGATGAAACTTTGTCTCATATATTTTGGATGTGTTGTTAGGAGGAACCAGCTCTTAGAAAAGGACACCAAACTAGGAAAGGTGGAGGAGCAGAAAGAAACTTTTTTTTCCTTGTTGTGTGCCCTGGAATTGGACACAACTGACACAGGAGGAGATTGCCCCCCTTCTCCATCAGAGCATCTGGTGGATTCAAACAATGCACTTTGGGGATGTCAGTGCAACTTCTTGCCACTATGTCACCAGAGCTCCCTTAGAAAGAAAGACTCCTAATGAAATTGACATAGTAACTGCAACAATGGGTTCAAGCATACCAGAGATGGTGAGGACAGCCAGGATAGAGCTGGGCTCAGATCTGTCGTTCATGGGTCACTACGAGTTGTAGTGTACCTGAGGATGGCGCAAGCAAAGCAGAAGAGGCCTCTGAATGGAGGGGCTGGGCTAGAAAAACAGGCATGAAAAGCACATGGAGGCCAACAGGGCCCTGTTGGGTCCTTGGGTACCACCCCTACAGCGATGCAATGCGCAAGACCATGCACCATGTCTGTTGGGGAGAACAGGGGTCCCATAGGTCTGCCAGGCACAAACCTGATCAAACTAGAAAGGTCACTGCAGGGTTTGACCAAGAGCATGCCTCAGATAAGCAAGGGACTATCATTTACAAGCCTTGCACCCAAGAAGGTGCTTCCAGTCCACCATGTCAGTCTAGTGCAGAGGGTACAGCCACCTCCCTCATCTACTGACATTCACAGAAACTCTCAGAGTGTTTGGCTCTTGGAGGACAACTCAGAAAGCCACATCCAACAAGAGGTTCCTGCCCTACAGGCCCATGGTCCATATGCCTTCTGACTCAGAGCAGAGAGACAGTGGGGTCAGACTTTGCCTTCACTGGGCCTTGCTTTTGTCATGTGTACATTAGGCATCCAGTGGTGTTTGGATGTAAGATATTGGTAAGAGTGGCTGGCACTGGCAGGAGATCAGGGTGAGCACAGCCTGCAGGAAGCAGGGCTGGTCTGAGTCCTCTGCTCAGAAAGGTGCCTATGTCCAGCAGGCACTCAGTAAGTGCTGCTGGGATGTTACCCAGCAGCCTCGCAGCCTCCCAGCCTCCCAGTGGTGAGGCTGTCTTCACAGGGGCTGCTGCCCCTTTCTGTCCTTCAAGCTGGGAGTCTTAAGACAAAGCCCTCCCATGTTCTTCCCTCCCTTTCTAGATTCCTCAAACATTTTCTGTGGCCAGTCACTGAGGATTTACGGGGGCCTTGGCCCTTGAAGTGGGTGCCCACCCCACAGAGGGCCAGGAGTCCAGCCCAGGATCATCAGGGCATGTCCCATCTTGAGGGCACAAGAGCAGCTTTAGAACCTGTTCTAGAACTCATACCTGCTTCTAAGCCACAATCCTCTCACCGTCCATGGGTTGGATTTCTCCCTTCTTGCCCTCATTCCCGGTCAGTCCCTGCCCCAGCTTCAGAAGCATCCAGGACCTTGGCTGTTGCTTTGGACTAGGTCTCACCTGCCCCCTGTCACCCACTGCCCTTCTGGAACAAGAGAGGGCTCAGCTGTACCTTTGTTCACCCCCGGCTGAGCTGGACCTCCATGCCCCACCCAAGGGTCCCTGGCCCCCATGAAGGGCAACAGCACATACAGAACAGCGAGACTTCATGGAGTAGGAATGCTCCAGACAAGGGTTACCTGCTCTCCTCCAAGAAGACCGGCTGTGGAGAATTCTCCAGGTCTCCCTGGTCAATTCTACATCTGAGTGGATGCAGCACAACCCCAAGCTGTCCTCCAATCTTTGGGGCAAACACCACAGCACAGTGGAGCCATCTGCTTGGCTGTGAATGCCACAGAGCAGAACCAGCATCCACAGCCACACCTGGGACCGGTGTGAATCAGGCCAGCTCCCAAACATGCCCATGCACCTCCAATGCGCCCTCAACCTTTCCTGTCCCCTCCTTTATGTGGGGATGACGGCCTGGCCCCACCAGTCCTACAGGCCATCCCTAGTTCTTGCTTGAGGGGAAAGGCAGGGTCCACCGGCCACCACTTGGACAAGCTCAGCAGCATAAAACACAGGGGTCCTCCCTTCCTGCCTCAAGGGATCATGGTCAGCACACAGTGGTCGCCTCTTACTGCAGGTGGCCTTCAAGATTGTCTCCATGGCTGAGTCGCCAGAGAAGTTCCCCCAAAAGTTCCTGCCCCGTGAGATCATCTTCCTCAATGCCACTTAGAAGCACCTAAACATAGTAGGCAGACCCCACCTCCCCAACCTGCAGCCTACCTGGGACCACACTTGTTCCCTTAGGCTGGGCTGACCCTGTCAGGAGGTCATGGTCCGGCAGGTGCAACTATTCGAGGCCTGTCAGAGCCACCAGGGTTCCTACTTGGTGCTGGAACTGGCCACACACATCAATGTTGCCTCAGACTTTGGCTCTCACCTGGAACTGGACGAGGACAGGGACTCAATCTGCCACAGCACACTGCCAGAGCGGGGGATGGGAGGGACACACACTGCCCAGAGCGCATGCACACTGCCATGGGGGTAGGGACGCACACTGCCACCGTGGGGGAACACACTGTGGGGTGGAGTAACTGCCACAGCGCGGATGCACACTGCTGGGGTGACACACACACGCTGTCACAGTGCAGAGGCACACTAGGGGGAACACACGCACACTGCCATGACGCGGATACACACTGCTGGGGTGACACACACACGCTGTCACAGTGCAGAGGCACACTAGGGGGAACACACGCACACTGCCATGACGCGGATACACACTGCTGGGGTGGGGGTGGGACGCATGCTGCCACAATGGGACACACTGCCATGGGGGGGGCACATTGCTGGGGTGGGAGTGTGTGGGGGGGTGACACATGCTGCCCCAGCAGAGATGCATAAGGGAGGAAGCACGCTGCCACAATGTGGACGTCCTGAAGCCACGCTGGCCATCCTACCTGCTCATTCAAGTGGAAAGACCACAACACACCAGTGTCTCTCTCCCTGAGGGTCCTAAAGCCCTGCCTCTATGCCACCCTAAAATCCCTCCCCAGCGCCTTCCACAAAGGGCCCTAAAGTCCCACCTGCACTCACAGAGGGACCTTACGTGTGACAACATCTTACTGGAAGGCCAAGTCCTTCTAAAGCTGACAGCTGAGCGGGTACCCTCTGCCTCTTCTGCAGGAAGCCTGGACCTTTTCACGCCACCAACTCCTAGCTCAATGTGGCCAGGTCCCCATCTTCAACCCTAAATAGACCTAGTGTTCACCTCCAGTCTAACTGTCCTCATCAGTCCAACCCACTGCTGTGTGGAGCATTTCATGCCAGCCAGCAACCTTCTTGCTGTCACCCCACATCTCCATCCCCATACCTATCAGCCCCATCTTTCTGGACTACTCCCCCTCTCTCCCCTGCTCCCAGACTTGAGCTTTGCCAGCCGCTCTGGCCTCAGGGAACACTACTCGACGGCCTATTCAGCCCAAGATCCTCACGAGTAAATACATCAGGGAACAGGCTGACCTATGGAGCCTGTGAGTATGGCCGCAGGGCACACGCCACCACCACCATTGCCAGGGAGGGAGAGGGGTGCCCCCTGAGGAGCCTGTGCCCACCAGAAGCATCCTCCACGCCATGATGTCTGGGAAGCTACCCTTGAAGGAGTTCCAGTCACACCTAAAGACAGGATGACCCTGTCTTCCAACCTGGCTTGTCCGAAGGTGAGAAGCCAGCTGCTCCCCAACCCTGACCTGTTGTAGGAGCAGCAAGGGGGTGGGCTTGAATGTTCAGCCCCCTAAACTCAACGTCAAACTCCACTGTTAGTTGCCCATCTTTCTGCCTGGTATCCCCACTGGGACTAGAAGACAACCCATAGACCACCTCAAAACTGCTGGAGGCAACAGGTGCACATGGATGTAGTGGCTGGGCACACCCATACCCTTGCCCACATATGGCCAAGACTTGATCAGTGGCCTGCTTCAGCTGTGCCAGCCTCATGCCTGGACCTGCAGCAGGGGACTACACACTGCTGGATGCTGCCCAACACTCATGTGCTCTTCTAGAATCTGCAGGGTGCTCCATCAGGTGCAAGGACCAGGAGAGTGAATGGGCACCCTGCAAGACCTACTGTGGAGAAGTCTACTGTAGAGAAGTCCACAGAATTGCCAATTCCTGGTCGCCAGGGGTAAGGAGTCCCCGGATCGATCCTGTAGCTGCAGCACCTCCAGTCTGAGTGCTACACACACACTAGCATCCAGCCAGGCATCTGCCTCTGAGGTGTCCGGGGCAACAATGCCCAAGAGCGGCAGTCTCTACCAGACTGGAGTTTCATAGTTCCGATAGTGTCTCCAGACAGCTACTGTCCTTATACTGTCTGCCATTCCCAGAGGACAGAAGCACCAGTAGTTGAGAAACAAAATAAAGCTTTTATTCTACGAGAGTCCAAGTTTGGGGCCCCAAGGAATCTTCTTCTGTCTCACGGAACCCCGATGAGCCAAGAGCACAGAGCTTCAACAGGGCCACTGCACTGAGGGGGCTGCCAGGTACTAGTGTCTCATTCAGCTAAGTCTTAAACATTCAGAAGGCCCATTCCTGGAAAACCAAATACGAGCAAAAACAAAACTATAGACTGGCACTATGGTATGGGAGTGGCATGCATGTGGGCCTGGCAGTGAGACCCAGAAGGCAGCAGTGTGGTGGTCACAAAAGAAAAGAGCAGCAGCAGGGCTGGGCCAACAGAGAGCTGGAGCCAGTACGGATGGCGCACAGCTGGGATCAGAATCCAGGCAGGGCTGGAAAGTCTACCTGGAAGCTGAGTGTCAAACAAGCAGGGCTGGAGAAGGCCCAGGATGGACGTGGGGCCAGGCTGACAGCAGGATGGGGAATGGCTGTGCCCTGGCCCTTTGCACTCTGAAGGTGCCCCTGTTCCCTCAGGGTTTACACTATTTTTCTGTCCAAGAGCTCCACTGGTTGCCCCCTGCTACCTTCATCCCATGAGTAGTAGGCAGCTGAATCCCAACTCCTCCTCTGGTTGTTTTCACAGGCCACAAGACAGCGCTTACTGCCACTGGCCCTGGAGCGGAAAGGTCTGAGCAGAGGACCTGAGTCTAAAGGTAGTCTGTCTCTTACAGGACAATCACCAGGCCAGCGGTCCCAAGGCTCGTAGGAAAGTGATAGTGGTCCTGCAGGGCTCAGAGGGGCGCAGGTTCCTCCTCACGCTGCTGTGGCCCCTGCCGTTCCTGCTCGCAGCACTCCTGCTCCTGGAGGTCCAGCTTCTGCAGCTGCCTCTCCACATCCTCAGGCACCTGTACCTCCAGTAGGTTCTCCATGCCTTCCTCCGGCTCATCTCCAATGAGTACCTGTGGCGGATGAGACAGGTGAGCAGCTGGCCAGTGTGGGCACAGCACCTCCCTCCAGGACAGCACCCACCTGGATGAGCTTCTCACAGGTCACCCTGACAGCAGGCTCAGGCTCCCAGCTATGTAGCTCTCGAAGGATCAGGTAGGCTCCCTGGTCCCTGACCTGCTGCCGACCTGGTGCTGTGGCTGTCAGCTAGGAAGGGGTAGAGGTGGCTCAGAGATCAGAGCTTGCTTTGTGTGTGTGTGTTTTGACATATTTACAGGACGTGTGTGTGTTTGTGTGTGTGTGTGTGTTTTGACATATTTACAGCAGGACCTCAGCTCACCAGCATTATGGCCTCAAGGAGCATCTTGCGGATGTCCGCGTCTGGCTCCCTCTGTTTGTCCGGAGACAAGTACTGAAGGTCCGCAGGCAGCCCTAGGGGCAAGTGTGAAAGGCACTGGGTTCCAGGCTGGAAGGACGAGGAACCCAAGTCTGGTCACCCCACTCCTTAGGCTTTATCAAACTACTCACGCTCCATCTCCTCTTCTGAAAATTCCTCCGGCCCCGCCAGGGGCAGCAGCAAGAATGGGAGAATGTCCACCTTAGGACCTAGCAACCACTCGTGGTGTCCTAAGTGGAAAGAAGGGAGGGGTGGCTTTGAGATTGAAGGAGTCCAATCCCCACCCCCGGCAACGCCCCCAGCACCACTCACGGTGCTCGAAGCAGCAGTTCCGTAGCGTCCCCACCACTCCGCCCCGGCGCACGGAGTCGGGAAACTGGGTAAGAGGCAGGAGCCGCTGGATCACGCACCTGTAGAGAGGAGAAGATCAGTGCCGGCGGACGCACTTCCGACCCCCCCAAAGGGCTGCCTCAAGTTTTACCTGTCGGGGTCCAGCAGGAAGGCTCTCACTGTTGGCCGTTGGGTGAGGTTGGAGAGCAGTGGCCCCAGGTAATGGAGCGGTGCATGAGCATTGTAGGACGGTGTGCACAGCGCGTGCACCAGGCGCTCCAAAATCGGCTCCGCGGCCTCTAGCGCCGTCTTCACAGCGGCACATGGAACAGGCTCGCGGCTGAGGTTGGCAAGGGCAGCGGCCGCCTCTTCGGCCCAGGGCCACTGTGGGTCCAACGCGCAGCCCAGCAAGCGGGCAGGCAATGCGGGATAAGCCGCCAGCAGCGGCTCATGTAGGCCTGGGTCGGCAGCCAGGTTCACCAGTGCGCGGGCGGCCTCGCAGGCCGGGGCCGGGGCCGGAGCCACTGCCAGTTCAGCCACCGCCCGCAGCAGCGCCTCCTGCCCCGCTAGCAGCGCTCGGCCCGCCTCGGAGCCGGTCAGTCCCAGTATGTGCTCGGTCGCCGCTGCCTGCAAGTCGGCCCGAACCCCCGACGCCAAGAAAGGCAGCAGTTCGGCCGCCTCCACCTCGGCGCTGTCCTGCGCTCCCCGCAGCCCGCCAGTGCCCGCCAGCGCCGTTTCCATGGCGCCGACCCTGGATCACCCGGCCGTGAGCGCCACCGCCGCCGCTCCCGGGCGGCCGCCACGTGGCCCACGACCCCGCCCACCAAGGAAGCGAGTCCCTCAGCGACCAATCCAAGGCGGAGAGGTGTGCGCACGGGGCGGGGCCGGCGGGGCAGGGCCCGGGGCATTGTGGGACGCTTGGCCTGGAGGAAGCCCTGGACCGGGGATCGCGGCTCTGTTGATCTCTGGTTTTCCTGGTCTAGCTTGTGAAGCGCTGTTGGGCGTCTACCCCCCAGCTCCCGCCCAGGCCTGCCATAGGGAGGCATGGCACATCCAATCCGTGGATGTGGCCTGAGGGTCCTCCTGGAAAGAACGGCTTTCCCTGTCTTCTAGGCTGCTGCAGTTACCGGGGAAGGTAGAGTGTGAAGCAGCAGCCTCGGGCATCTAGGAACAGGTGGTTTGGGTGATTGTCAGGACTTCTTGAGTTGCAAGAAGTTAACCATTAATGCCTCGCATAACCGTCATCTGGAGGACATCTGACTTCGGGAATTGCTGGATCCAGGAGCTCTCTCAAGATCTGAGCTCTCTACATTATAGCTTTCTCCCCTTCTCGGCCCTGCTGCTCTGTGGTTCTGTGTCACTTTCGCGGGGTGCCAGTGGATTTTCTCACCTAGCTGGGAGATAAGTTTACTGGAACCTCACATTCCAGCAGAAGATAGTTTCTGCTTCCCAACATTAGGAGATCTGTCCCAGAACAGATTCCACTCAGTTCTTTCAGCTCCCCACTGGGTCAGTCAGTCACAGTGGTTGGAGCAGCTACCCTCAGGAGAGAAGAAAGGAAGAGTCACCTTCCATTTTCCGTGTGCTTGACTGGTTTCTCAGGACACAAAGGACAAGACAGCAGGGTCTCCGAGCCTTCCGTGGGCATATCACGGTCTTTCCAGCCTATGGGCCTTTGCATGGGCCTTTGTGGTCCCATCTGCCTTCCTTCAGTGTACACAGGGCTGGAGACTTATGTCAGAGAGAGCTTCCTGGGCAATTGGTCTAAAATGGAGATAAGCCCCTCCCTCACCATGACAACTCAGTTGTGTCCTCCTTCAAGCGGTCCCAGCTCTTTGAAAGAATTGTCTTTGTGACCAAATTGACAACAGCAATTCCAATATGTGAAAAGCTTGGGAAAGGGACACTCAGTGTGTGTCAGTGATGATGAAATAGTTTGGAAAATGTTGTCAAGAATGGTGGTACAGCCTATGGTACATGATCAATGTCACTGAGTTGTACACATAGAAACTGCTAAAATGTCTTCTATTTTTTTAATATCTCTGGAGACTAAAGTGCATCTGATACAGGCCATGGTCTTTGCAATCACTTGTTATGCATCAGAGAGTTGGACAATGACTAGGGAGGATAAAAGGAGAGTTGATGCCTTTGAGCTGTGGTGCTGGAGAAGAGTATTGAATGTACCATGGACTGCC
>NW_006399753.1:677159-695460 GCF_000299155.1 Elephantulus edwardii
GGGAGGGTATGACGGGGAGGGGAGTAGGCCTGGCCTCAGTGTGGGAGGCTGGAATGGCCATGCTGTCCGCCGGCTGGCAGCTGCCAAGACATAGAAAGAGAGACAGACACAGACCAAGTAAAGAAGCGATGAGAGCTTTGTTAGCACCCAGTAGAGAGGCCAATGGGTGAGCTGGCAGGCCAATGGTTGGATGGAATTTTTGTTTTCTTGATGTTGAGATGTAATCTATATTGAAGACTGGAACCTTGATGGGCTGCTGCAAGCCTTTCAAGTCCACTTTAAACAAGCAAGGGTGTGTCATCTTAATTAACACAAGTTGTTGTTCCAAGTCTGATGCCACACTCTTCTTCATAGAATCCGTCCTCTTGAATTATTGCTTATCCTCAGATTGAATAGGTGTAGAGGAAGGGTGCAGCCCTGACACACACCTTCCTGATTTAGGGACAGTAATGACACAGGATAGGACAGGGTTCAGATCTGTTGTTCACAGGGTCTCTATGAGTTGTACTTAATGGCACCTAACAACAATGCAGCTTAAGGTTCAGGGTCCCTCATTCAGTTTTCTTCCAGACCTTATAGTTCCTAAAGTGTTGTTGTTGTTGTGTACTGTCAAATCAGAACTGACCCTCTGGCAGGTTTTCAGAGGCATTTAACCGCACAGGAGATTTCCCATCCTTCTCCCACAGAGCGGCTGATGGATTCAAACCACGTGCCTTCAGGATTGCAGCACAGCTTCTTGCCACTCGGCCACCAGAACTCTGCAGTAGAGAGGGTGGCAAACATGGATAGCAAGTCCCTAGGATGGAATAATGAAAATGTGGGTGATGATGTAAAGAAACTGGAAGCCTCCAGCATTGCTGGTAGGAAAGTAATGGGGTGGGAAGAATTCCTTTAAAAGTAAGATATGAGGGCGCTCTGGTGGCCTAGTGGCAAGAAGCTGTACTGCAGTCCCAGAGGCGTTTGGTTCAAATCCACCAGATGCTCTGCTGGAGAAGGAGGGGCAATCTTCTGTACCAGTTAGATCCGATTTGACAGTATACACATAAAAAAAATAATAAAATTAAATTCCATTTTAAAAAAAGGTAAGATATGAAGCAAGTCTTTTGAAAGGCACATACTCAAAAGAATTCAAATCTCATGTTCTTACAAAAACCTGAACACAAATTTCAAAAGAGCACTACTTATAGTATCCAAAATGAGAAACAACTCCAGAGTCCACCAGCTAGCTGGTAAGTGGATGGATGAATGTGATGTGTGAGCATGAGGAATAGGGTTGGGGTCAGTCAATACCAGTGCACAATGACCCCAGGTGTGCTGAGAACTGCTCCACGGAGCATCTGAAGCTGTGGCCTTTCAAAGGGGACCACCAGCCTGTCTTCCCAGTTGTCTGTGGATAGATTTAAACTGCCAGGCTTCTGACAGTGACTGTGTTCACTACTCAACTCAGTGTATGTTCTGCCAAAAAAAGAAATGAAGTGCTGATGTCTGCTATGACCTGGGACACAATAAGAAAATGAAAGGAGCCATCACAAAAGGCCGTGTATGGCACAAGTCCATTCGGACGACATACACAGACAAGGCAAAGTCACAGGAAGTAGATTTTGTTTGCCTGGGCCTGAGGACTGAAGAGTTGGGAAGTAACTTTTAATAGGTAGAGTTTCTTTTTGGTGTGATGAAAATTATCTCAAGTTAGATTGTGAATAATCAGATTGCTGTACAACAGAGCACACACTATAAACTATGGAGCTGCACTTTGGTGGGAGAATTTCATGGCATATGACATATACATCAAAATGCTAAGAGAGATAACCAATTAAATTTTAATTTCAGAGAGATGTCTTGGCTTGGAATTGTACCACCTAATTATGTGTTTCTTGATAATTCCACTTTTTTCCTTCCTAAACTCTATAAATGACAGAATCTTTCACTCAGCAGTGGGCTTAAAATTCATGCATATTCTTGCAAATGGTCCCAGTCTGTCCTTTTTGTCACCAGAGAGAGTTCTACTGCGTGATTTGTCACCACTTACCCATCAATTCCTAAGATGATGGACAGTTGGGCCATTTCCAGTTTTATGTTGTTTTCAACATACTTTCTCCATGTAGCCTCAAGCCTGGGTGTGCCCTTTTCAAGGGTATATTGAGTGGAGTCTCTGCAGGAACACAGATGTCCAGATCCCTGAGGTGACTCTGCCCCAGCAATCATCAGTTTCTGCCTCTACATCCTCATGTTTTGATGCCCACTTTTGTGACCCTATTCCATCTGATAAACATTGTGGAGGTTTATCATGACTTAACCTGCTTTTTTTCTGATTCATAATAGGCAGAGAAACTTCACACACACCTGTACATGTGTTTGTATTGTTAGAAGTTGCTGGTAGGTACCATGGAGTTAACCTCAAGTCATAGTGACCCCAAGAACAAGAAACTGAATCCTAGCCCTATCCTGTGCCCTCTTCCTAACTGCCACCATGCTCAAGCCCATTGATGCAGTCATTGTGCCACTTGGCAGCTGTTTCTTCTATTTTGATGCCACATGAGCAAATGAAGGTGCTTCATTGGGTGAAAGCTTTCCTCCGTCAGTGTTATTGAGCTGGAGTCTAGTTTGATGAGGCACCTCTTCCCTAGTCACATTGTAAGTGCCTCCCAGCACGAGGGCCTCTTCTGGCACCATGGTGACCAATGTTCCAGTGGTTTCACAGGGCTTTGGAGGGCCTGCTATTTCAGTAGTGGATGGCCAGTCTTACTGACAGACAGCAGTCCTACGCAGTTGATTCTGATGCACACTACCTCATATACATCTACACGCATGCTATTTTAACTGATTACTTTTCAAAGTACCCATTCTGGAGTGTTGGCTTCCCCCCTCCCACCCGCCGCACATTTGTTTTCCTGTCAAGAAATGACCAGAATGTCGGAAAGGACTCTGAAACTTGTGCTTGCTGAAAGTGAAGAGGACCTAAAGCATTTGTTGTCAGTCTAGAGACTAAGACGCTGATCCAAGCCATGGTCTTCACAATTACTTGCTACACATCAGAGAGATGGACAATGAATAAAGATGATAGAAGAAAAATTGATACCATTGAGTTGTGGTGCTAGAGAAAAGTACTGAACATACCAAGGACTGCCATCCTGGAGATGGTGAAAGCAGGGTGCTCCCTGGAGGCAAGGATTTTGAAGCTCCATCTCAGATACTTTGGGCACATGGACAGGAAGAACTGGTCCTTGGAGAAGGACATCATGCTTGGAAGGGTGGAGGACAGCACAGGAGAGGAAGGAAGACCCCGGATGAGATGAAATGACATAATGACTAAGGCAATGGGGGTCAGTGTATCAGAGATGATCAGATTGGCTCAGGATAGAGCAGGGTTCAGAGCTGTTGTACAGAGGGTCACTATGAGTCAGAGTTGATTCGACAGCACTTAACAACAACAAAGTAAAAGGAAGAAATGAGAGAGAGAAGCAGAAGATCTCAAAGGGCAGCACTAGAAAACAAAGCAAAATATAATGTGCAGATCTGGAGTTAGAAAAATAAAAAGCAAGAACTTGCTAGGCGTTTTGCAAGCTCAAAGAACTGAAGAGTAAAAACTCCAGCCTCCTATTCCATTACTGACTTTTCTACAGGCAAAATATTGAGTAATGCAGGAACCAGCAGAAGGAGCTAAAAGAAGAGGAATGTATACAGTCACTGGTTGACACTAAACCATTTCAGGAAGTTGTATATGACCAAGAACTAATGGTTCTGAAGGAAGACGTCAAAGTTGCACTGAAGGCATGGGCAAAAAATAAGGCTCCAGGAATTCACAGAATACCAATTTCAGCAAACTTGACCTGAGGCACTTGCTGCAGAAGGTCAAGGACTGCAGTCTTCCATATGGATTGAAGCTCAACATCAAGAAAACAAAGATTCTCACCACTGGGCCAATTGGCAGCATCAGTATGGATGGTGAAGAGATTGAGATAGTTAACAGTTTTAGTTTACTTGGTTCCAGCAGCCAGGAAATCAGGAGATGAATTGCATTGGGAAAGTCAGCTGTGAGGGACCTCTCAAGAGTACTGAAGTGCAACGACGTCAGGCTGGAGACTAAGGTGTGCCTGGTCCAGCCTATAGTCTTTGCAATTATGTGCTATGCATCGGAGAGTTGGACAGTGAATAGGGATAATAGAAAGAGAATTGATGCCTTTGAGCTGTAGTGCTGGAGAAGAGTGTTGAATATACCATGGACTGCTAGGAGAACAAACAGGTTTGTCCTGGAGAGGGTGAAGCCAGAATGTTCCCTGGAGTCAAGGATTCTGACACTTCGTCTGACATACTTTGGGCATTTTGCAAGGAGGGACTGGTCCTTGGAGAGGGACATCATGTTTGGGAGAGTGGAGGGACAGCGCAGGAGAGGAAGACCTTGGATGAGATGGATCAATTCTGTGAGTGGAGTGGTAGGAATGAGTGTGTTTGAGACAGCGAGGTTGGCATCGGATAGAACAGCATTTAGGGCTCTTGAACATAGGGTCGCTATGAGTCACAAGCGACTCAATGGCACACAATAACAACAACAATAACATCCAGCCCCGGACCTGCATGCTAGTCTATGCTAGCAAATTTGGAAGACAGAACACAATATTAGCATGTATAATAACTATGTCAGTGTTTTGTTAATTCCGTCTGTGATATTGAGACATTTTAGGAGATAACTATGTGTTACTGATCTGCTTCCCTAAGCATTGTCGCTGTGTCAATAGTGTGCTCCATCAGGTCCCCAAGACTCTAAGTCTCCCATACTTTGTACATGTAGCAGGTCAAGGCTACTCATTGGAGAGGGACATCATGCTTGAAAAGACAGGGATCAGCAAAGGAGAGGAAGAACTTCAATGAGATGGACTGACATGGTGACTTCAGCAATGAGCTTGAGTATTTCCGAGATGGTAACGATGGCACAGGATAGACAGGGTTCAGGGTAGCTATTCAGAGGGTTGCTGTGAGATGCACTTGACTTAACGACACCTAACAACAAGTCCCTATGGAAGGAAACATCCCATTTTTCTTCCAGGTAGTTCTTGTGTATTTGAACCATTAACCTTTTGATTAGGGCCTGGCATATTACGCACTAAGCCACCACCATAACTGTGTATTGTTATTGTTAGATCAGTGCTGTTGAGTCAAGTACTACCCTCACAGTGACCGTACGAACAGATCTGAACCTGACCGATCCTGTGCCATCCTTACAATCACTAACACACTCCAGCCCCTTGCTGCAGTTACTGTTTCAGCCCACCTGGTTGAGGGCCACCCTTTCCTTTGCTGTCCCTTTACCTTTTCAAGCATGATGTCCTTCCCCAAGGAAAAGCCTCTCTTATTGGCAAGAAGCTGCACTGCAATCTCACAGGTGCGCAGACTGAATCCACCAGCTCTGCTGGAGGACTGACAGTCTCCTCCCGTGTGATTAACTGCCTCTGAAAACCCACCAGAAGGTTAGCTATGGGTCAGTTCCGACTCGACAGCACATAACAAGAACAAAGCAATATGCCCAAAGTATGTCTGATGAAGTATTATTAAATGTTAGTATTTTCCTTTGTGAACAGATTTCCTAATCAAGAAAATAACTCTATGGAGGCATATATTAATAAATACATCAATATTTTCCTTTGTCAATGCTTTTTGTGACCTGTTTTGTGTTCTTCCCTACATCTCCATGTTTCCAGTTTTAAAAGCCACACCCCCCCCAATGAAAGTCTGCATTTGGGGGCTGGGCAGAGTTGGGGCCAGGTATAGGAGGTAAATTCTAATGTCATAAAGAAGAGACTCATGGAGAGCAGTGTAGAGAGAGACCGACAGGAGAGGAACTGGCTGCTCAGACAGCCCAGCAGAACAGGCTCTGCCCAGCAATAGAACAGCCAGCCAAGCCAGCCAGGACCCTGTCCAGCACTGGCAGCCCCTTTTGCAGTTTGCTCATCCAGTGACACAGAGCCAGGTTCCAGCATGGTCCTTGTCTCACCCAGGTCAGAGGACCACAGCCCTGCAGCCACCCAGATTACCCCCTGAATGTCTTACCACTCAACCTGAACCAGAGAAACACCTGCAGACCTGTGCCCCCAGCTACTGACACCCCACTGGTCATGCCTCATCACCACCCCCACCCCCCGAGGGCAGTGCTCCTCTACAGGTGACTCTCAGGCTCCCTGCTAGGCTAGGCCCCACTGCCCAGCTCCTGCCTCCACATGTGTTTGGTTGCCAGAGTTCAGGACACAAGTTCATTGCCCTACCCACCCCAGTGCCCCTAAAGATGGAGATAGCACCCAGTTCGCTGGCTGCAGCCTCAGGACTTTATTCCAGCCCAAGCCCTGGTGTGTATCATCTGGACTAGGGGCGCTGGGAGCCCCCAGGTCAGCTGTACTTGTCCGGGTCTGCCTTGTCAGGTACAAAGTAGCGTTGCAGGGAGGGCTGCAGGAGCAGCGGGGGGAGTGGGCGGGCTGGCATTGGCCAGTCAGGAGGGAAAGGCTGTGGCTCCACCCGGGGCAGTGGGAGCTTCAGCAGACGCAGAGGGCCACCTGCACAGAGCCAGGGCTGCTTCCGGCCTGAGGGCAGGCAGTGGGGCAAGGTGGGAGAGGGTGGGACTGGCACCTAGTGGGACGAGCTGAGCTGCAGAAGGGCAGGCTTACTCTCCATCCCGTCACACACTGACCTCTTGGGATCTGGACCTGGGGCTCCTGGAGGCGGGGGACAGGATGGTACCTGGCAGAAAAGGAGGCAGTTTGGATAGATTTGCTGAGTCTGCCCTCCCGAGGGCTCATCCACTGCCCCCACCAGGCACGCACCGGCGGTCCAGGGGCTGTGGCACCACAGTGTTGGGTACATGTCTGACTGGGGACTCGTGCTTGGTCTCAGTCTTGGGCTCCTCCTGCCGCAGACCCCACTGCTGCGCTAGCTGCCGCTCACAGAAGAGGTTGAGTGCATCAATGTACTCCATGTCCATCAGCTGTGCTTGCGACCACTGGGTCTGCTCGAGAGGCAGCTGCAGGCCATGCAAGCCCACCCCGTGCATCTGCTCGAACATCTTTGACAGATCCTGTGCCTTGGCAGGCACGGAGCGTGCCAAAACCTCAGGCACCATGTGGAAGGCTTGTAGTGAATCTGAGAGAGTCTGCCGGGTGTGCCAGCGGCTCTGCTGCACCAGGGATGGCTTGGTCAGTGACTTCTGAGGGGCTGTTCCCAGCTCTACTGCAAGGGATCCAGAGATGTGTGAGTGCAGCCAGAAGATGGTCCAACACATCCCCAGGACATAAGGAGATGCCACATGCTCACCTTGGGGAGGGACTTTTCCAAGAGCCCTATTATCATCACGAACAGACTCGAGCCTTCCATCGGCGGAGGAGGCAGCTGAGCCAAGACGTGCCTCTATGGTGTCCTCTGGTGGTGTCACAGCCCAAGGAAGAGGCTGTCCTGCCCTCGACAGGGTGCTCTTTAAGGTGCTGTCCTGCCTCCAAGCCTGAGGCTCCTCTTCAGGCAGTCTGAGAACATCTGTGAGATTCTGAGAGACCATGATGGTGAGAGGGCCAGGAAGGCATCGGAGCCTGCTGGCCTCACCTGGCCCTCCCACCTGGACTTCAGGAAAATCTGAGTGGGAAGGAAGTCTCAACCCCCTACCCAGGTCCGGCCAGTCTCGACCTGCAAGTTCTGGACCATATCCTCTAGCTTCTGGTGGCAGCAATTGCGCAGCCAGGCTTTGGAGTCCATTTGGCTGCCTGGGACCCAGGTCTTCATCTCCTTGAACAAGATGCCCTGTGGGTCCTGGAGGCCTAAGGCATACAGCAGCTTCCTGAGTTCAGCCCTGGGTGAGAGGTCTGTAGCTCAGTGGGAGGCTGACAGAGGTCTTCAGCCAGCAGGAGAGAGGGGCAGGGGGCCTGTGGGGCTCACTGGCATTCGGCAGGTGAGTAGAGGAAGTAGGACAGGAGCTCCAGTACCACGTCTCGAGACTCCAGGGTGCAGGCCAGGAGCAGCTGCAAGGCCAGCATCACAAACTGCTTCTGCGTCCGGTCCTGAGTGGGGGGCAGAGGGCTGTCAGTGCAGGGGTGGGGTGCGAGGCGGGGGTGGGGCAGAGGGCTGTCAGAGCAGGAAGGGTGGGGGCAGAGAGGGTGGTCAGTGTGCAAGGTGAGGACAGAACGAGGAGAGTGTGGCCATTGTGGGGCGCAGGACGGGGGAGCACACCTGGAGGCTGGGAGGCTGGTCCAGGTTGAGCAAGTGCACCAGGATGCCCTGCAGATGCCGACACAGGTCACCGCTCACTTCCGGCAGCAGTCTCAGCAGAGCTGCCAGGATGTGGACACCTTCATCCCACGAAGCCCCCTCCAGCAGGTCCATGAGTAGAGAGGCCAGGCCCTCCACTGTGCTCATCTCAGGGTAAGCCTGCAAAATCGGTGCTGACAGGTGCTACTGTTGCTGCCCTGCCCTCTGCCCCTCTGCTGCCTGTCAGCAGGCCCGACACACCTCCAGGGTGAAAGTGGGGAAGAGCTTTTTGAACCAGTTCTGGCTGACGAAGTACTGCAGGAAACCGGGCAGGTGAGCCAGGCGCTTCTCCCAAGGCGAGCTCCGGTGGCGGAGGCGGTGACGCGTGGAGAAGTGGGAGGTGTGGGGTCCAGGAGGCGGTATGCTCTGGGGAAGGCACGCAGTGTAGGTTTGCCCAGGGCTCACAGCCCACCTGCCCACCCTGGCAGGGTTCCTACCTTAGCCTCTGACTCTGATCCCTGCAACGACTCTTTGGAGCCTGACATTTGCCAGCTGTGGAAGGTCTGGACCTGGATCCAATCTTCTCCCTCCTCTTCCTTGTCTTCTTCCTCAACCTCCTCTTCCTCATCCTCCACCTCCAGCTTCTCTTCCAGCAGGTGGAGCAGCCTGTGCTGCCACCTGGAGGAACGCCTTCTGGTGGTCTGGCTCAGCCGCAGGTTGTCCCAGCTGGCTCTGGGCTATGGACAGAAGAGGTGAGGCTGGCTGCACAGACCAGGCCCTTCCTGCCCACCACCAGGGATGCTCCTCAGACCAACAGCTTGCCTTGTGCCTGTCATCTGGGGAGAGGTGGACAAGGGTTCCAAGGCCCCCCATCTCCTCCTGCTGCCACAGGTGCTGCAGCACGACCGAGTTGGGGATGAAGCTCGAGGAAAGGATGGGCTGCAGCCTCAGCTTCTGGGTGGGAGGAGGATGTGGATGTGGCAGAGGCAGGTTAGAGGCCCAGAGACCCTCCACCCTTCTCGAGAGTGGCTCCCCCCACTTCACGCCCAAGAGTGGATGGGCTCCTACCCTCCTGATACACAACACGCTTTAAAAGCCACCCACGAGGGTCCGTGGCCTACCCAAGCACCTGGAGTGGGCAATGGGAAAGCTGTGGGTTGCACACCCACACCTGTCACATTCCCAAGGTGGGGGGTGTGCAGGCACAGCTCAATGTCACAGCCACTGGGAGACCAGGGCCTGGCTGGGCTGAGCCAAGGAGGTGCTGGTTCCCAAAGCAGCAGGGGGCTGTCCCCACAGGGCAGCTGCCCCTGGACTTGGCATTGAGATGAGGGGACTAGGCCCTGGTCCTCTGGGCTGCACGTGGGCAAGTAAAGGCTCTCTCAGGATCACTGCCGCATTGCTGTCAGGTTGGAACTGACTCACAGTGACCCTCCAGGGGCTTCTCGCAGGTTGCAAATGGCGTGGGAGGAGAATGTCCATCCTCTTCCCTCAGTCAGCATTACTGGGGGACTCCAGCTGTCAGAGACACTCTGCCTTTGGGTTAACAGCACAGCCGCCTGTGGACTAGACCTCCTCAGCTCCCGTGTAGCAAAGCGAAACTGTGAACAACGGTACCTAGCAGGAAAATCAAGAGAGGTCTTACCTGGTTTGGGGTCTGGATGGCAGCAGGGAAGAAGCCCTGGGGGCTGCTGTGAAGCTCTTTGGGGTGTCTCCTTCTCAGGATCTGAGTATGGGATGAGGGCTCAAAGCTCACTGAAGACCGCAGCATCCCTGCAGCTCCACCTCCAGGCAGGGCCCTCACCTGCTTGGAATCCTCACCTTTTTTGGCAGGTCAGAGGGCAGGGTTTCCAAGAACACCTGTGCCCCCTTCCAGAAGTGATCTGACTGCAGCTGCAGGTCTAGGCTGAGTCCCAGACTGCAGCTCAGCGAGGACTTGGCCAACAGCTGGATGCAGGAGGAGAAGAGGTGGGTAGGATGTCCTGGGCAGTGCAGAGGCATGGGGGGGGGGGGCGGTCTCTCACCTGTGATGCCTGGCTGTGAACCTCCCTGGAGGCTGGGACAAGGGGTAAGGGGACCCGGGGAGGACGAAGCAGGCGCTGGCACAGTGTGCCCAGGTCCTTTGGGGGGAGGACTGGGGGCATTGGCTGCCCTTTCATGAAGTCCTCAGCCCACCAATGGAAGGAGCTGGCGGTGGGCAATGTCCTGGAGTCCGTGGAGAGGGTCATGTAGCTCCACTGCTGGGAAGGCCTTTTAGACTGTAACTCCTGTGGGGGATGGCCAATGGGGGCATCAGAGAACTGAGAACAGAGGTGAGGTCTGGGTCTGAGTTCTGGGAGGCCCCACACTTACCACCAGGCCAGGCCCATAGATCAGACGCAGGTAGTTGTCAAAAGCTTCTTGGCGCTGCTTCAAAGATGGCATGGCCCGGACTACAGGGACCACATGCCCCAACCTTAGTCTCTGAAGATCTTGGTCCCGGGCAGCCAAGGCTTCCAAGTCCTGGGGAGGGGGCAGTGGTCATCCATGTTCCCCCTCAGCCTCGTCTTGTGCTATCCAGACAACCAATGGGACCCCAGGTTTGACCTGAGGACTAGGGGTGTGGTCTGAGCCTGAACGCAGGCCTGGGTCACACGCACTTGGTAGAGGGGACGGATGGACAGGAAGCACTCTACCTCCTGCAGCACTGACTGCTGAAACTTGGCCTTTTGATGATGAGTGGAAGATAGCATCGTGCTGTGGGAAGAGACGAGCACAGGTGTAGGGGGATGAACAGGGCCCCAGGTGGCCCCAGAAACCAGCAGTGGGACTGCCAGGAGTGGAAAAGCCTAGTGACCCTTGAGATCTCAGAGCCCTGGGACCTCATGCTGGGGGCTGGATGGGGCCTACAGGGAGTCCCGGCCAGGCCGCAGCAGACCTGAGTCTGGTCACCCCATGCAGGCTGGCCAACCGCTGCAACTGGGAGGAAGTTAGAGATGATTGGCTGGTCAGTGGCAGTGGTGGGTCATCCACCAATCCAGGGGACTCCCGGCACAGCTTCTGAACAGAAGGGAGGAGCCTGAAGCTCTGGCCTCGGGACCTGGATCCTCACCACAGGCCCTACCCACATGTCACACCTTGACCAGGTAGGAAGTGGGCAGATAGGACCTGTGAGACACCAGACAGAGGCGGGAGCCCAGGGCCAGTACCAGGTCTCCACTGTCGTTACAGAAGGTCAGGGCCTGGGGGGGGCCGCTCAGCTGTAGCAGCCTGTGGGGTGCGCAGATCGAGTCCAGGCCTGCTCCGTAGGGTGGAAACTGAGACGGATGCAGGGGCAAGACACTCTCCGCAGAGGCAGGAGCAGGAGCATGCAGGGTGTCCTCAGGACCACCTCCCTCCAGTCCCACCTCCAGCTCCCCGCAGGGGCCCCCACCGCAGCAGACGGTTCTCGGTGGTCCAGATGCGGATGGTGCAGTCCAGGCTGGAGGATGCATAAAGCTTGAGTGTGGGACAGCTGCATAGGCCTGAGAAGAACGTGGTCAGGTCAGAAACCGGTGCATCTGGGGCTGGGGCCAGTGAGGCCTGTGAGCTCACCAGTTATGGGATCTGAGGGGTCGTCCTGCGGCCGATGGTCATAGCGCAAATGGTTCCTCAGGACTAACTGGACCAGACCATAGGTGGCGGTGTCTGGGGACTCGAAGCCCACGATGATGCGCGTGCCCAGCATGCACAGTGCCACCACCGGGTGACAGCAGGAGAAGGTGCGCAGCAGGCTCAGACTGTCCTCCGCGTAGGGGAACACGCGCCACATCTTCACAGTCAGGTCTGCACCTGGAGTGGGGAGCAGGCCGGGCCTTGGAGAGAGGAAGGGGCCCTGAGCGTGTGGCCAAGCTGGCTGAGGGGACACTAACCTGAAGTCACCACTGTGTTCCAGCTGGATTCGATCGCGGTGACGGGACCCGGGCTGTGTGCCTTTGTGTGAAAGACAGTTCGTGCTGAGTGCCACTCAAGCACGGACAGTGCACCATCTGTGTGTCCCACGACAGGCAGGTACCTGCAGGCAACAGTGGGAGCGTTGGTAGGGCCCCACCCCTGCTCGCCTGCCCGGCCCTCGCTGGCTCCCGCGCGGACCGGTTCTTGTCCTTCTGGAGCAACACCGCATCTCTGCGAGGCAGCTCGCCCCCGTGCTGGCACACTAGCTTCCAACAGGCCTGAGCGCCCACGGGGTCCTCCAGGTGGCTGTAGAGATGCAGGCAGCAGGGCTGCGGCTCAGGGGCCGGCGGGGGCTGCACTCGATGAAGCACCGCCATGGGGCAGCGCGCGGCGCTGGAGCGCAACAGATGCCCGGCTCGCGTCAGCAGCCAGAGCGCCTCCAGCGGCAGGCAGTAGGCCACGGCGACGACGCAGTCCTCCGGCTCCAGCAGCAGCGCGGTCACCGTGCGCCCCGTGGTGGCCGACAGCAGGCAGACCGAGCCGTCGGCGCAGGAGCACACGAGGCGCACGGGAAGCAGCGGGTGCCGCTGTGCGGGCAGAGCGGGCACCACCTGCAAGTGGACTATGGGCGCGGGCAGCTGCGCGAGCGGCGAGTAGAGCTCACGCACGCGCCACAGCTCGGCACCGCACCGGCTCAGCGCCAGCACCGGCCAGCCCGGGCTGGCCGGGGCCAGCAGGGTCCGCACCTGCACTGGTGGTGTATCACTGCCCCAAGAGCACAGAGCTACCTCGCCCACCTGCGCGACCGCCTCCAGGTCCCATGTGCGCAGTGTCCCGTCCTGGGAGGCTGACAGCACCAGGGCAGTGTTTGGGAGTACCGCCAGAGCCGTCACCGGACCTGCGGAAGAACTCGAATCACTGGGGTGCGGGGCTAGAGGCGGGGAGCAGTAAGTCCAGCGCGGAGGTGCTCAAAAGCCAGGGTAGCAGAGGAACATCTGATTCAAGAGCTCCTGTGTGTGGCACACCTGTGTGACCCACGAACACTGTTCGGATCTGCCAGTCGACTTCCCACACCTTCACCGTGCTGTCACGGGAAGCTGTCACCATGGCCTTCGCCTCCTCGCAGTACGTCAAGTCAGAAATGGTGCTGCAGGCACAGAGGTGGGGGGCCCTTAGCCTGCTGCTTTGCTGGGCCCTGAGCCTAGCGTGCGCCCCCAGCCTGCGTGCCCTCACGTTTTGTGTAGGTCCCGGCGCACATCCACAAGAGCCCAGCTGTGCAGATCCAAAGCGACAACCGTAGAGCCATAGGCCGCGAAGCAGCGTGGGGAATGGGCGGGCTGCGAGGCCCTGGCAGCCAGACACGTAAGGGAGCCATGGACACTCTGTGGTGGCTGCAGGCAAGGCCCTTGAGGTACCAGAAGGCGCCCACCTGAGCAGAACTTCCAGAGCTGCAGGCCACCTCCTGCCTGGGCCACGACCAGAAGTCTCGGGGGCACCAGCAGGCAGTATGTGGGCTCAAGGCTCTGCACCCCGCCCACCTCCTGCGTGCTCTGCCACAGCAGGTGAAGGTCTGGCCCCAGTATAACTAGGCCCGCGGGCCCCCAGCCCACAAAGCGGCCCACATTGCCCAGTGGGCTTGGCACAGCCACCAGCCCCGTGATCTTGGCTGGACTCAGCAGCTTCTCACGTGCCCAGCCATCCTCTCTGTGGAGGTGCAGGCAGCCTTTGCCGTCCAGCACCACCAAGCGTCCACCTAGCGGGTCCTGTGCCACCGCACACAGCCCGGCCTCCAGTTCCAGGCGGCGCAGGGGCTCCAACCCATGTGTCAAGCGCGTCACAAGCAGCTCGGCTCTCTTTTCCTGTGGGTCGGAGGTCAATGGAGAACCGGGTTCGTGAGGCGGTCAACTGGGGTAACGGGCATGCTCCTGCATGGGGAACGCCTGACAGAAGTGGGCGGGGCACGGAGGATGGTGCGAGGACCTAAGGGGCTGAGGGGTGGCTTTGGGGCTACACCTTTTCCACCAAGTCGTGGAGGCCGACGCGCAGGAGCAACCACAGCTGGCGGGCCCTGGAGCGTGGGGTGAGTGTGCACCACCTCGGGCTGGTGGTGAAAATGCGCAGGAACTGCGTGGTCTCTGACAGCGTGCAGTCTGGGTGCGGGAAGCGGAAGAGGTATCACCATATGGCATTAGGCCACCAACTCTCAAGTCTGAGCAGCCTGGAGACCACTTCTGGTCTGGTTAGGGGAGTGCCGTGGGGCGGCGCCTTCTCCGGAGGCTGACGCCTGAGGCAGGGCCCACCGCCTCACCATTCTTTTCCCCGAGCACTCCAGGATCTGGGTCTTCTTCAAAGAGGCCTAGGTCCAGATCCTGGTTGTTGCCTTCCATTGGGAAGAGGCTGTCTGCGTTGAAAACTTCCGACCCCATTTTACGAGTTTTCAGGTCACCAACCGCTTTCAGGGGACCTAGTGGTCACCGGCACTAACTGTTGCTAAGATACTTGAAGCAGCGGCCCCGCCCCCGCCCGCCTTCTCCCATGCTGCCCCGCCCCCAGCTCAGCACTCAAGTCACAGAAACTTTTATTGGAAACAAAAGAGCTTCAGCAAAGTGACACTCAGTGCACATGGCCAGATGGACAAAGTGGAGGTACAAGTGGATGCCAGGTCTGGCCGAGCCAGTGACCGCTGGGGCCTGTAGTTGGGACTGGCAGTGGGGTTCTCTCTCGGAGCTGGAGTGTGAAGGGTGAAGGGTTAAGGGTTAGGACTGGGCTGGCCCCATACAAAATAAAAAAATAAACTCTGTGGTTCAGTTGTCCCTGCTGTAGTGCCAGTTCATCTGGGCAGGGCAGTTGCTCTTCCCAGCAGGCCACCTGTTTCCAGTGCAGCCCCAAAGAGGACGTTGACAGGCTAGAGCCAGAGGACTGGGGGTGGCCTTGGGGCTGTGGCCAGCAGTTGAGGAAGCCCCTCAAGCAGGCATGTCCAGGAATCGATGGATGCAGCTGGGGTCTCTGCTCCTCCTGATCACATGCAGATCACCTGAACCCTGGAGAAAGGCAGACACACAAAGGCCTTGAGAAGTTAAACCCAGATGCTCAGGCAGGAGGCCCCCACCCACAGCTACCATCACACACCTGTCCTCTTCAACAGTGCGGGTCTCCTCAGCACCCCCTTCACTGCCTCTGCCCTCCTCCGCCTCGCCCAGCTCCATGTCCAGCTCGTTGCCAGTCTCTGAGCGGGTATACGTGGAACCACTGGGAGAGAAGCGAGGTCATTCTTAAGTCATTTCCTCTAGCCCTCAAGGCTTGAGAAGAAAGGGAACTGACCAGTCAGGAGCAGGGTGAGAACATGGACAGCTAGGTAGGAGAGAAGGATGTCTACCTGATAGAACGGCAACTAAAGAAGACGATGCGTTTCAGCCGCTTGTTGTAGAAGAAGTAGTTGAAGGACCAGAGACTGCCATCCTCCCCAAAGGGGTCCGAGTCCAAGTCAGGGTTGTAGCTGGGGAAGGGGGCAAGAGGAGGAGTGAGGCCTCTGGTGCTGCCTTGGCCTGGGACCCCTTCAGACACACCAGCCTACCTGTAGATGTCACATTCAGTCAGACAGATCTCCTCGTCCACCGCATTCCAGAGCTGTGGCTTCAGGGCTTTGAAGTCCTCCCGCACGGCCGAGAACAAGCTGCAGTTGACAGCGTTCACCACCTAGGGCAGGTCCCTGTCAGGCCATGGGCACTTGGGGCACCGGGGTGGGGGCACTGTGGATTCTGCAAGGACACAGGTCCCGGCCCTACTCACCCAGCTGAGGCTAGGCTCCCTACTGAACTCGTGACTGCGGGCTGTGCTAAAATCGTAGTCAGGACGGAAGGACTCATTGAGCGTCGCGATCAAGTAGAAGAGAGTCTTGCGGCTGCACTTGTCACTAAGGGGACCCTCGTCCTCACCTCCTTGGCTTTTGCTCAATCTGTAAGCAGAGTAACGTCAGCGAGCCCTGCACTGACCCCCTCTCCCCACCTGGGCACAGGCAGGACCCCCCCCCCCCAACACTCACCTGCTGGGACTGAGCCCTGAGGTCTGTGGCGGGGAAAGGGCCTCCAGCACGTGGGGCTGGCCCTCCTGGCAGAACTGCTTAAACATGTGCTTGTCGTCTCCTGCCATCTTGCAAGAGTAGCTCTCAATCCTGCGGGGGTGGGGTGGGGTGCGTGTGCGCGCAGGTGTGACCCTGGATCACGTTACCAACAGCCAGGGTGGTGACCACCCAGAACCCAGCTCACCTGCCAATGATGTGGGCATCTCCCGTCTCCACGGTCAGCTGTGAGTTGATGGCTTCAAAGCTTGAGTTCTCCAAAAGCTTCATGCTCCGTCTGCAGGAAAAGGCTGCGTGCTCCGAGGGGCGATGCTGCGAGAGGCAGGAGGCCAGGCCTGGGAATCCGCCTCTGGACCCCGCGGTGGCCCTCCAGCCCCAGGAAGTGGACACGCTGTAAACAAGCTGCACCTGGCCGGCTCCGTGCCACCGGCCTGCGCCCCGCCCCCTGAGTCCTGGCGGTCCAGCTGGCACCCCCGCCCCCCGCATCCTACAGGAGTCCGGGGACGGGCTGAAGGGCCCTCCCAGCCACGAGAAGCCCCTGGAGGTTTGGGGGAGACAGGGCTGATGCAGTCACCCTCGGACCCCGCCGGGCTCCCCACCCCGACAGGTGCCAGGGCAGCGAGGGCATCCGGGGCTGCGACCTGGGCCTCGCGAGGTGCTCCTCCGCGCGACCCCGAGGCTCCCGGCGGACGAGCCGCGGACTACATTTCCCGACGAGCAGCGCGCCCGGGCGACCCCAAGGCTCCCGGCGGACGAGCCGCGGACTACATTTCCCGACGAGCAGCGCGGCCGCTCCGGCGCACGCGCACTGGCGCGAAGCCCGCAGGGCGCTGCAGTGGAGGCCCGGGGCCGGCCGCCGGGCGCAGGGCGGACACCTACCTGTTCGGGCCGGTCTAGGGCCGACGGGGTCGGGTCAGGAGGCGTCGGTGCTGGAGAGCGCGAGAGATGGGGGCTCCGGGCAGTGTGGGCTCCTCACGACCAGAGGACGGCGACTTGGACTCCGCTCGGGCCGCACTGTATCCGGGGGAAGAAGCTCCGCGACGACGTCCCGTTACTCCCGGCCTTGCCGGCCCGTCCGAGCTGCCACCGCGACATAGCCTCGCCCCCCTGGACAGCGCCAACGACTGCGACCGACTGCCCGCCGACCGCCACAGATCGCCCCAGCGACCGAGCGCGCAAGCGAGCGACCTCCGCCTCCTTCAGCTGGACAACAACAAGCGTCCGCAAGGTCCGGCCCCGCTCCTCTGAATGGCCCGCTCCAGCCTCTGGGATGCAGAGCGCTGATTCTCATTGGGAACCTTGCCCGCCGCTCATCTTCTCTTAAATTCCTACTGGCCGAAGCGGCTGTTCATCACTCGCCTGGACGTGCGAGCCCGCCTTTCTCCTCGATGCTCATTGGCCTGCCCTGGAACGCTCCGCCCCTGACGGAGAACCGCTCTGGGCGTGGCCTCACGCAGACAGCTCCGTGTGGGCGAAGCGCTCGGTGGCCGAAGGGGCGGGCCGACGGTCCACCGTCTCTGGGCCTGAGGGGCGGGGGGCCGGGAAAGGGACGGTGTTTGCCTGTGGCTGGTGGCGAGGTGGCCGCTTGTGCTCAAGCCTGGGCACAACCTCTGCCGCCCTGTCCGTAGGCGAGGCGCAGAAATTGTGCCTCAATGACCAGCTCGTATGGCCACTCCACACATGGTTTCCTGTCGATTCTAGGGCCGAACATAGTCCGTGTCCATCCCTAGGCAAGACGGGCGGGTGGGCTCGGCGGGGTTTGTATCGCAGCCCTCCGCCGCTCCCGCGCCGCGCGGAACCTCAGGCTTACGGTCTGGGTTTCCGGCCGGCGGAGGCCTCGGACGCCCAGCCCACGGAAGTGGGCTCGGAGGACCGGGACTGGCCAGACCAGAGATGGCCCCGCCGGCGGGCGGTTCGTCGGCGCCTGCGGGCTCGGAGCCAGGCTCGTCCGCCGTGCTCCTGGCAGTTCACGCTGCCGTGAGGCTGCTGGGCACCGTGCCGGAAACCGAGGCGCAGCTGCGGAGGCTGCAACTGAGTGCCGACCCGGGGCGGCCCGGGCGCTTCCGGTTGGAGCTGCAAAGCGCGGGGCCCGGG
>NW_006399753.1:695751-701902 GCF_000299155.1 Elephantulus edwardii
GCGCGGGGAAGAGGCGGGGAGCAGGTGCGCGGGGAACGGGCGCGGGACGAGGAGCGGGCGCGGGGCTCGGGATGGTGAGCGGGCTCACCGGGAACAGGCGCGGGGCGGGGAGCAGGTGCCCGGCACCCGGGATGGCGAACGGGGCCAGTGGGGGCTCCGCCGCTTGCTACTTGGCGTGCCTTTGAGTAATCACCTTCGCGTCCACTACCGGTGTCACTGGTACTGGCCTTTAGAAGGTGGTAGGATGGCTTGCCTAGAGGCGCCGAGGGGAAGGGATTTGCACATGTTGAGCCTTCATTTTGGTTTTGCGGGGCTGAGCAGGGGCACTGCTTGCTGCTTCTCAGGTCAGCCTGGAGTGGCCCTTAGAGGCGGTCTCCTATACTGTCCGTGGCCCCTGCCTGCATGAGCTGCAGCCTCCACCGGGAGGGCCCGGCGCCTTCAGCCTCCTCTTCACCAGTGCTCAGGAAGCTCAGCGGTGGGCAGCGCTGGTCCGAGGCGCCTCCTCTGAGAGGCAAAATGGTTAGTATCCTGGTGAAAAAGTGCCCTGGCACTGCCTGGAACTGTCATCCCAGGAGAGTCTTGGATGAAGCGGTGGCAGGGGAAGCAGGGTCTAGCCCAGCCACTTCTGGGGACTGAGCAGGCACCCAGAAGAGCAGAACCGAGGCCTGGGCTATCAGAGCTGTCTAGGGCCCAGGTGCTCCCTGGAGCACTGAGATTTACAGGACGGTGTCAACTGAGGCTTGTGGCATCTGAGACTGGCAAAGCCTTCTGTTAATCTGCGAGCGGTATGGGAAGGGCTGAAAAGAACAATGCTCACAGGGCTGTTAGGAGATGGAATTGGCGATATTAGAGGAAGATAGAGGGATCAGGGACAGCAGCACTCACAGGTAGGGGCCTGGCCCTAACAGCCAGGTCTGGGGCAGAGACAGGGCTCAAGTGAGGTCAAGCTGAGATAGAGGTCAGTCAAGATCACAACCAGGATGAGAGGCCCAGGCAGCCAGCCTCTCTAGACGGGGAGCTGTCTTCTCTCCTCTTTTTCCATTTGTTCATCGTGTGTGTTCAGCTCCTGACCCTCGCTCGGCTTTTCATTCAGACCTGTGAAAATTCGACAGCAAATTACAAAGTCCTTTTGGCCAGGAGCTTGCGTTTTGGAAAGGGAGTAAGTGCAGACAAAAGCAAATACAGTTCCCGTGGCGTGGTGGAGGGTTTGAGAAGCTTAGAGCCAGAAGGGCTGCCAGGAAGGCCTCACCGAGGTGGTGATGTTTGGATGGAAGTAGAAGGTCATGGTGTGAACCACATGACCCAAGAAGCCCTGAGGTGCCTCTGGTTGTGGCTTAACGCAGACCAGGGTGAGCTGCTCATGAGAGTACCTCCCTCCCATCTGAGCAGGGAGGCCCACTGCAGTGAGATTTGTGAAGGACACGCAGTGCAGTCCAGCTCTGAAAAGCTGCTTAGAGGCAGTTGCATGGAGCACAGCAGTTCTGTGCTGTGTGGAACCGGACAAAAAGGGCTGCAGGTGGTCAAGTCCAGTCTGGGCTTGGCTTTGCCCTACCTTTGCAGTCCATGGAGGTCAGGAGAGGTGGCCACATCTCTCTGGATGGGGAAAGTGGGACCAGACAGCAGAGTGATCCTACAGGACTCAGGGCCTGAGAATGAGCTTTGTGCTCCAGCCTTTGAGGGGCTGCCAGGCCACAGGTGAAGGGAGGCATGGGAGACAGGTGGCCGAGTTGCTCACAAGCATGGTTGGATGTGGAGGACAGAGATCAGGCCTTATGTTCAAGATCGGGTGAGAGGTGCCTTGGACACTGGGAGGAAGCACTGGGCAGGGACTGATCCAGGGACAGCAGACCACCCCTGTCTTCCCTCCTAGGCAGTAGCAGTCCGCCCCCAGCCCAGGACCCAGAGACCTGCCCTGTTTTCCCTCCCAGCTTCCCCGAAGCCCCTCCCCCCCTGGCCCCCCAACCTCAGGGGGATTCTCCCTCGTGGTCTGGAGACACAATGCAGAAAGGTAAGCGTGGGGGCCTGAGGGATGGAAGATCACAGGGGTGTGATCTGATGAGTGGAGGACTACAGGGGAAGGCCTGAGCTGCATCATGCTCTTCCTCTCCTCACAGAGCTGGTGGGGCGCCTGGCCCACGCTATATCCAGCGGGGATGAGAAGGGTGCAGCCCAAGCGGCGGCTGCCCTGGCTCAGTGCCATGTGGCCTTGAGTATCCAGCTCCAGGAGTCTTGCTACCCACCTGGCCCCATCAGGTGAGGTGGGGACTGAGGTTACTCAGGCTGGTGGATGTCTGGCCTGGCCTCTGACTTTGGTTTTGGCTCAGGCTGCAAGTCACAGTTGAAGACGCCTCATCATCTGCCCACGTCACACTCCAGGTCAACCCCCACTGCACCATCGCAGCCCTACAGGAGCAGGTGAACAGAGGCCCTGGGTGGGCCCTGGGGGAGGGTCAGGTTGTAGGTGACCTCACCCTGTGACCTCTGCCCCAGATGTTCTCCGAGTTTGGCTTCCCACCGGGCGTACAGCGCTGGGTGGTGGGGCGGTGCCTGTGTGTGCCAGAGCGCAGCCTTGCCTCCTATGGCGTGCAGCGTGATGGGGACCCTGCACTCCTCTATCTGCTCTCAGCCCCTCAAGAAGCCTTAGGTCAGTTCTGGGATTGGGGAGGGTGGGTGGGTGATGGGTGGAATGTGTCCTAAAGGACTCCCTCCCCACAGGATGCAGTCCTCGGCGCCCTTGCAAGACCGATGGGGAGTTGGGCCGTCTGTTTCCCCAGTCACTGGGGCTGCCCCGAGCCCGGGAGCCCACCAACTCCAGCCTCCCCAGGACCCTTCAGGTGAGCTGGGCATGGGGGTGGGGTGCGGGCAAGATGCCCTGCAAGAATAGGGCTGCACAGTGGAGGGTGGTATCCAGCGGGCTCCTGGAGTAAAAGGCAGCACCTTTGGTGTCCCAGCCCGGCTGGTCCTGCCCTTCCTGCACCTTCATCAATGCCTCGTGCCGGCCTGGCTGTGAGATGTGCAGCACCCAGAGGCCAAGAGCCTGGGACTCTCCTGCAGCTTGCACCCAGCAGCCATTAAAGGTATCAGAGGCTGGGGCATAACGTGGGAGGGGTAGCCATGCACACAAACTCCAGGCCATGACACCCCACCCCTGCTTCCCCATAGGACATAATGAGGGAAGACAGCCTTTCTCCCCCAGGGGATCTCGCTGACTCGTGTATCCCAAGCCCACAAGTGAGACATTAAAAACCTTGCTAAGCCTGCTGTGTTCTTTAGTGCTTTGTGAGCACAGACCTGTGGGACAGGAAGAAGGGTCAAAGCTTGGGGCTCCACAGCTGGAGGCAGCCCCTCAGTGGGTCATGACCAAGTTCCCTCTGGATGCTGATCATGTGCTTAGGCTCAGGGGCTTCAGTGCTGGGCTAAATACACCCCTACAGGTGGCTCTGCCCCCACTCTGTCTGCTGGGGGAATTCGGTAGTTGCACCACTCACCCAAAGACCATGGTGGTTCAAACCCACCAGCAGCTCAGTGGAGGAAAGATAGGCTGTAAGTGCATGGGAAGAGGTTACCTCAGAAACCCAAAAGGGTCAGATGCGTTTCTATCTTGATGGTAGTGGATTTGACAGGAGGAGTTGGCTGTTCTCAAGCACACCCACTGCCCTCCTTCCACTGGCTACTACTGCCCTTGGACTCAGCCCAGTTGTGGTCAACAGTGAGGCATGTAATGGGTGTTTTAGTCCATCTTGGACAAGCAGAGCTTGTGAGCCAGGAGCCTCCCTCCACATCCACCCTGTGAGGCAGAACTGCCCACAGAACCACTGAAAGGGAGCAGTTCAGGTGTCCCCATACTCCCCTCACCCTCACCTATACCTGCTCTTGAATGACAGGCATGTCTGGACCTCCTGTGAGCACCTGGGTATCTTTCTTGCTCTCTCCTACATGCATGGACTCCATCCACCTGCTGGTCCATGACACTGCGCATACCTCAGGTGCAGCAGACGACCATGGTCCAGAGCCCTTAATATCTGTACTCCCTTATACATGACTTCTCATACATGTGTGTTTAGAAATTTAATTTATTCCCATGATGGAGCGGAAGGAGGAAATGGGGCTAGAACCTGGTCTGCCCCTGCCCTCTCGCCTCAGAGACGGAAGCGTCTGGGTGGGTGGTCTAGCCAAGGTCTCACCAGGCCCAGGAGAGCTCCCAGGCAGGAGGCCTGTTGAGGTGAACAGCAGCCAGTGTTGGGCAGGGTCACTTGGGTGGCCGATATGCCAGTTTCCGGCTCTTCAGGACTGACCACTTGTGCCGCTTCATAGCATACACCAGGGGCAGCAGTAAGCCCATTATCATCATCATCTAAAGGATGAGATAGGTTCAGGAGGAGGGGCCAGATCCCTCCAACTCCCATCCCTCCCCACCATCTCTACCTTGAGCCCCATGCGCTTGCGATGGTCGTGTTCTGGCTCAGACGCCCAGCGCAGGAAGGTGCACACATCCTTGGCCACTTGGGACATGGTGGCTGGAGTGCCTGGGCAGAGGGTAAGTTGGTGAGGGCTGCCCTTGAGGACCCTGTCGAGCACAGCCCTCCTCACAGGGCCAAGACAGGTCTACTAAGGCCCCCCTCAGACATCCAGGTAGCTTGTAGCCAACGTGGGAAAAGGCTGCTACTCACCATCATCAAACTCCAGCACCTCATTGTATATTGGGGGGGCCATGCCAATGGCCTGGCCAGGGAAGTAGGGGTTGAAGTAGAGGCCTTCTCGCAGTGACACCCCAGTGGGTGGCTCACAGTAGCCGGTCAGCAGGGAAAACACGTAGTCCTCGCCGCCATGCCTAGGACCAGATCAGCACTAGCCTGTCAGCCCCTCCTCTAGGCACCCCGCCTCACCCCCCACCTCGCCTCACCCACTCCGCTCACCTGGCTCGCACAATGTAACTGAGGTCAGGGGGCAAAGCCCCATTGTTGGCAGCTCGAGCAGCCTCAGGATTGGGGTAGGGTTTGGGAAAGTAGTCTGACAGCTTCCCTGGCCGCATGAACATCTCCCCGTCCTCGTTGGGGCCGTCCTGTACCTCCACCTGCCAGCCAAATGCCCATCACTGCTCTGTCCACCACGGTGAGCAGCCCAGCCCAGGGTGTCCCCACGAGCTCACACCTCCTCAGCCAGGGCCTTGGCCTCCTCCTCTGTGTAGCAAACGCCCACCAGGTGGCGGTAGGCCAGGTAGTCCATGCTGTGGCAGGAGGAGCACACCTGCTTGTACACCTGGAAACCTCTCCGGATGCTAGGGAGGTGAGAGGGAAGAGGGCTGGGGTGCCACTGCCCACGGCTGCCCTGGCACTCCCCCAGAGACGATCCCCGCAGCCACAGACACCCCGAGACGATCCCCGCAGCCCCAGACACCCCGAGACGATCCCCGCAGCCACAGACCTGGTGTGGTCCAGCGAGGAGAGCAGGCCACGGTGCGACCAGGGATAGCTGGGGGGGTGCAGCTCCAGGTCGGTGGCGCTGACGGCGGAGTGCAGAGCCACGGCCAGGCCGGCCCCGCCCGCCGCCAGCATGCCCAGCGCGGACAGCAGCACCTTCCGGCCCCGCGACTGGCCGGCCCTCGACGACAGCGCCGCTGCCTGCAAGAGGGCCCCGCTCAGCGCCCGCCGGCAGCCGGCCCCCGGGCCTGTCCACTCCCCTCCGCCGCCCACCCAGAGCGCGCTGACCGCCGGCTCGGGCACGGGAGATGCGGAGTCGGCGCCCGGGTCGAAGTGAGCTGGGGTCGGCCAAGGTCACGAGCCGATGACCGAGGTCAGACTGAGGTCACTCGGGGCAGCGGGCTAAGTGGACACAGTCGGCGCGCGCCCTCCGCGACCTGCCCGCGCCCGCCCGCCCGCAGCCCCGCGCCGTGGGTCCCGGTGCCCCTGCCGCAGCGGAAGCACGATGCTGCACCCGCACGCCCAAGGTCGGCAGGGGTCGCGGGGCCCGGGCGGGACCAGGCTGCCGCGTCGGCGGAACCGCTTCTCCGCCGCTCGACCCGCGCCCGGAGCCTCCCTACCGTGACCTTCACACGGCTGCGGGGCCCCGCGCCGGGCAGAACCTGGCAGAGCGCTAACCTGAGGCGACCTGAGCGGGAGCGGGCCGGGCCGCGCGCCGCACAGCAGCCCCC
>NW_006399753.1:702037-733137 GCF_000299155.1 Elephantulus edwardii
GGCGCCACTAGCGATCAAATGTCGCGAGAGTCTTGCGGTAGGGGGCGTGGCCCGTCAGCGGGGCGTGGCTCCCGTGAGGGGCGTGTCCCCGCCCGGCTCGTCGTTGCCATGGCAGAGCGTCTCCGGCACTCCACTGACCAGTATCCGTGGTGTCCTCAAGACCCAAGGCTTCCCTTAAGCAGGGCTTTCAGCTCCGGTGCCGGTCATCCACCACGGACGACCTAGGCCTGGCGAGAACTATGCCCGAGGCCTGCCTTTCCGCAGTGCCTGCAGGCAGGGCTTTGGCTCCGCGAGAGCTTCTGGCTGCACCTCTCACCTTTGCCAACCACATGCTGGGCCGGTTAGCTCCTGTTCAGGGTGGACGCCCTTCCTCCTCCCCTCTGTCCCCCCTCCCCCGCCACTTTTCAGAGACATTTGTCCAGAAACAGGTGCAGATGCCTTCATCAGCGGCGAGGTCCCTCAGGAACTAGCCTCTCACAGATTGCAAAAACAGACCAGTAAGGAGTTCCGAAAAGTTAGCGCTTCTAAAAGCAGAGGAAAACGGAGAGAAATGGATGATATATTTCTTTAGGACTCTGAAAAATAAAGGGTTGCAGCATCTCAAACAGATGTATTAAGAAAAGCAGCTAAATCTCAGAACAGCAAGCTTCTCATACACTACTAACATTGCTTCGTCCCATCAGCAATAAGCCAACTCCAGCTCACAGCGGCCTGAGAGCACAGGACAGGTTTCCTGGCTGGACTGTCCTCTCCTGCCATGCAAGTTGCTCGGGGCTTTGAACTACTGACCTTTCCATTAGCAGCCAAGCATATGCTGAGGGTTCAGGTAAGCATAGCCTTGCAAATGAAGTCTACATTCTTGGTGAGAGTGGAGAACAAAATAACCTCATGGAAAGAGAAATGCCATTCTTTAACCTGACATGTGATTCTCTGCATGGTGCTGCTATCAAGGCCAACTCGAGTGTGTGGGTACTAACAGCTGTCTTCCTGAGCCTGTGTCCCCAAGGCAAATACAAGCATTTCACTTTCATGGCTATGGCAATGGGTAGCCATTAAGGTGACGATTGTTGAATCACTTATGATTCATAATGACTTTATGAAGAACAGATCTGAACCTTGCCTTATTCTGTGCCATCCTCATAAATCTCTGATACACTGGAGCCATCACGGTGTTACTTCATCTCATAGTCTTCCTCTCTTCTACTGACCCTCCTTTCCAAGCATGATGTCCTTTTTCAAGGAATAGCCTCACCTAACAGTATACCCAAATTATGTGAGAAGTTTCATCATCGCCTCCAAGGAGCACTCTGACTGCACCTTCTCCAAGAGGTATCTGCTTGCTATGTTGGTCTTCCATGGGATAGATTAACTAAAAAGATTAACATCTAGGGAATAAGATGCACATAACAAAAACAAGTACCTCCAGTGGTTTAGTGGTAAGGAGATGCCTTGCTAACCCAAAACGATTATAATTTGAATCCATTGGCAATTCCACCAGAGAAAGTTTGACAATCTCTTTCCATGTCATTTACTGCTTCTAAAAACTCATGGGAGGCTCAACTGTCCACCAGTTCCAACTTGGAAGTACACACTCCCACCAAACCTCACAGATACCAAATCCATTTCTGTTCCATTGGGCTTCCCAGGCTGTAAACTGAAATGCCATGACCCCCATCGGGAGCACCTTAGTCTTTAAACAGCTATCTTTTCTCTTTAAAAAGGGCCTTGATAGTAGATTTGCCCAGTGTTGTACATTGATTCCTTCACTGCTACTCACGTTGATTGTGGATCCTTGGTGAGGGACAAGCTCAAATGCTGGCAAGGGTGTGGATTGCTGTGGGGAGGCAACATGGTACAACTATGGTGGAAGCTTTTTACACAGATAGATGCACGTCGCCTTGCCTATGATTGAGCCAGTGGAGGTTCTGGGTAGTGGCTCAGGAGATGAAAACCTGCACAGAGGCATGGATAGCCGCTGTTCATAATCACCTGTGCTGTGGGACCGGCTTGACATAACCCTTCTAGCCACATCCTGTACTTGTGTGTTAACAAGCCTCTGCATTTGTAGCAATTGTGGGGATGGTGCAGGGCCAGCCATTGTTAGTGCCAGTCTGTCATACACAGGGTCACGAGGTACAGGGGGTTCATGTGGTATGCAGGGGTGAGGGAAGCCGAATATCAAATTTAATAATAGTAGACCAAATGCTGTATTGGGAAATGAGGGAGGCTTAATACAAGCTGAAGGTCACCTTGTGACACTGGGGCATGCCTTAGGAGTCAACATTGTTCTTAGTTTGTATCAAATGAATCCTTCCCTCTTGAGATTAACATAAAGAGGACCTTGGCCTTATCTGTAAAAGATTTCCTTTGTTTTGTACTTCCTTGTGATTCTAAATAAACTCAGAGAAGCATGGCTTGAGGTCTTCAATCGAGAACTGCTGACACACACTGACACACACACACACACACACACACACACACACACACACACACGTTTTTACGCTCTCTGCTCTATCTCATTCCTGGCTGTTTGTCTCTTTATTAATAAAGTTATTCTATTCTTTGGGACCCTCGGTCTGCAACACAGGGGTCATGCTACTCAAGGTCACTGTGCATAAGAACAGACTGGAAGACACCGGACATACAGGCTTACCCTTCTGCCATTATTCAAGTCATCATCTTTTATTGACTTACTGAAGTGATGCTCTTGCTCAAGTCACTTTATCTTACAAGACGTAAGAGAGGTGCTCGCTTTGGCAGCACCTATTCCAAAACTGGAATACAGAGAAGATTAGCATGGTCCCTGTGCTAGGATGACATTCAAATCGGTGAAGAATTCTGTCTTTTGGTTTTTGTTTTTGTTTTTTTTCAAAGATGCAAGAGAAGCAGGGCTCCCACGATCACCAAGTAACAGAACCAGGAATAAAGTGTACCCTTTGGAGCCAAAAATCTGCGTGGAGAATCTCCTGATCCCAGGAAACAAGAGAGTGAGCTGTGTCGCTGGAGACGGCTGCAGACAGCCCGGAGCAGGACAGCAGCAGTAGGTAAGGCAGTGGAACCCGGAGGATGGTCGGATGCGCTGAATAAGCTGAGCACGTTTGGGTCAAAGCTTCTGTGCAGTCAGGTGTCTCTGGGCTCTTGTCAGTGGAATGAAGTCTAACATTTGTCAGCAGAGGACAGACTGGCCCAGTCTGAGGGCCCAACGGACATTACCCAGCTGGGGGCTGGGAAGAGGGCTCTCTGTGGCATAACCAAGAAGCTGTCCTGACTGAAGACTAGCTTGTGTCATTACTTGTCTTGTAACTTACATTCCTAATAAGCCCCATGGTTGTATTGTTCAGTTCTATGCATCGCAGGGGGTTATCAAACTAGCAGAGGTATAGTATGCCTTGCTGGGGCAGTTGTCAGAATTGGTAGACACTGAAGTGGTGGGGCTGACCTCTGCCCTGTGGGGAACCACCAGCCTTGGGTGATCAATGCTTAAGGTGATTCTCGTTCCGCCTGCAAAGTTAGACCACAGGTCAGATGTTTCTTCCTAAATGTTACTTCTCACACTGCACAATCCTGGGAGAAACCAGTGTGCCTTTCAGCAGGTAAGTGGGTGGAGTGTGTCTGTTGTTGAGAATGGCTTTCTATTGCCCTTGACAGTACCACATGGCTGGACGCACATGTTAAACCATGTGCTCACCTACGGCTATTTTTTCTCCATTTACGATTTAAATTGAGCAGGTTCAGTAGTACAATCTTGGAATCTCACTACCAGCAAGAAGGCAACAGAGAATACTGTACGCAAAAAGGGGCCAGATAGTTCCACACCTCAGATGAGGGCTTACAGAAGCAGTAAGTGAGCATCAAAGACCAGTCTGTGCCACAGCTGACCTGAGAATAATGCCCCATGAAGCCGGAGCCAGGGACCTCGGCGCAAGGTTTTTGGAGGATTAGGGCAAGGAAGTCGCCAAGACTAAGAACTCTGTGACAATGGCCTAAAGTTGCAAGGCTGAAGGGCCTATGAGCACACTTCTGATGTCCTGAGAAATCCCTAATAAACCTCATAATCCTGAGTGGGGTTCTATGTTGGTATTGCAATGGATTTCAGACCCAGTAGGACAGGATTAGTGCTGAAATTAGCAGTAGGGAGGGAGTCTGATGGCTCCTGTGCAGGGGAGCTCAGACTCAGTCACCCTCACACTGTCCTCGCTGTAACAGCATAAACACACTGGAGCGTCCTTACAGCAGAGATTACTCAGTAGTAAAGCGCTGTCCAGCCTGAAGGCATAGCAGACCCTTCCTTACAGGGTGAGTCTAAGAGCCAGACCCTAGCTAGATGACATCATTCTGGAAAGGGAACACATGCTGGAGACAAATGGTTGCCAGGGCTTGAGGCTGGGGTGGATCTACTCTCTGTAATGCTGTACATACAGGATATTCAGTCCAAACTAGAGGAGTGTCCAGCAGAGTGAGCCCCAGTGTTAACTGTGGACTTTATAGAAGTTGATCGGTTGTTATATAAAGTATCACAGTAATGTGAAGTGTTAAAAAGCAGAGTAGGGGGAGCTCTGGTGGCCTAGTGGCAAGAAGGCTGCACTGCAATCCCAGAGGTGCATGGTTCAAATTCACTAGATGTTCTGCTGGAAGGACAATCTCCTCCTGTATCGGTCAGATCTGATTTGACGGTACACACAAAAAAATAATAAAAAATAAATAAAAAGTAAAGAGTATGTGGTTAAGGGGGAGAACATGATAATGAACTTGCAGTGCTTTTTCTGCAAACCTAAAAACGTACAGAAAATCAAAGCAACTATATCATCTCACCCCAGTAAGAACAGCAAGCAGCAAATGCTGGCGAGGTTGTAGAGAAACTGGAACCCTTATTCACTGCGGGTGGTTGTTACATGCCATCGAGTCGCTTGCGACTCATAGCGACCCTATGTACAAGAGCCCTAAACGCCGTTCTATCCTGTGCCAACCTCACTGTCTCAAACACACTCATTCCCATCACTCCAGTCACAGAATCGATCTCATAGAGGGTCTTCCTCTCCTGCACCGTCCCTCCACTCTCCCAAACATGATGTCCCTCTCCAAGGTCCCTCCTTGCAACATGCCCAAAGTATGTCAGATGAAGCTTCAGAATCCTTGACTCCAGGGAGCATTCTGGCTTCACCCTCTCCAGGACAAACCTATTTGTTCTCCTAGCAGTCCATGGTATATACAACACTCTTCTTCAGCACCACAGCTCAAAGGCATCAATTCTCTATCATTCCTATTCACTGTCCAACTCTCTGATGCATAGCACATAATTGCGAAGACTATAGCCTGGATCAGGCGCACTTAGTCTCTAGCCTGATGTCGTTGGACTTCAGTACTCTTGAGAGGTCCCTCACAGCCGACTTTCCCAATGCAATTCGTCTCCTGATTTCCTGGCTGCTGTTACCAAGAGTGATGACTATGGAACCAAGTAAACAAAAACTGTTAACTATCTCAATCTCTTCACCATCCATACTGATGCTGCCAATTGGCCCAGTGGTGAGAATCTTTGTTTTCTTGATACTGAGTTTCAATCCATATTGAAGACTGCAGTCCTTGACCTTCTGCAGCAAGCGCTTCAGGTCCTCCTGTTTCAGTGAGCAGGGTTGTTTCATCTGCATAACGCAGGTTGTTGATGATTCTTCCACCAATCCTGATGCCACATTCCTCCTCATACAGCCCAGCATCTCGGATGATCTGTTCTGCATACAGATTGAAAAGGTATGGAGACAAAATACATCCCTGACGGACCCCTTTCTTGATTTTGAACCATCCAGTGTCTTCCTACTCTGTTCTGACTGCCTCTTGGTCCAAGTATAGGTTTTGCATTAGCAAAATAAAATGTTCTGGGATTCCCATTCTTCTCAGAGTTAGCCACAGCTTGTTGTGATCCACACAGTCAAAAGCCTTTGCATAGTCAATGAAGCATAGATAGACATTTTTCTGATATTCTCTGCTTTCTGCCAAGATCCATCTAACATTAGCCATAGTATCCTTAATACCACAACCTCTTCTAAATCCAGCCTGCACATCTGGTAGTTTTCCATTGACACATTGTTCCAAACGTTTTTGGATAATTTTCAGCAGAATCTTCCTTGCATGTGATGTCAATGACATTGTTCGGTAATTTCCACACTCTGTTGGGTCACCTTTCTTCAGAAGTATAAAATGGTGCAACCACTGTGGAAGGTGATGCAGCACTTTCTCAAAAAGTTGCAAATAGAGATACCATTTGATCCAGCAATTCCACTACTGGGAATATACCCGAGACCATAACTGCCACCCAAGCAGACATCTGCCCATCCATGTTTATCGCGGCTTTGTTCACAATAGCAAGGAGTTGGAAACAAACTAAGTGCCATCAACATATGAATGGACAGAGAAGCTCTGGTATATTCACACAAAGGAATACTACACTGCATTGAAAAACAAGGAACCCATGCAGTATTATTCAAAATGGGTGACCCTGGAGGACTTGCTGAGTCAACTATCTCAGTCACAATAGGACAAATCCTGCGTGATGCCACTGTTGTAGAATGGGACTGACATTGGGGTTGAGAGAAGACTAAGAAAGGCGGGTTAAATAATGCATACTGCATTTAAACTGATGAGGGAGAAAACGGTTTAAAAGAGGTATGTGATTAGATACTTTTGTCATGACGGGAGTCCAGAGTGAAGGCTGCATAGTAAAGTGGACCTGGGGGGTTGGATTGTAAAACAATGAAATAATTGTTCTTTTACTTTTCCAAGAGGTGAGTGTACTTGGGGGTGGGGGGAGGGTTGAAAGGTGCAACAATGAATGGAAAGCCAGTCTCTGTAAATTTTTTTTTTAAAAAGGTAGGGATAATTGCCGTAGACACTGCCCAGTGAGCACAAAAAGAGGCTCAACATTATCGATACCCAGGGACATGTATATGAAACCCACCACGAACTACCACGCCATGCCCACCAGGCAGCATACTTAGTCTTTAACGTGAAGAGCAGCAGTCAAAAAGTCAAAAGAAATTTTGCCTTGGGGAAGTGTGATGTCCAGAAACTATAAAGTTCTGAAGAACAAGACTTTAAGTTGTGCCTGATATGAACCACAGGATTTTCAAATGCTTTATTTCCATCTGAAAGTTGGACAATGAATAAGGATTACGTTAACTGTTGTCTTTAAATTGTAGTTTTGACTGACGGTACTGAATAACGAAAAGACAGCCAAAATAAACAAATCTGGAGGAAGCACACCAGAATGCCCTTTGGAGGCATGGCATCTCACTCACTTTAGGCCTATTTCCAGCAGCAACCAGTCCTTGAAAAGACGTTACACTGAGAAAAACCAAAGTGAGGAAGACCTTGATGAGATAGACTTGACAGTGACTATAGTAAGATGGCTCCTGAGTAAAGCTGGGCACAGGACACTCAAGTCTGAGGGTATCCTCTGTTCAGGGCCCTTCTGTCCACACAGGCAGGTATGACCAAGAGTCTGAGACAGCTCTGTCCTCACTCACTCTCAAACTAAATTAATTCTCTTCTGCCCCAAAGCATGTCCCTACCCCTCTGTGTTCTCTAACCTTGAGTTCAACCCAAGCTGGCCTGGCTCCCAGAACATCCCTGTCCACTGATGGCCACTAGAATCATCTTCTGGAGCTCCTGGAGCAGGTAGTGCCCTCCCTGGCTGGCCCTAGGACTCACCGCACTGGGCCTGTGCAAGTGAGGCCCTCAGGGAGGGCTGGGCCCAGTGTTGCGGTTGATGCTGCATTCCCACAGCCCCACTCCTCATCCCCAGCCCAGCACCAGGCTGAGACCCATGGAGGGGCAGGGTCCACAGTGGCCCTTCTAGAACTGTAGCAAGCAATGGTCTTGTGCTACCCACCCTCCCACAGCTGGGATGGGGCAGTGAACAGTGGGTACACTGATGCCAGAGCCTGGAACCAAAAACCTGTTTATTCCCAGATATGCGTGTAGAGGTCACTTCCAGAAGAGCACGTTCCAGAAGAGCAGCCAGCAGGGGTGCAGGCCGAGGGCGAGCACTGGGAAGAGCCAGGAGCCGAAGCTGTAGTGGTCGAGCACACCCTGGGCCAGAGCTGCCAAGAAGAGCTGCCAGCCCTCGGCCAGGGACAGTGGGGCCTCCTGCAGCTCCCTCCACATGAACAGGCTGCCCAGGAGTGTGGCCGCCGGGCTGCTCAGCACCAGGAGGGCAGCATAGAATGGCCTGGAGGGGGGTACATGTGTCAGGGGGAACTGGAGACAGAGACAGTGAGAGACAGACAGAGAGACAGAGGGGAGGCGCAGCTCCAAGCAGGAACCAAGTGCAGAGAGCAGGGGACTAGTTAAGGTGGGGCCTCAAGGTGCGGGGCTGAGAGATGAGGAACTCTGAGGGGGCATTAACAGACAAAGAGTGAGGGTGCTCCAGGGAGGGGCCTCTGTGGGGACACAGTGTGGCAGTGGGCTGAGTGGCACACACCGGGGCCCGTGGGGCTCGGTAAGCACAGCAGCAGGCACCATGGTGGCTGCCAGCAGGAAGCCCAGTGCGAAGTTGGTGAGGACAATGCAGGCCAGCTGCAGGGCCAGGTAGATGAGGGCCACCAGCTTCAGTGCCATCCAGCCTCTGTCTGTAGCAGGTGTGCTCATTACCCTGGAAGATGAGTGGTTCAGAGGCTGCGCTGGGGCCGCCCGGAGGTCGGAGGGGCCCTGCTGTGGCCCTTACCTGTGGGTGTTGTGCGGGAGGGCTAGGCCTGCCGCGTAGATGGCCAGCAATGTCAGCACCACGGCCTCAGCCTCGGCCACGGGGAAGTGCTGAGCAGCAATGTGCTGGCCCAGCACAGGTAGGACGTAGAGTGCCAGGCCCACAGCCTGAGAGACCAGCAGGGGGGCCACAAGCGAGGCCAGCCCCACGCCCTGCAGGGCACAGGGTGCATGGAGAGGAACTGCAGGCAGTGCACTCCCCAGGCAGTACTCCCTGGAGACCCTCCCCATCAAGGAACCCCAGACCTTTGCAGGTTGTAGATCCTGCGGGGGTGCAGTCACCTGTGTTGCAGGGAGAGGGGGTGCAGGTCCAGAAGTTCCCACGGTCTCCTCTGGGCCTGCTCCGGCCTCATGGAGCTGCATCCATAGTTCCAGAGCGTGGCCCCGTCAAGGATCCTGACAGGAGAGCTGGTGGACCAGCTGGGAAGAGGCCCAGGGATCAACCCCACCCTGCAGTAGGACCCAATGGACAGCTGGGAGGATATCTTGAGCCCCAGGACAAGGAGCAGGAAGCCGACAGCAGGCATGTAGAGGCCGATGGACACGAAGCGGGAGAGGGCAGGCAGCAGATAGAGAAAGAAAGACTGGTGTAGGCGCTCCAGCAGGTGGTTGAGCTTCCGGAACATGCCCTCCAGGGCCCTGCCGGCATAGGTGGGCAGTGTCACAGGTGGTTCCCTCAGAGGTCAACACCCAAGCCTGGGCATGAGAAGGGGGCAGGTACTCACTTGCCAACTGTCACTAAGTCGTACTTATACTGCCGGAAGCTGTTGATGCCCCTCAGCGTCAGGGCCTCTACACGGTAGCGTAGGAAGAGGCCGTGGGGGCCGTGGGGGCGACCTGAGGCCTGTCTCAGCACCATCAGTAACAACGTCTGCAGCCCCTGAAGGGGCCCGTCCAGTGACGTCCAGTCCTGGGACTGCAGCTTGGGAGTGTGAGGGCAGAGTCAGACAAAGCCTGCATTGTCCCCACCCGCTCCTCTGGGGGGAGCCCACCTTGCCCTGCAGTGTGCACAGCAGCCCCCCTTTCTGGCAAAAGGTTTGGAAGAGGTTGAGCAGGTCAAGGTTGGGCAGCTGCCCGTTGAGTCCCTCCACGGCCACATCCAGGCTTGTGACCACATCACTGCTCAGCTCGACAGCCACAGCTGCCTGGATGGCCCCAGCACGGCCCTGCAGTGGTGAGGACTGCATACCTGTTGGGGTGGATAGGCTGCCAGTGAGGGCCAGTTGGGCCCAGGAGGATAACAGGCCACCAGTGAGGGCTGGCAGGGCATAGGAAGGGGCACCCACCGGTGACATTGACATCATGGTACGCCTCAAGCCAGGCCTCGGTGCCCAGAAGATCATGCTCGGTGACCAAGAAGATGATGTCCTTGGCCCAGTAAATCTGTCCTGAAGACCAGACACATAGCTGGTTAAGGCCTGAAGTAATGCCCTGACCCCTCCTATTGGGCAGCCTGGGCCTCACCTCGGAAGTGGGCAGCGAGTGCCAGCAGCAGCCCCACTGCCTGACTGTTGGTGGAGTCGGAGCCACAGGGCACAGTGAGGACCAGGGACTCGGTGCTGGCCGCACGTGGGGCCCGCAGGATGCCATATACGTTGTTACCAGACACCATCTGTGCGGAAGTGGAAAGTGGGCAGTGCATACCCATCAGAGGCCTGAAAAGACCCCTTTCTGGCCCTGGGACAATCCCAACCAAGATTTCCCAGCCCCAGGAAACGTCTCCATTGAACGTCCTAGTCCCAGGACCCCCGGCCTGCCCGAGTCACTCTCCCCCACATGACGCTCTGTGATAGCCGCCACTACCCCCAAATACATAGCGCTCGTTGGTCTCGTCCGGGAAAGGCAATTTCCGGGAGAAGGTCTGCGTATACACTTCCAGCCCCACTGACCGCATGGTCCGCTCCAGCCAGGCCACTGGCAGAGCCCTGGAGGCACAAGGAAAGCGCCTGAGCAAGGCTTCCCGGCCGTGGACGCAGAGTTGCCCCAGGACCACGGCTGCGCCACTCACCCCGACTTTCGGCGGTGGGCAGCAAAATCGCGGGCAAAGCCCCGGGCCCGTTCTCCACCTGCAAACTGCTCCTCCACCATGGTGGAGCCCATGGCGTTCTCCGACATGTAGGTACGCTGGGTCAGCGGCGGGAAGGCCAGCGCCACAAACCAGGCGATGCCGGCCACGTAGCTCAGCACGCTGCGGGAAGAGGTGACAAAGGAGCCACGGGCCAGCTGGCGGGACCCGGGGCCGGAGGCCGGGTCCGGGGGCCAGGCGGGAGGGGAGGCAGCCGGCAGAGGATGCAAGCGGAGACCGGGGCGGGGCGCGAGCAGCTTGAGTCCCGGGCGAGGGGTCCCTGCCTCCCCAGGCCCTGTGCTCACCAGAGGGGTGCATTGAGCCGCAGCACCAAACGGGCGAGCGCGCGCCGGCGCACCGGGTCCGACAGCAGACCCATGGCGAGAGCCTCAGGTCGGAGGCCGGCGGCAGCCAGCGGTCACGCCCGCCGCTCGCCAGTCCCGGCGGCCACTGGGCCCGCGTCTCATGCTCAGCACAGAGCTGGGGGCGGGTCCGGGCGAGAACGCGCGTGCTCAGCACAGAGCTGGGGGTGGGTCCGGGCGAGAACGCGCGTGCTCAGCACAGAGCTGGGGGCGGGTCCGGGCGAGAACGCGCGTGCTCAGCACAGAGCTGGGGGCGGGTCCGGGCGAAAACGCGCGTGCTCAGCACAGGGCTGGGGGCGGGGCGGAAACGCGCGTGCTCAGCACAGAGCTGGGGGCGGGGCGGAAACGCGCATGCTCAGCACAGAGGTGGGGGCGGGTTCGGGCGAGAACGCGCGTGCTCAGCACAGAGCTGGGGCGGGGGCAGGCCCAGGCTGGTGTCCAGAGTCCGAAGTGGGGAACAGGGCCAGCGACCGAGGAGAGGACGAGGGGCGGCAGCAGGCAAGGGGAGAGCGGTAAAAACTGTGAGCAGTGACCGAGGTGGCAGCGGTGGGATGGGAAGTTCTGGCCCGAGGCTGGTTGTCCATTGCTGGCCAGAGAATTGGAAGGGTTATACAGCCGGTGGGTGAAGGAGCACTGACACTGAGGGCCGAGCTATGGTCAGCGGTCGGCAGGATATCGGGGAGCGGCAGCCCTGGGTGACGCTGGGGTTGATGGTCAAGCCTTGGAGGGTCTCTGGGAGGTGGAGCTGCCTTCAAGGAACATGCAAAGATAGCCGCTGTCCAGGGAGCTCTGGCGGCCTAGTGACAAGAAGCTGCACTGCAGTCCCAGAGGTATGTGGTTCGAATCCACCAGGTGCTCTTCTGCTGGAGAAGGAGGGGCAGTCTCCTTCTGTACCTGTCAGATCTGATTTGACGGCGCGCGCGCGCACACACACACACACACACACACACAGCTGCTGTCCCAGGGTTGGTCAGCGCACCCGCCAGGGCAGTACAGAGAAGCGGTCCATTTGCTGCCCCACTCCCCCCTCAGCCCGGGGCCCTGAAGTGGGGGGGTCTGACAGCTCCTGCAAGTCCAGCCTTGTGTTAACTACTCTGAGCCTTTCCTGGCCACACTGTTCTCTCCACCCAGGGAACTCACGCTGGCCCAGCTCGGGTCTTCAGGTCAGAACCAAAGCTGCAGGTAGTAACAAAACGTTAAGAGGGATCTCCCAGGCAGGCAGAGCGCAGAAGTGTCAGTGAGGGTGGACACAACGCAGGACCAGGGCAAGCAGAGCTTTATTCAAGGGGTGGGGTCAAGTGGTCAGTCTCCCAGCAAGAGGGAGGCCTCGCACACATGCTGCCGGACCACACGGTCCAACACAGTGTGCACATCGCGGGCAGCCCGGGCAGCGGCCTCCAGAACCTGCTCCAGGTGGTCCTCATGTAGCCGGGCATCCATCTCCAGTAGTGCAATCTGGCCCGAGGCTGGTAGCAGGGCCAGGGCCAGCTGGGGGCCGCCAGCTGCTTCCTCCACGTGGCTCAGGTCAGCCAGGGCTGTGCCATCCACAAAGCCAGCCGAACAGGCACACACAAAGTCCCTCATGGGTATTCCGGCGTCCAGCACTGCCAGGGTGGCTGCATTCACACAAGCTGCATAGGTTCCACCATCTGCCTGCAGCACCTACAGGAGCCCTGGCCTCAGTCCATCAGGGTGCTGACACCCCCCTGCACTCCCACCTCTGCTGGGCTGCTCACCTGCACATAGATGTCAATCTGGGAGCGAGGGTGCAGCTGGGTGAGGATGGCTGCCTCGAAGGTTTGGCGCAGCTGCAGGCCCATCTCACAGGACTTGCGGTCCCCATGTGGCCGCCGCTTGCGCTCCCCCGTGCTGAAGGTCGCTGAGCTGAACTGGCAGTTGACCAGTGCCCGGTCAGGCAGGGCTCGTGCCCGGGAGCCCCGGATCTGGGGAGGAAGGGTACATGAGTCAGGGCCTGCTCGCCATGTCACCCCATCCTCTGTGGCTCAGGCTCACACATCAGTGGCAGTTATTTTATGTCAGCAATGTACCCTGAAGGAGGGCAGCCAATCCAAGTGACCCTCGCTTCTGGCAATGCACCTCTCTCCACCTGGCCACGCTCCACCTCCTCCATGCTCGACATGACAAATCCCTCACAAATCTTCATTATGTACCATTGAGGACACTCAGCTGACCCTCCACGAGAAAATTTTCTGCCTCCTGAGGAGACTGATCTTCTCCTGTGGAGTAGGACCCACAGTCCTCACCAAAGCCATCAGTTCCCTTCCCTTTGAAGGGTAAATAGTCCCAAACCCTTCTCTGTCCTGCAAGGTCTGGATTCCTCTCCTCCCTGGAAAACACTCAGTCTCATTTGGAATTATCCCTCCTCTCCCAACCTGTAAGGAACCCTGGTGGCACAGTAATTAAAGAATTGGACTGCTATCCAAAAGGTAAATGGTTCAAACCCACCAGCTTCTGTGCGGGAGGAAGATGAGGCAGTCAGCTCTCATAATGATCCACAGCCTTTGAAACCCTGTGGTCAGCTCTTAGCCAGAGCTGCCTCCATGGCAGAGGGCCCCCAAGCAGCGGCCCCTGCTGTGCACTCACACCACGCTGGTTCCTATCCTTTTGGCCTTTACCCTTCTGCCCAGATAGCTGGCTCACACACTCTCCAAGCAGATACTTTCTACAGCATAGATGACTATGCTAGTGCTGCTTTCAGTGTTGGGAATATGACAACGAAACAAGACTGTAAAGTGTCTCCTGGGAGTTTACACTGCAGTTGGTAGGTGCCGTCTAGTGGTCTGGCTTGACACAACCACGGGGTAATTGAACCTGCTCTTAGAGCTGCTGGTCAACTTCTTTTTCGGTGACCCTTTATTTTATCAAGCACAGTGGCCTTCTCCAGAGACCGGCTGCTCCTGATAACACATCCAGTTGTATGTGAGACAGTTACAACGTCCTTGCTCCTAAGGACTACTCAGGTGCACTTGTTCTTCTAACAGTTACAGTAGATTAAGTGTTTGTGGCCAACAGAGAAATGCAAAGCATCAAATTATTCTTTGTTCACTGTACATTGCTCTTTTTTTCCAAATTTTTTTTTATTCTTATTTTGTGTGTACCGTTAATTCAGATCTGACTGGTATAGGAGGAGATTGTCCCTCCTTCTCCAGCCGAGCACCTGGTGGATTCAAACCACGTGCCCCTGGGATTGCAGTGCAGCATCCAGCCACTAGGCCACCAGAGCTCCCTCTGTACAACGCTCTTTAAAGAACTCTTGCAGTAGATTTGCCCACTGTGAAAGCTGAGTTCCTGACTGCTGTTTCCTCAAGTGCTGGCTATACTTTTAGTCATGATATAAAATTAAATCCTCTGCTTGATGAAGCATCATGTTACCTACTGGTCCGGTTGTGAGAACTTTTGTTTTCTTGATGTTGAGGTATAACCATGCTGAAAGCTGTAGTCTTTTTTCAGCAAGTGCTTCAGGTCTTCATTTTCTGCATAACATGGTTACTGAGTCCAAGTCTGTCTAGGCAAGAGTACAGATGCTCTGAAATTGCAGTTTTTCACCATCTTGTTAGCTGACCCTCGAGTGCCCGTCTTCCTCCCGGTGGGTCAGAACCATGTGCCTTTCCTTTGGGTTGGCAGCACAGACAAAGCTCCTAGGCTAGGACCCAGTCAAACGCCTCTGCACAGTAAAAATCCACAGGTAAACTTTTTTTTCAGATATATTCTACTTTGTTTTGTCTTTAATATTTTCTGCTTTCGCCCAAGATCTTTCTGACCTCAGCAAAGTAACAATCTTCCTCCCTTGTCCTCTTAAGTATTGACCTTGAACTTCTGGCAGTCCCTATCCATGTCCTGCTGTAACTTTTCTCTGTTGGTTATTTTAGCCAAAGTTTACAAATCATACTAGTTTTCCATTCAATCATTCATGTTTTGTTTTATAATGCTACAATTAATTGCATTATAATGTCTAATCAACTTATTTTATTGCCTTCTCCTCACCCAATTTGCCAATTTTTTTAAAGTTTTATTCTCCTTTCCCGCCCTTCTGATCCCTGTTAGCCCTCCCAGATTGACTCCATGCATAAACTTTTCCTGAGTTTTTTCTATTAGTTTTTTCTTATACCTGACTTATGTCACGCAGTATATTTTATTCTACATTCATCCATAATGTGCAGTATTTCATGAATTCTTGTTTTTATTGATGCATACATACTCCATTGTGCAAATGTATCAGCTTCTTTAGTCATCTCTATGTTGATGAGCACATGGGAAGTTTCCAATTCTTTGCTGTTGTAAATAACACTGCAGTAAATATGAGTGTAAAGTCTATCAGTTTATGTCACAGTTCCTACTTCTTTGGGACACATACCTACTACTTGGATTGCTGGAATAAATGGTATGTATCTATTCCCAAGGGCAGAAAATCAAACACTGGAGCCTTCAATATAGACTGCATCTCAACATTAAGAAAACAAAAATTGTCCAGCAAACAACAAATTCTGGTGAGGTTGTGGAGAAACTGGAATCATTATTCACTGTTGGTGGGAGTGTAAAATGGTGCAACCATTATTGAAGCAGTATGGTGCTTTCTCAAAAAGCTGGAAATAGAAATACCATTTGACCCAGCAATTCCACTACTGGGAATATACCCTGAAGAAACCAGAACTGCCACCTGAGTAATTACACATACACACACACACATGTTTATTGCAGCTTTGTTCACAAAAGCAAAGAGTTGGAAACAACGCAAGTGCCCATCAACAAATAAACTGATAAAGAAGCTGAGGTATATTCACACAATGGACTATTATGCAGAACTGAAAAAAAAGAACTTGTGAAATATTATACAAAATGGGTGACTATAGAGGACATTATGCTGAGCGAAATATCTCAGTCCCAAAAAGTAAAGTATGGCATAATGCCACTGTTATAAAATAGGACTGACATAGGGGTTGGTGAAAAACTAAGAGGGGATAAATAACGTATGCGGCGTTGAAACTGATGAGGAAGAGAACTGTATAAAAGGAATATATGATTAGGTATTATTGGCATGACAAGAGTCCAGAATAAGAGCTGTATAGTAAAGTGGTCCGGGGTGGGAGGGTGACGGGGACATAGGAGTGTATAACAATGAAAGAACTTTTTTCCCCCCAAAGAAAAAAAGCGATCTGGGTGGGGGGCATGGAGGAAAATGTGCAATAATGAAGGATTGGAAACCCAGGTTCTTTATAAACTTTCATTAAAATCTCAATAAAAAACCAAACAAACAAAAGTCCTCACCATTAGACCAAGAGGTAACATCATGATAGATGGAGAAAAGATTGAAACTGTCAACACACTTCATTTTACTTGGATCCGCAATCGGCACCCTTGGTATCAGCAGTCAGGAGATCAGGAGACCCACTACACTGGGGAGAGTCTGCAGTCAGGGACCTTTCCAAATTAGGAGCAATGATGTCAGTTTGAGGACTCTGGTGCACCTGATGCAGATGCTCAAGCTTCATCTCGTATACTTTGGGCATGCTGGGAGAGGCTAGTCTTTGAGTGGGACATCATGTTTGGGAAGGGTGGAGGGATGGCAAAGGAGAGGAAGACCCTTGACCAAGTGGTTTGACAGCAATGGGCATGAGTGTGTCAGAAATCATAAGGGTGGCACAGGATGATAGGTCAGGGTTCAGGTCTGTTCATAGGGTCACTATATGAGTTGTACTCGACAAAGCCTAACAACATTCTCAACTTCCCAAGTAAGCGGAAAACCGCTTTCTATTGTGCAAAGATTTTTGAGTTCTCTTCAAGATTTTGCTTACATGTGATTTTTAAAATTTTTATTGTATTATTTTTACGTGTACCGTCAAATCAGATCTGACTGGTACAGGAGGAGATTGTTCCCTCCTTCTCCAGGAGAGCATCTGGTGGATTTGAACCACGTACTTCTGGGATTGCAGCTTACATGTGATTTTAATGACATTGTTAATGTCTCCGTTCTGTGGGGTCCCGTCCCTTTCTGTGGATTCGCTCAGTGCTGTCAAGCTGGAGTTGACTAATGGCTGACTCTCCAGAGAGTTTTCAAAGCCTCTAAATTGCACACAGGAGACTGCCCATCATTGGGTGGGTTCCAACTGTCCCGCACCGGGGCTCCTCATCTATGGGCTAGCAGCATACATTTCGACTGGACTATCAGATCTCCATCAGGATTGCTGTTCTTTGAAGGGCAGATATAGATCTCTCCCAGCAGCCGTCCTTCAGTGCGGTAGGCAAATTTCATCCATTTGAGAAAGATTTTCAAAATAACTGCTGTCCAAGGTTATGGACGCAGAAAGGCCAAGGAAGGGATGCAAGTATGTGTCTGTAGGGGAAGATCGGCCATGTGGGTAAGGTGTCATCCTGACGGACTGTGGGCAGAGAGGGGCGTGCCCGCACAGTAACAGCACGAACGGGTGGAGCACGGGCCTGAGGCCGATGAGGCCGCAGTGAGAAGCCCTGCACAGGCTTTTGACTTTTACTAAGAGACACGGCCCTCGGGCCTCCGCCCCCCGCCCGCTCCCCGCCCACTCGCCTCGTGCGGCCCGTACACCACCGCCAGCGCCTTGGTGTTGCCTTGCTCGATGTAGGCCGAGCCGTCGGCCTGAGCGAACACGCCCATCCGCGCCTGGACCTTGCGCAGCTCCCCCGCGCGCCGCCCGTCCACGCGGTAGCCCTGGTCCGACAGCAGCTCCAGCCCCGCCATGCCGATGGAGACGTCCGCGCAGGCCAAGGGGAACTACGCTTCCCGGCGGCCCCACTTCCGCCTTCTGTACGAGCTACTTCCGGCGGGCCGCTTGCGTTTCCGGTCCATTGGCCTAGGCTTTCCGGTGGTGTGTCATTGCCGAGAACTTCGGTTCTGGTGACCTGCCCGCCTACTCAAGGCCGGGACGGAATCCTGGATCCACAGCCGTTTTCCAGCCTTCCCGCACCCGCTCGCTCACTGGTCGGGTTCTTTTTAGGGTGATTATTTTCTCGGTTCCTTTGTCGTCCCCGCTCTCCTCATCTACCGTAGTAACATCGCTCTTTCTCCTTCATACTGCCGACAGATCACATAAGAATCATGCGGTTGGCCACACAAACGCTCTGCAATCTCTGGCTAGATTTTAGGATTTTTTTTTTAAATAAATTGCTTTAATAATATTTTAAAAGAGAAATGTGCCCTTTTAGTCTAAGACAATTGAAAGAGACATCTATCTAGTTGGAACGCTGTTCTGAAGGACTGTAAGAAAGTTAACTTTCTAACCCTTCTCAGGTAGAAGCCGTAAAACTTCACAGGACTATGAGAAAGCTAACTTTTGACCCTTTTTAGAAAAACAAGACCATAAACTGCTTAGAAAACAGGGCCATAAACCGCCCAGAAAAACAAGGTCCTAAAACGGCTCGCCCACATCTGGGAGCTCAGGTAAGGAAGGAAATACCAGGAGTTGTTTTTCTGAAGTTTACCCCCCCCCCTTGCGCCGACCCCACTTGCCACGCACGCCAGATTATTACCAATCAGAACTGCCTACCTCAGTGTGTATTCAAATACACCAATCAGCAACCCTCCCTTGTGTTGACCCATGTTTGCACGGGTTATTGCCTTTATAAGCTGTGTGTACCCCTAGCTCAGGGCTCAACTCCTCTGTCTCTGCGTAGGTTATGAGTTGTGCCCCAGCGTGCTGGAAGAAATAAACACCTCATGCTGTTTGCATCAAGGACCATCTCTCCTGAGTGATTGGTGCTGGCATCCGATATCATTGGGGTCCAGCTCTGCGGATCCAACAGTTCTTTTTCTCTGGGTAATTAAAAAAAATGAGATAGTTAAGAAATTCCTCCCCAGATCCTTTCAGATAAGTCAGCAGAGCTCTCATGAATCACTAACTGATGGCTTGATACTATGTACTGCATGTAACAAGATGTGTTCAGGTCATCTCGTGGCAAGCAGGGTGTGGCCAGGGAGTAGAATTTCTAGAAGAAAACTTCCCTCCAGAAGTAAATACTAGGGATTTAAAAATAATCCTGGTCAGCGTGTGCACTGCTGCCTATCTCTCCTGGACTTCTGGCCCTCAATGAATTTCCATGGGTTGGACGTTTAGAATGTCTTTTTCTAAACTCTTATATCTGCAGCAAGGAGAAATGTGAGGGACTCCTTTTTTGGCACATCCTGTCTCTCATTTCTTAGTGGTGAATGGTGTGTTTGTGAGTGAGTTGTATATCTAACCTCCACTAACTTCCCTAAAAAGAGGAATCTCTATCAACTTCAACCTAAGCAGCATAGAGACGATTCTAATGAGGCCAGATAGGACGCTGTACCCCAAACTCCATGGTGTTGGTGCCTAGACGATTCTATGCCTTGCAAAGTGGCACGGACTTTTCTCCTACTAGCAAGAATGACCAAATGGGAGACAAAAATTTTCTTTCACACAAGCAAAACACTTATTAAAAGAGGAAGAAAATCCCAGCCTGTCGCGGGCAGGGGCTGGACGCTGCGGAAGCCGAGCCGGGGCACGGAGTGCGGATAAAGGGCTCTCCCAGTGTCGCGGTCAGCGTGGCCGCTGGGCTTCCTCGGAAGACGCCTGAGGGAGTCATCGCCTCCGTTCCCCCATAGCGCACCTGGTCCAGCCGACCACGCACTTTGCCCCGTGGTCCCGTGCCCGGGTACTAGAGTCTTTGGGGACACAATCACGGAAGCTCTGCAGACGAAATCCAGCAGGTCATCTTCGTCCCTCAACTTCGAGGCCCCGCCATGAAGGTGAAGATCAAGTGCTGGAACAGTGTGGCCACTTGGCTCTGGGTGGCCAACTACGAGAACTGTGGCATCTGCCGGATGGCCTTCAACGGCTGCTGCCCAGACTGCAAGGTTCCGGGTGACGACTGTCCACTGGTGTGGGGCCAGTGCTCGCACTGCTTCCACATTCACTGCATCCTCAAGTGGCTGAACGCGCAGCAGGTGCAGCAGGTGCAGCAGCACTGTCCCATGTGCCGGCAGGAGTGGAAGTTCAAGGAGTGAGCTCCCTCCTTCCCCGCGGGGCTCAGCCTGGACTGCTCAGCCTGGACTCCCGGTCAGGACCTGGACTGTCAGCCTCACTCTCTGCCTCCACCTTGGGGGGCTCACTCCTGCTCCATCCTGGGGGAGGTCCATTCCCCCCTCATCAGCCTGGACTCAACTGTCCACTCCATGCTCTACTACCACCACTGGGAGACTAATTCTCAGCCTCGCTCTCCAAGGGCGACTCCCCGCTGCTCCACTTGGAGTGGGCTCATCATTCCCCTCGCTCAGTGTGGAATTCACTGTCCAACTGCCCACTCTCCAAGGTCATCACCCAGCTCACCCTAGACTCATTGGCCTCCTATCCCAACCCGAGGAATTCATCCTGCAGTCCAGTCTGGACTCGCTGTCCGTCTCCATCCCCAGCTGGACTGAGAATCCCTGTGTCTGCACTGGGACCCAGAGCCTTGGTGGGGACAGCTCCCTTCTAGCTGTGCTGGGTTGAAACCAGGACAGCAGTTGTTTTTCCTGTGACATGTTGACACTTTTATTCACTAAGTGATACTAATTAAAGTCTCTTTAATGTTAAAAAAAAAAAGAGGAAGAAAAGATACTATGAAGGTATTAGGACTGCAGAGCCCTTTCCTTCCTCTCCCAGAATGGCTGCTGAAAAAATCCAATCACAGGAAGCAGCAGCTGTGCTTTTTCTCTCTGTCAAGGATGTGAAATTACCCTACCCGCCTTCCCAGGAATAGTTAACTGAGACCCCAGCCTACATCCCTATCTTATAGGAAACAAGCATCCTCTTCCCCAAGTTCCTTGTAAGATAATAGAAAACCCCTCTCTAACTTTTACTGGGAGCTGGTTTTCTGCTTGAGAGCCAGCCAGTTAGTTTCTCCTCAATAAACTTTCTTGGCCTGAACTGGGTTCTGTCCTTCCTCAGTGACTTTACAGAAGGGAGACGGGAAGTGGTAGAGTGGCAGGAAGAAGACCTCACAACGCAGCTACCCGAACAGAAAATAATGCACTGTTATAAAGGGACCTAGAATGAAGAGACTCATGTTTATTTCCACTCCTGAAAAAGGTGATCCAACAGAGAGTAAATTGTCAAACATTGTCACTAATATCACACATAAGCAAAATCCTGCTAAAGATTATTTTAAAAATGACTGAAACAGTACATTGAGAGAGAACTTCCACAAATACATGCTGGCTTAGTAATGGCCCCAGCACTAGGGATATCATTGCTAATGTCAGAGGGATCTTGGCTGAAAACGGAGAGTACTAGAAGAATGTTTACTTGTGTTTTATTGACTATGCAAAGGTATTTGACCCTGTGGGTCACAATGAATTGTGGCTAACCTTGAGAAGAATGGAAATCCCAGAACACCTGATTATGCTCATATGAAACCAATACTTAGACCAGGAAGCAATCATCAGAACAGACCCAGGAAACACTGCATAATTAAATAATAAAAAAGAGTGCATCAGGGATGTATCCTTTCTCCATACCTCTACAATCTATATGTGGAACAGATCATTCAAAAGTCTGGACTTTATTAGGTGGAGTGTGGCATCAGGATTGGAGGAAGACTCATCAAACTGCATTATGCAGATGGCACAACCTTGCTTGCTGACACTGAGGAGGACCCGAAGCATTTGCTACACAAGGTCAAGGACTGTAGTCTTCAATATGGATTGAAGCTCAACATTAAGAAAACAAAGGTCCTCACCACTGGGGCAATTGGTAGCATCATGATAGATGGAGAAGAGATTATGATTGTTAACAATTTTAGCTTGCTTGGCTTTACAATCAACACTCATCAACAATATCAGCAGTCAGGGAATCAAAAGGCAAATTGCATTGGGAAGTCTGCTATCAGGGACCTCTCCAAATTGAAGAGCAATAATGTCAGTCTAGAGACAAAGGTGCCCTTGATCCAGGCCTTGTCTTTGTGATTACTTGCTATGCATCAGAGCTGGACAATGACTAAGGAAGACAGAAGAAAAATTGATGCCTTCTAGTTGTGATGCTGGAGAAGAGTATAGATCACCAAGAGAACAAACAGGTCTGTTGTCTTCGAAAAGATGAAACTAAGCTGCTCTTTGGAGTCAAGGATTATATCTATGTTGTTGTTATTAAGTGCCGTCAAATTGTCGATGGCTCATAGCAACCCTATGAATGAAAGACCTGAACACTTTTATAACTTTCTTCATTTCTCCAAGTTCATAGTATTTCTGGAGGCAAGCTATTTCAGAAGTAGATGCCACTCCTGCTTCCAAGCTTGTTTTAATTGGAGAGTTCCACCAAACACTGTCCACCGTGGGTAACCATTATTGCATTTGACACATCAGTGTCATAGTGTTCAGCATCACAGCAACAACGAGTTACCTCTGTACAGCAAATGGACAGACCAGTGCTATACTAATTAGAAGAATGTTTGAAAAAAAAACCCCAAAAAATTATAATCTGTATATTAATTTTTCATTGTTGAACATTTTCTTTCCCCCAAAACCTACCTCACAATGCACCGAAAGGAGAAAGATGGGCAGTCTCCTCCTGTGTGATTTACTGCCTTTGAAGACTTAGTAGAGGGGGTCAGCTGTGATTCGTTTCTGAATGGATGGGCTACAACAACTACTTAGAGGCCAGCCCTCTTCTGAGCGCTGTGTTTCTGCGCATGCTCCAGAGTATCGGTGGTCTCTTCCATAGGTAAAACCTGATACTTAGAGACTGAATCTGATTAGTAACTGCGATAAGACTGGTCACCAGGATGTGTGGTTTCAGCACCTGCTAACACGGAAAAATACCATTCTGTCTGCCTGCTTGCATTTTATTGACCGTTTTCCGGAAGCAGCCCTTGAACCCTAACTTCAGTCTGAACTTGTCACCTAACAGTTCAGACACGGACACTGTCTCTCAGGGCTCTCTGCTTCACCTGGGTGGCTAATGTCTTGTGATGGCCATGTTACTGCAAATTCATATATAATTGTGCCACCTGCTGCCAGGAAACCAATCAGGAGGCGGGTCAGCGCGCACAAGCCCAGGGTTTTGTCCCCTGTCTGTGTGTCCGCAGGGAGTGCGGGTGCTGGACTCGATCAGGGGAGACCTGCGCCCCAGCCTGAACTCTGCACCTCTCTTGACTCACCATCAGCTCCGAGGGAGAAAGGTGGGCGATCTCCTGTGCCGTTTACAGTCTGAGAAGTCCAGTGAAGGGGCAGCTGTCAGTTCTGACTTGATGGCAATGAGCTGTAGGAGGCAGTGGTCATCCAATTCCTAAATATGTCTATCTTGGAAAATTCAGGGGCTGATCTAGGGGAGCAGGAGCTCCGCTGGCCTAGCAGTAAGGAACTGTGCCATCAGTCCAAAGATACGCAGTTCGAATTCACCAGCTGCTCTGTGAGAGGAAGGACTTTTCACACTCTACTTTCCTGCGCCTCCTTTATATATTGTAGTTGTGCCATCAACTCAGAACCAACTTGTAGCTGCCCCTGTAAACAACAGACCTGCACCTTGCCCTATCCTGTACTGTACCAATTCACAGTCTCCAGGATGCATAAGCCCAACCTATATCCTCGAGGGTCTTTCTCTCTTTCACTGACCCTCCACCTTTCCCAACTCAGTGTCCTTTTCCTGACACTTGCAGTCTGTGCCACATTCTGGTTGCACTTCCTCTGAGGTTGTTTGGTTTCCTCTCTCTTCTTGTTTGCTATTCCCCCACCCCCAGTGTTCATTTATTTCATGCATTTTTTTCCATTCTTCTCAACTCTTTTAACTGATTTCTTCTTCTTTCTTAGTGATTGTGAGATTCCCATATTCTGCTCTGACCTGCTGAATTTAAGCTAGTGGATAGCCAAATGGACCAGTCCCCATGTTAATGTTATACACATATTTGCATGTTCTCAACCAAACAAGTCTGTCCTGGAGGAAGGAGGGTGAAACTTTGACTCACGTGCCTTGGACATGTTGTCAGGAGGAGCTGGTCCTTGGAGAAGGACATCTGCTGGCAAAAGGAGAGGGTCAGTGAAAGAAACTCTATGAACTGGACTCGTTCCTTGCTGTTGAGATATAACCCCTATTGAAGGCTATAGTTTTTTTCATCTTCAGTAAGTGCTGCAAGTCTTTTTCACTTTCTGCAAGCAAGGTTGTGTCATCTGCATAACACAGGTTTTGGTTAGTCTTCTTTCAATATTGATGCCACATTCTTCTTCATACAGTCCTATATCTGGAATGACTGGCTCAGTGTACAGATTGAAAGGATACAACCCTGACACACTCCTTTTCTGATGACACACTCCTTTTCGGATTTTAAACCATGCAGTGTGCCCTAGTTCTAGTCTTGCAACTACTACTTGGTATACATAGGCTTTGGAGTTACTTTGTGTTTTGTTTTTTCCTAGTTAAAAAAAAAGTTTACTTAGAAGCATTCAGAATGTCAAGGAAACTGCTGCAACTTTTTTTCCCTTTTTTGCAAACAGAACAATACTTATTTTGTATAAGCTGCATCAGACAACTGAAGATGAAAGGGAAAAACCCCAGCAACCACATCCTCGAAGAAAGCTAACTTAGGCTGTGCACCAGCAAGAATCTGCTTCACATTTGTCAGTTTACAAACCCCACACTGTGCCAGGGAAGATTGTTGAAAATACCACCAGGACAGGGCTTTAGAATGTATCTATATTCGGCAGCATGTTAACGATACAAAACAGATACTATATAGTTTAAAAACAAGTCTTGCTGCTTTACAGATGCCACCACGTCTGCAGCACTCTAGTCTGTTCCAGTCACATCCAGACATGGTCACTCCCACCAAGCACTTCGACATTGTCAGCGATGGTGAACCTTACAGCCACGTCTCCTTCGAGCTATTTGCAGATAAAGTCCCAAAGACACAGAAAACTTCCAGCTATGAGTACTGAGGAGGAAGGATTAGGTTACAAGAGTTACTGCTTTCAAAAGTCATGGGGGACAAAAGTCATGGAAAGACTTTTCACAGAGGAAGATATTGGGAAGGCCAAGAGACACATAAAGAAATGCTCACAATCACTGGCAATAAGAGATGCAAATAAAAACCACAGTGAGATGCCATCTCACCCCAGTAGCAGTGGCAAAGTTTAACAGGACATCAAGTAATAATTATTGGAGAGGATGTGGAGAGATTGGCACACTTACACATTGTTGGTGGGATTGTAAAATGGTACAACCACTCTGGAAGGCAGTTTGGTGTTTCCTCAAAAAGCTAAACATCGAAATTCCATATGACCCAGCTATTCCACTACTGTACCCCGAGAAAATGAGAACTGAGGCACAAACGGAGATTTGTACAATGTTCATAGCAGCATTATTCACCATGATAGGAACATGGAAACAGCCCAAATATCCAACCACAATCAACTGGATTGAGAAATTATGGTACATAAACAAGATGGAATGCTATGCAGCATGTAGGAGCAATGGTTTTGAAAATTACTACCTATCTTGGGAGAGACTGGAGAGCATTATGCTAAGTGAGCTAACTCTGTTCCATAAGGACAAATACTGTATAAGACCATTATTATAGAAATAGAGAACTAGTAAAACGTGTGTATGAGGACCTAAGGAGGGGAAGGGGGACGCGGAGGGGTGTGGATGGGCAGGGTGCTAATCATAAGGTCACACAATTTGATGGGTGGAGGGAGGGGTGGGTAAAGGAAATGGGAAAGATCTGATGTGAAGAACAATGTATATAAACTTTGTAAGTAAGCCAGTATAAAAGAAAACAAGTATTTTTTTAATTTTATTTGGGGGGGGGGCAGGGGACTCAAACAAAAACCATCCCTGCTTCATTTTATCTCAATTCTTTCCTCTGGTAAAAATAAGGCACTGGTATTTCCTAGAACATCAACATCCAGTCACCAGCAGTTAAAAGACTTTAAAGTTAAATTGGGTGATTCAATGAAAGATGCAGGACAAAACTTCCCTCTCAAGCACTCAAGTTTTCTGGAACTCTTAGCCTTTTCCTTCCTTGGTTGTGAAGTCAGATCAGCAACCTAGAAAGATTTTAACAATTAGAAAAGCCTGTTCAATAACCTGGCACACTTTGGGTTTTTAAGAGGCAAAATGTTACTTGTGCAAGTCAGAATCTGATACCAATTAAACGATGACAGCTTTGCCAATAAACAAGACCATACTCTTCCGTGGCTAGGCAGGATCACTGCCATGGCTGACAGGTCCCAAAGATACATGGACATAAAAGAAAAATTTTATTAACAAAAAACAAACCAAAACCAACTCAATGTACATGCATGAACAAAATGTATAAAAATGATCATATGTAGGGCGCTCTACTGGCCTAGTGGCAAGAAGCTGAACTGCAATCCCAGAGGTATGTGGTTTGAAACCACCAGATGCTGGGCTGGAGACAGAGAGGCAATCTCCTCCTGTACCAGTTATATCCAATTTGACGGCACACACACACACACACACACACACACACACACACACACACACACACACACATTAAAAATGATCATATGCAAAAGAATAAAAACATGAGAAGGGGAAAAAAATTTCTGCTTTCACAGCATAATTCCTGGGTGTATGTGCCAGGGTGATGACTTCACACTTCATAATGGTACTCGTGACAAGTCCATCTATACGGAGAAGTTTGATGATGAGAACTTCATCCTGAAGCACACAGGTGCTGGTGTCCTGCGCATCACAAAGGCTGGGTTCAATACAAACAGTTCCCAGTTTTCATCTGTTCTGCTAAGACCGAATGGCTGGATGGCAAGCGTATAGTCATCAGCAAGGTGAGAGAAGGCATGGGCATGGAGCGCTGTGGGTCCAGGAACAACTAGCATTGGCTGCGGGCAGCTCTCTCTAATGTGATCTGCGGTTCATGTTTCCCCATAATCCCCAGACTATTCCTTCCATACCTCCAGAGGTCACCCTGCACACCCAGTGTGCTTTCATGATCTTCAGTTTTTGTGCTCTTGCTACAACTCTTTGGGCTCCATGTTTTCTTTCTTCCAAGTTTAGCAGGATCACAGAATTAAGTTTATGATTATGAAATAAAAAGTAGATGAAAAAATACCGCAAACATCTCATATGGCCTTACAGGTCAATTTTTCTTTTTCTTTGAGAGGAGTGAGTTGTATACAAGGGAGTTAAATGCTTTATGTTGTTGTTGTTATGTGCTGTCATGTCACCTGCGACTCATAGTGACCCTATGTACATAGCTCTGAAGGCTGCCCTGCCCTGAGCCAGTCTCACTGACTCCAATACACCTACCCCCATTGCCCCAGTCACTATATCAATCCATCTCATCCAGGGTCTTCCTCTCTGGTGCTGTCCCCCTACCCTTCTGAGCATGATTGCCTTCTCAAGGATCTGTCCCTCCTGGCCACAAGCCCAAAATATGTGAGACAGAGCTTCAAAATCCTAGCCTCCAAAGTGAAACTTGGTTTTACTCTCTCCAAGACAGATGTATTTGTTTTCTTGGCAGTCCATGGTATGTTCAAGACTCTTCTCCAGCAACACAACTAAAAGGCATCAATTATTCTTCTATCCTCCTTAGTCATTATCCAGCTCTATGATGCATAGCAAGTAATTACAAAGACCATGGCCTGGAGTAGGCATACCCTAGTTCTAGACTGACATTGTTGCTTTTCAGTACTCTGGAAAGGTTCCTGACAGTAGATTTACTTAATGCAATTCACTTCTCTATTTCCCAACTGCTGGTGCCAAAAGTGTTGATTGTGGAGCTGAGCAAGCTGTCACTGTTAACAACCTCAATCTCTATCTATCATGGTGCTTCCAATTGGTCCAGTGGTGAGAATAATTGTCTTCTTGATGTTGAACTTCAATCCATTTTGAAGACCACAGTCCTTGACCCTCTGGAGCAAGTGTGTCAGGTCCTCCTCAGCTTCAGCAAGCAAGGTTGTGTCATCTCTATAACGCAGGTTGTTGATGAGTCTTCCTTCAATCCTGATGCCACCTTCTGCCTCATAAAGCTCAGCTTCTTTTTTTTATTATTATTAAATTTTATTAGTTTCAATGAACACTCACAGGGATTCTGGGCTTTCACTCCTTCATTGCCGCACCATTCTCTCCACCCTCCTCCCCAGTTTGTTCTTCTTCCCCGCCATCCGAATGTCTGTTTTAATTGTCCAATTGCCACAGTACTTGTCAAAGTCAGTTCTGATTAATCTCCTTTGTCGGTGTGTCCTTTGCCATTCCCTATCACTCCTCCCTGAGAGAGACTTCACCCTGATTCATAAGGAAAAGGGGATGGCGTATTCTCTTAGCTACTTCCTGCTGAAAAGGGATGCTGTGGGTTTCAGGGTGAAGATCTTCTCTCACTACTCTAAAGGGCCCCTTTGGCAGTAGGAAACACATAGACTATTAAGGAGACTGATTTTGGAATTTAGATGCACTCTTATTGATTGTGCTTGGCCGTACATGTTCATATCCTTGAAGATGTATCATGGGGGTGTTGCAACCTAGAAGACACAAATTTGACTAACAAGTTATAAGTACATGAGTCAAAAATTATGGAAAAGTAAAAGAAAAGATTCTTTCATTGTTTTACAAACCCTCCCCCAGGTCCCCTCCACCATGTAGCCATCGCTCTAGACTCCTGTGATGACAGAAATACCTAGTTATATATCTCTTTTAAACAGTTTTCTCCCTCCTCTGTTTCAGTGCAGTATACATTATTGAACCCATCTTACTCAGTCTCTCCCCAACCTCGAGGTTAGTCCCATTCTACAACAGTGGCATCATGCCATATTTGTCCTTTTGTGACTGGGATATTTCACTCAGCATAATGTTCTCCAGAGTCAACCATTTTGAATAATATTGCATGAGTTCCTTGTTTTTTAATGCAGCATAGTATTCCATTGTGCGAATATACCACAGCTTCTCTAGCCATTCGTTTGTTGATGGGCACTTAGGTTGTTTCCAACTCCTTGCTATTGTGAACAAAGCTGCAATAAACATGGGTGTGCATAAAGCTCAGCTTCTTGGATGATCTGTTCTACATATAGATTAAAAAGGTATGGAGACAGGATGCATTCCTGAAGCACTTCCTTCCTGATTCTGAACCAGGTAGTGTTTTCCTGCTCTGTTCTGAGGACTGCTTTCTAGACAAGAAAAAAACTGGCACTACAACAAACTTATCAATCATCTTCATCTTCCTTGTCTCCTCATCTTCTTCATCTCCCTCCTCTTCCTTCTTCTTGCTGTTCTTGGCCCTGACAACTCCCTATTTGGCTGCTTTAGTATTGCCTTTAGCCCTGGAAACAGAAGTGTCCTTCTTGGACTTCTCCTTCAACTTAGTAGCCTTCTTGTAGAACTGCTGGTCAATGCAGCAGTAATATTCTACATCCCTCCCATCTCCTTTACAACGTCACCGATAGAAATGTCTGGATGCTTGCCTTTGATTCTGGGACAACACTCAGAACAAAACAAGGAAAAGGCCAAAGGGGGCTTCTTGGACACGTTGAGGTCTTTGAACTTTTTTGTTTGACCCTCAGGAGAGATGCAGTCTTTCACGTCTCTAATGGGCCTTGTCTGACTTTGCCAGGTCTTCATGACCCCCTTTCTCTCTGGCAGACATGGTCTCCCACCTCTCCCAGCACTTCTTAGAAAGTTCTGAGACGTTGACAGAAGCACCTTACCCCTATTTGCTGTGCTCCTCTCGACAGGTTTGCGTGAAAAATGCCCACAATGACCATCTGCCTCTCAGCTTCTTAGGATCTCCTTTGTCCATAACTGTTTTTTTTTTCTTGTCTGTGAAGCGCAGAATTGCCCAGTACTGTCCTTCTGTGCTTGGCCCAGTGCAGTTTCTATGGAGCTCATTGTACCATAGTGGCTTTCTCTGTATAGGTTTTGAATGAAGACAATTAGGATTGCATCTTAACATCAGGAAAAAAAATCCTCACCACAACATTATGAAAGATGGAGAAAAGATTGAGGTTGTCAAGTACTTCATTCTCCTTGGATCCACAGTCAACACCAAGAGGTGCTGGTGGTGGTGGTGCCATCAAGTCAGAACCAACTCACAGCTGACCCTCCAGTGGGTTTTCAGAGGCCGTAAATTGCACGCAAGGAGATTGTCCCCCCACTGAGCAGCAAGTGGATTTGGACCACGTTCCTCTGGGATTCCAATGCAACTCCTTACCGCTAGTCCACCATCTCTCCCTAACACCCATGGTAGTAGCAGCAATCAGATTAAAAGGCATGTTGCATTAGGTAAATCTCTTGTCAAGGACTTCTTTAAAATACTTAAGAGCAAGGATGTCAGTTTAAAGACTAAGGTACACCTGACCCAAGTTCACATTTTCAGGTGCTTATGAGTCAGTAAAGTTAACAGTACCGAACAACAATATCCAAAAGGTACTATGTACCTCACTTACATTGTCAAACATTCTTCTAGGTGGTATAGCACTGGTCTGTCAATTTGCTGTACAGAGGCAACTCATGGTTGCTGTGATGCTGAGCACTGTGACACTGATGTGCCAAATGCAGTGATGATTACCCAAGGTGGACAGTGTTTGGTGGAGCTCCCTGATTAAAACAAGCCTGGAAGAAGGAGTGGCATCCAATTCCAAAATAGCTTGCCTCTGGACTCTATGAACTTGGAGCAATGATGAAAGTTATAAAAGTGTTCAGGTCTTTTCATTCATAGAGTCACTATGAGTCGCCGATGACTCGACGACATTTAACAACAACAACAACGAGTCAGTAAAATTAAACTAGGCCAGGAGCTGATTGTGGAACAGACCACCAACTACTCATATGCAAGTTCAAGCTGAAGCTGAGGAAAATTAAACCCAATCCACAGGAGCCAAAATATGACTTTAATTTCATCCCACCTGAATTTCAGAATCATCTCAGGAACAGGTTTGAGGCCTTGAACACTAATGAGCGAAGACC
>NW_006399753.1:735157-736270 GCF_000299155.1 Elephantulus edwardii
GCTATGAGTCGCAAACAACTCGACGGCACATAACAACAACAACAACAATATCCAAAAGGTACTATTTACCTCACTTACATTGTTAACACATTCTCCCCTTGGTGGGCCATAAACATCTAACATTTGTATAGTACTACCCTCTAGAGTACTGAAGTGCAATGATGTCAGTCTAGAGACTAAAGTGTGCCTGATCCATGCCATGGTCTTTGTAATTATTTGCTATGCATCAGAGAGTTGGAAAACGACTAAGGATGACAGAAATAGTGATGCTTTGGAGCTGTGGTGCTGGAGAATAGTGTTGAACATTCCATGAACTGCCAGAAGAACAAACAGGTCTGTCCTGAAGAGGGTGAAACTAGGCTGCTCATTGGAGGCAAGGATATTGAAGCTCTTTATGGCATACTTTGGGCTTGTTGGAAGGAGGGACCAATCCTTGGAGAGGGACATCATGCTCTGAAGGGTGGAGGGACAGAACAAGAGAGGAAGACCCCGGATGAGATGGATTAATGCAGCAACTGGGGTAATGGGGGAAGGTATGTCAGAGACAATCAAATTGGCTGGGTTCAGAGCAGGTTTCAGGGCTGTTTTACACAGGGTTACTGTGAGTTGGAGTCAACTCAACTGCACAACAACAACATTCCACCGTGTAGAACCAAAATGGCCAGAAAAGCCATGCTGGATAGGTCTTGTTGCCCACCTTCAATCTCTGGTCCTTGGGACTTGAGCTAGGGACCTGTTGGTGACTTATTGGTTTGGGTTCTTCAGCATCTGCAATCAAGCGATTCCACAGACTTACTTCTGCCCCATGGATTGGGACTTCGCCACACAGCCCATTTCCTTGACGGCTTGTGATTCTGTGTGATATTGCAGAGCACTGCAGGGCCCTGAGAAGAAGAGGGGTGTCTAAAGTTTGGGTGATATAAACACAAAGTTGTATTTTGGCTCTCATGGACTTACTATCATTTTGCTCCTCCTTGATTTGCCCTCCTTGACACAGCATGCTATCGCTGACACAGCATGCCCTCCCTGACACAGCATGCCCTCCTTCCTGACACAGCATGCCCTCCCTCTTGACACAGCATGCCCTCCCTCCTGACACAGCATGCCCTCCCT
>NW_006399753.1:736370-741680 GCF_000299155.1 Elephantulus edwardii
CTGACACAACATGCCCTCCCTGACACAGCATGCCCTCCCTCCTGACACAGCATGACCTCCCTCCTGACACAGCATGACCTCCCTCCTGACACAAGGCCATCCCTGACGCAGCATGCCCTCTCTGATACAACAGGCCCTCCCTGACATAGCAAGCCATCCCTGACATAGCATGTCATCAGGGAGTCTGGTCCACAGTGACCAGTAATTGGCCATTTCCATTCACTTCAAATCCACAAGCTGCTCTGCAGGAGAAGGATGGGCCATTTCCTCTGGTACAATTAACTGCCTTTGAAAACCTGCTGGGGGTCGGCTACCAGATGGTTCTGATTCACTGGTCACAATAGCAACAACAATGCCTAGGAGATGGATCTTAATGCATCCTGACAAATTTTTTATAACTTCTAAATTTTTGTGATTCATACTTCATACATTTCTCATTACAGCTGTTTCTCCACATCAGCAAATGAAGATACTTTACCAGATGGAAGCATTGCTTCATCCACAACATTAAGATAAACCCTACTAAGGGACCTGAAGCACCTGCTGAAGAGGGTCAAGGACTGCAGCCTACAATATGGATTGAGGCTCAATGTCAAGAAGACAAAGATTCTCACCACTGGACCAATTGGCAGCATCAGGATGGATGGTGAAGAGACTGAGATTGTACACAGCTTTAGCTTGCTTGGCTCCACAGTCAACACTCTTGGCACCAGCAGCCAGGAAATTAAAAAGCGCATTGCCATGGGAAAGTCTGCTGTTAGGGACCTCTCCAAAGTACTGAAGAGCAATGGTGTCTCCCTGGAGACTAAGGTGTGTTTGATACAGGCCATGGTCTTCGCAATCACTTGTTATGCATCAGAGAGTTGGACAATGACCAAGGAGGATAGAAGGAGAATTGATGCCCTTGAGCTGTGGTGCTGGAGAAGCATATTGAGAATACCATGGACTGTTAAGAAAACAAACAGATTTGTCCTGGAAAGGGTTAAACCAGGTGGCTCCTTGGAGGCAAGGATTCTGAGGCTCTGTCTAACATACTTTGGAGATGTTGTGAGGAGAGACCGGTCCTTGGAGAGGGACATCATGCTTGGGAGCATCCATCCTGATGCTGCCAAATGGTCCAGTGGTGAGAATCTTTGTCTTCTTGATATTGAGCTTTAATCCATATTGAAGGCTTTAAAAGTAGACAAATAATATCATGATAAAGAAAAGATAAAAGTTATCAAAGATTTCATTTTACTTCTGTCCAAAATCAACATCCATGGAAACAACAATCAAGAAATAAAATGGTATCTGGCATTTGGTAAATCTGATGTCAAGGACTTCTTTAAAGTGCTAGAGAGCAAGGATGTCAATCTAAAAAGTAGGGTAACTGCCCCAAGACATGATATTTGTCATTACTTCATAGCTTGTGAAAGCAGCGTAGTGAAGAATGGAGAATAAAGAAGAATCAATGGCTCTGAACTGTGGCATTGGTCAGGGATATTGAATATCCATGAACTGCCAAGTACACCAATAGCCCTGTCCAGGAAGGGATGCTGTAGACTGCTCCTCAGAGTCAAGGAAAATAGGACTCTGTCTCTTGAGAGTGTAACATTCCTCGGGCGTGTTCTCAAGAGGGGCCAGTTCATGGGGAAGGACAGTGTTCTTGGAAAAGCAGGGGCTTAGCAAAAAAAAGTAAGATCCTCAACAGGTGGGCTGACACCATGACTGTGTAGTGAATGTATGTGAGCACCTCAGAGACTGAGGGTGGGGTGGGCCTGGATGGGGTTTTGTTCTGTTCCATGTGGGGTTGCTTGGAGTCTGAGCTGATTTGGGAACACCCAGCAAGGTGGCAGAGGCCCAAGGGGTGAAGAAGTAGTTGACGTTAGAGATGTGGAGTGGTGAGTAATTGGGAAAGGCTGGGCATTTGGGCATCTTTAAACTCTGCCTCATAAAGCCCAGCTTGTGCTATATCTTATTGAGAATGAGTCACGCCCAGGGACAACCTATTGGATTGGGTGCTGGGGATGCTTTATGGTGAGCTGCTTGGCACAAGACAGACAGTGGAGAAAGTGTATAGTGAGCAATAACCCTGTGCCTGCACCTCTCAGGCTATGAAGAAGGAGGTGATAGTGGATTACCCCTTGAGTCCCAAGGGTAAACACGGGGGTGTGGAAGGCCAAATGTCATAATAAATATTTATAATAAACCAAATGCTATATTAGGATATGAGGGAGGTGTGGACACAAGCTGAAATTCACCCTGAAGCACTAAGGTAGACTTAGGTGTTTACAGAGATAGACACTTAGGCAAACCTTAAGCGTTTACACAATTCTTGTGTTTGGTATCCCCTCCCTCCTGAGTCAAGCATAAGGTTTCCAATAGAAAGAGCTTGTTGTTGTTGTTATTGTTGTTCTTGTTAAGTGCCGTCGAGTTGCAGGCGACTCATAGCGACCCTATGAAGGAAAGTCCTCGATGCTAGAGTGCCTTTCATCCTCTCTCCAAGGTTCATAAGGTTTCTGGAGGCAAGCTATTATGGAAGTGGATGCCACTCCTCCTTCCAAAGAAAGAGCTTAGCTTCATTTGCTTAGAATTCTCTGTGATTTGCTCTCTGACAATTTTCAAAAAAGGCACAGGGAAGCTGAGATAGGCGCTTCAGGTGTTAGAACTGTTCACCTCCTGCTTTACCTCTGTTTACTTACATATTCTTGGTGTTCTGTCTCGTTATTAATACTAATTAATATACTTTACCTTCAGTCGACCACACAGGGGGTCCCTGTAAGACAGCGTGAAGACATGGGATCTGCAGTGAACAGTGTGACTGCAGCTCTGATATTCCCAAGCTCCTCTAGGGGATGCCCATGCTGATTCTCACCAACTGGTCAGGTTGCCTTTTCTACAAACGTCTCCGCAGTTCCTGTACCAGATATCCATCCCACATACTTTCTAATCCTCTGAGGGTTCAAGAACTTTTTGCAATGACACATGGAACTCACAGACTATACTCACAAATTTATTAACAAAGGGCAGTGTTGTTATACGCCATCAAGTAGGAACTGATCTTCAGCCGGCCTTCCAGTGGATTTTCAGACCCACAAGGGAGGAGAGTGCCCGTCCTTCTCACAAGTATTAGAGCAGTGACAGTTTAGAATTAAGGATCAGGAAGAACTCAGGATATCTCCCACACACAGACCTGTCCCTGGTCCTCAGCCTGTAGGTCCCTGATCCCTCGGTCAGCTTCTGTCCTACTTGGCTAAGTGTCATAGCTCTTCAGCTCCACTACAAGTGTCTAGAGACATCCTGCTCCACCAGGATGCCTTGACACTGAGGGATTGCCTTGCTGTTTCACTGGGAGGCTAGACTTCTGGTGCCATGTTCTCACAGTTCCAGGTGGTACAATTCTGCTTGTGTCTCTGAGTCTAGAAGACCCTCAGGGAAGGACATTGGTCCAAAGCCAGGCTAGGTCTGTCTCTTGGTGACAGAGATGCTCTCTCCCTGCACCCACCCTGTCCCCTCTCCTCTGGCATGGATCATCTTGAGCTAGTGGGATCTTGTTTCTATGGCTCCACTCCTCAAGGGTGCCAGCATCTTATCTGCTTATTAGCAAGCTCTCTGGTTCCCTTGGTGAACCACAAGCACCTTATTTGCATAGCCTTTAGTCATTTGGGGAGTTATAAGACCATGGTGAGAACAGCCACCTACAAGCAACCCATGGGGCAGCAGGGAGGTGGAAGGACATGAGACCCGGCTGGAGAGAGGCCACATGACCAGTCACACAGACCGTGGCTAGGCCTGACGGCCTGTTTCCACCAGAAGCTGTTAGCGGTAAGGAGGGCCCGCCTAGGGACACTCAGCTCAGAACCATTGCTGTTATTTTAAACAGCTACATTTGTGGTGATTTGTTACAGACTCAGCAGAACCTAAAACCTGGATTTGTCCTCTCTGAGTCACCCTGTGTCAGCTCCAGCTGGCACAACCCAGTGAGCACAAGCAGTGGGTGTCCACAGCCAGGGACCAGCAAGGCCTGTGGTCTTTGTGGGGTATGCTGTCTTCCTCCCAGATTTTCTCTTAAACACCTCGTTTAACAGCATACTGCTGAGGTTTGGGAGGCGGATATGCCTCCTCTTGGATGAGAATGTGGTTTCCTTATTATTAGTTTCATAAGGATCCTTGGTTTTCCAACACTGTTGTTTGTTGTTCTTTGTGTCAAGTGCCCTCTAGTGGGTTTTCAGAGGCAGTAAATCACATGGGATAGGTATAAATATGAGTCTCTTCCAATCAGTTGGCCAGGCAGTTGTCCCCCAGATATTTTGGCATAACCTGGTGAGCACATTCAGGGCAGCAGCTTTTTGCTAAATTATGTCAATTGGTATTCCATCAATTCCTGGGACCTTGCTTTTTTTTTTTCCTAATTCCTTCAGAGAAGCGTGGATTTCTCCCTTCATCATCACTGCCTCTTGATCATATGTTTTCATGAAAGTCTTCTGTTTCAGCCAGTTCTTTTTGATACTCTTTCCATCATCTTTTAATGTTTCTTGTGTTGCAGGAATTTGAACTCCTGAGAAGAATAGTGTACCAGCTCTTTTGATGAAACAGGAAAGACCATCGTCTATGGGAGCATGGAGAGAGACTGTAGCTTCTCAAGGTCAGACTCCAGGAACGCAAAGTGTTCTCTCTTTAATAGGCTTACAAGGTAGTGGTAATTGTTGTTGTTGTTAAGTGCCATCGAGTCGCAAGCAACTCATAGCGACCCTGTGAAGGAGAGTCCTCAACGCTTGGGTGCCTTTCATCCTCTCTCCAGGTTCATAGGGTTTCCGGAGGCAAGCTATTATGGAAGTAGACGCCGCTCCTCCTTCTAAGCCTGTTTTAATCGGGGAGCAGCACCCCACTCTCTATCTGCATTAGGTAACCAACTATTAACGCATTTGACACATCAGTGTCACAGTGTTCAGCCTCACAGCAGCCACAAGTTACCGCTGTACAGCAACTTGTACACCAGGGCTATACCACCTAGAGGAATGTCTGAACAAAAACAATGAGAGACAGGCCCGAGGGCTGTGGATTAAAAGTCACCCACCTTGGGCTTGGTAGCATCGCTTTCTGTCCACTGGGCCAGCTGATCTCTCTCTATGTTGATGTTTTCTTCTGGCTAGTTTTACATGCATTGTGATTGGCTAGTTAATACTTTTGGGTAAAGTGACTATAGGTCAGTTCGGTACACGAGGAGCACAGTCATAGATAGCTTAGTTACTGGGCAGCCAGCTCCCAGCTATGGAACCGATTTTTGTGGTTTTTATTGGGGAATTCTTTCTCCCTTATATGGTTAAAGCT
>NW_006399753.1:741985-754113 GCF_000299155.1 Elephantulus edwardii
ACAGCTCATCTGGTATTTCTTCATTAGTGTTCAAGGCCTCAAACCTCTTCCTGAGATGGTTTTGAAATTCAGGTGGGATAGACTCAAGGTCAAATTTTGGTTCCTGTGGATTTTATTTAACATTCTTCAGCCGACTGGACTGGAAAAGATTCATATCTATTCCTATCCCCCCCAAAAAGGTGACCTGACAGAATGCAGAAATTGTCACACAAAATCACTAATATCACATACAAGTAAAATCCTGCCGAAGATTATCCAAAAACAACTGTACATTGACAGAGAACTACCAGAAATACAAGCTGGGTTTAGAAGAGGCCTTGGCATAGAAATATTATCACCAATGTCAGATGAATCTTGGCTGAGAGCAGTGAGCACCAGGTGAATGTCTATCATGTTTCATTGACCATGCAAAGATGTTTGACTGAGTGGAGCACAACAAATTGTGGCTAACCTTGAGAAAAATGCAAATCCCAGGACACCTGATTATGCTCATGTGCTATCTATACTTGGACCAGGAGGTAGTTGTCAGAACAGAGCCAGGAAACACTGTGTGGTTCAAAACTGGGAAAGGAGTGCATCAGGGATGTGTCCTGTCCTCATATCTTTTCAATCTGTGTGTGGAAAAGATCATTCGAGAAGCTAGACTTTATGAGGAGGAATGTGGCATCAGGATTGGAGGAAGACTTGAATTTAACAACTTACATTATGCAGATGACACAGCCTTGCTTGTTGAAACTGAGGAGGATCTGAAGTGTTTGCTGCAGAAGGTCAAGGACTGTAGTCTTCAACATGGATTGAAGCTCAATATCAAGAAAACAAAGATTCTCACCCCTGGGCCAGTTAGCAGCACCATGACAATCAATACTCTTGGCATCAGCAGTCAGGAAATTGAAAGACAAATTGCTTTTGGGAAGTCTGCTGTCAGGGACCTCTCCAGAATACTGAGAAGCAATGATGTCAGCCTAGAGACTAAAGTGCGCCTGATCCAGGTCATGGTCTTTGCAATTACTTGCCATGCATCAGAGAGCTGGACAGTGACTAAGGATGATAGAATAAACATTTATGCCTTTGAGTTATGGTGGTAGAAGAGTATTGAACCATGGACCACCAGAAGAACAAACAGGTCTGTCTTGGAGATGGTGAAACTAGGTTTCTCCTTGGAGGCTAGGATTTTGAAGCTCCATCACACATACTTTGGGCACGTGGCCAGGAGGAACCAGTCCTTGGAGAAGGACATCATGCTTGGAAGGTTGGGAGGACAGCACAGGAGAAGACGACCCCGGATGAGATGGATTGACACGGTAACTGGGGCAATGGGGTTACGTGTGTAGGAGTCAGTGAGATTGGCTCAAGATAAGGCAGAATTCAGAATTATTGTACACAGGGTCACTATGAGTCACAGGCTACTAAATGACACATAGCAAGACAATAAATCAGATGGGAGGGGATTGCCCATCCTTCCGCACAGCAGCTGGTGGGTTCGAACCACGTACCTTTCCAACACTGTTATTGTTTTTAGGTGCTGTTGAGAAGCTGCATTTTTAATCTGCCTGAAGCCTCCTCCCAGTGAAACCAGCCGGTCCTTATGTCCACCTGGGGTCTCCCAGCAGACTCCTCACTGGGAGCAGAACGACTAAGCATGGCTGGCGCCCTCCACAGCAATACCCCTCCCTGCATGTGGTCTTTGGCGGAGCATTCAGCCCTGAACTAAGTAGCTGCCATTGGTGGATGCCCGTCAAATCACAGGGTAAGCAGGCTGTCCCTCCAGGCCTCTCGTCCCTCCCGGCCTCTCGTGGCTGACCTTAGGGAAATGCAGTGCCAGGCCTTTTTTCTGCGAATCCCTGGGCAGGCTCCATCCACTAGATGCTGTAACAACACCACAGAGCAGGTGGCTTTCAGCAACAGCAGTCCATTCTCAGACCGAGAAGCTGCGTGTCCAAGGCCAAGGTCAGATGCCTGGGTCCCTTCCTCAGTGTTGTGCCCTGCAGGGAGCAAGTGCCTTACTCCTTTTTTTTTAAGTTTTATTATTAATTTAAATGAAAATTTACAGAGACTTTGGGTTTCCATTCATTCATTGTTGCACTTTTCTCCCTGCTCAACCCTCCCCCCGGTACACTCCCCTCTTGGAAAAGTAAAAGAAAAATTCTTTCATTGTTTTACGTAAGTGCCTGACTCTTATCCCCCAGGCTGGACAAAGAGGCCTTTGCCCACTAGGAGGGGCTTCCTGCAGCCCCTTCCCCATGTGGAGCAGGTCATCAGTTTCTCAGAGGTGGAGATCAGTTGGGATAGTCCAAAGGGAGGACCCAGAATGTGGAATGTCGCCAAGGCAGGGCAGGAGCAACGGCTGACTTCACAATGCTGGACTCTGCTGTTCCAGTCAGCCTACAGCTGCTGGCCAGCTCCTGCCCCGCAGTGGGCATGTCCCTCCTCAGCAGCTACGAGGGTCTGCGGCAGGAGATCCAGCGGCTGGCACAGGAGAACGAGGAGCTACGGCGGCTGGTGCAGCTTCTGCAGGAGAACCAGGAGCTGAAACTGGTGCTGCACAGCCGGGGCCTGAGCAGCTCTGGCTTCCTGGCCGATGTGCTCCCAAGCCCCCGACTGTCCCGGCGCAGGACCATCAAGTTCAAGGATGCTGAGCGAGGTGTGCCCCTCCCCTCCACCGTGAGATGTGCCCAAGGACAGAGTTCACAGGGCTTTTGGCAGTGAACCACGGCTGGCAGCAATGCAGGGGGCAGGGCTCTGTGGTCTGAGGTGCCCCCAAGGTGAGGCACCTGTGTCCTCTCCTCCAGGCCCAGGGTCCCCATCCACACTGCCCCTTCACAGGACCGGCCCCACCTTCTAGCACTTAGGCCAAAATCCCACAGGGTATTGCACCTTCCTCTCGTGCCCCACACCCAGCTGGCCAGATGTTACTTCCACTGCTAAAGTGGGTCAGTGGAGGGCCAAGGGGCCATGAGGGTCACAAGGGGTCATGAGGGATCACAAGGGGCCACGAGGGGTCACAAGGGACCCAGAGGGGCCACAAGAGGCTCACAAGGGTGTCTGAGGGGGAGGGGGAGTCCTGACCTGCTGTGCACAGGGCTGTCCCAGTCTTTGCAGGGTGACCAGGATGCCTGAGGAGAGGCCAGAGTGGAGATGCCCAGACACATCACAAACACTGCTTCCAACGTGGAGTCCAGCAAGTCTGTGGGCTCCAGTTTTTCCCCGGTGCACACTAGCTTCCTGTCCGGGGCCCCTTGGTCGCTCTTGCAATATGTACATTGTCATTGTCCTGTCAGCGTGCCACAGGCGACAGTCTAGGACCAGCATCGCTGTCTGTGCCCTGGAGGACTCACACCTGTGTGCCCCTCGCTATCCTGGGCCCTGTGGGAGGACTCTGTGTCCCCATAAATGCACGCAGACGTGATGATTAACGAAGGACATTTAGTGGCACAGGGGTTGGAGTGCCAGGCTGCGGCACTGATTCTGGCCTCTGATTCTGTAAAGACTGAAGCTTTGGAAGCCTCGTAGGCATTTTGCCCTTGGGGGTCACAGGGAGTCGGAGTCTAGGGTGGTGAGAGTGAGGTGCGTGGCCTCCTCTGTGACACAATGGCCGTAACACACAGTGGAGACTGTCCAGGACCGAGCAGGTTCTGGGCTGTGTGCAGAGGGTCCTATGCGCCTATGCGTCGGGCTGACTGGATGGTGTCTGGTCATATGACATATGAAAGTCCTGGTGATGTAGCACATATGTGCTGGGAGGCTAAATGAGAGGTGGTCAGTTCGAATCCACTAGCTGCTCAGCAGGAGAATGGTAGGCTGTCGGGTCAGTGAGCCGGAAGCGATGCTGAGAAACGCGGCAGAGCGCCCTTCAAGAGCTGGCTTGCCACCTGCAAGTTCCTGCCGAGGTGGCTGCTCCGGCACCCACTCTGTATCTGAGTTACTTGTTAGGGGTTTTTGTAATATCCTGGCATTTTAGGAGGTATTTTGTATCTGGAGAGTAAGTCTTTGCCCCGCTATGCATCCGACAACACTTCCTTGCCATCTATGGCTTGTCTTCCAGCCTCCTGGCCGTGGCTCCCATGGGCAGTGTTCTGTCTTCACAAAGCCCTCTCGCTCAAGCTTCTTCTTACACCTTGTGCTATTGGTGTTTGTTGTCAGAGTCAAACCCAAGCCCCTCCGTTGTCTCCCATATCAGTGTTGACTTGTGTGTCTTAAATGCAAGCCTGTGATTTTTGAGTTGACTTGTGCGGAAATGTGGACACTGTGCATTTAGATGTACTAGTTGCACGTGGCTAATGGGAGTGTCAGGGACAGTGCGATTGGCACAGGACAGAGCGGAGTTTAGGGCTGTTGTACATAGAGTCGCTATGAGTCGCAGGCGACTCGACGGCACATAACAACAACAACAACAGTTGCACGTGGATGTAGGTGAAAAATTCTTCTTTCACGGCTTCACCTTTGCTGCTATGGCTGGGCCCAGGTAACATGTGCGTGGGGTTCTGTTTTTGAGCTCTCTGTTCTGCTGCAGTGACCTCTCGACCATTCGTTCTTTGGCCAGCAACACATGGGTCTCTCTGTAGCTTCATAGTGAGTCTTGAAACCAGCTGTTACCAGTTCTCAAATCTGCTCTAGGGCTCCTGTTGGTCCGTTGGGGACTTCGTTTCCGTTTAAAATGTAGAGTCAGTTTGCTGATATCCACAAATTACCTAGTTGGGAGTGTGTTTGGGAATGCCACCCTAACACTGAGTCGTCCTGTCCTTGAGTGCAGGCTCTCCTCACTTGTTCCGAGTCCCCCCTCCGAGGATACTCCGAAGGCAGAAGCGACAGTCCAGCTGACTGGGCATGGGGCAGGAGGCATGAGAGGAAGATGTCCTGGCAGGATTTTGGTCTAAGTGCTCATAAAGTGGGGCTGGTCCTGTGAAGGGGAAGTCCAGCAAGTGACCCTGGGCCTGGGGGTCATAAGGGCCTCATTTTGGGGGAGCCTCTGACCATATAGAGCCCAAGTGGACGGCAAGTGGACACTTGGGTCCACATGACCTCCCTCCATGTCCCCATGGCCTCTGTCACTAGGAAGCAGAGCCATCAAGACATGTCACTATTTAAGGACAAAACCAGTGACACTGGTCTGTGGAGAGCTGGGGGGGTGGCTGGGTCCAGGGGACAGGTGCATCCAGGAAGGAAGGGGAAGGAGAGCTTCCAGTGGGCTGGACCTTTTGTTCTTCAGCGGGTGGGGCCGAGAGCACTTCGGGGAGGGTTGGACCCTTGTGGAGAGCAGAAGCCCCAGGGCTGCCTGGTTGGAAAGGAACAGATCTCAGTAACAAGCACTTGTGAGTGGGTTCTGTGGAGTGAAAATGGAAGAGAGGCTGACAGGGTGACATCCTGCGCCAGTGACCTCAGTGGGTCCACACGCTGTCAGGGAGGTGGGGAGGCCTTGATCCCAGTGAGAGGACAGGGGGCTGTGTGGAGAGCCCTTGGAAACAGGCAGGATGGGGGCAGTGCTGCACTGAAGGACAGGGCCCCTGGTGCGGTGCCTTGTGGCCAGGCTGGGGCAGCAGCTCCAAAACTCTGTGCCTTTTGTCCCTGCTCATCCATTGTCTCACCCAGGAGACAAGACCACCAATCCACGTCATCGTTACAGTCACCTGAGCGGACTGAGGGGTCAGCAGAGCCTGTGGTGGGGACCTCAGGGTGTGGGGTGCAAAGTGAGGCCCTTCCCCTCACAGACTCCCGTAGTTGCTCTCTGCTGGCCCTTTCTTTGGCCAGGTCCACCTGTCTGGGTCCATTAGGTCTACAGTTCAGCCCCCGCTTTGGCTGTATTTGCGACCCTACACCGGCCCTCTCAGCACCTTGACCCCACTTCAGTCTGAAGTGGCTGATGTACCCCCCACTCTGTACCAGCCTGGCCACTCACACAGGTATCCTGATTCTTGTTCTGTAAGTCTGGGGGACCCCAGACGGGCAGGGGAACATCCAGGCCAGAGATCGGTGGCAGCGTGGCTGGCCCAGCAGACTAGGCTGGTCACTTAGGGTTTGCAATGGGCAGTAGTGGGAAATGAAATGTGGTCAAAGTCCAGTGAAACTGTTTCCTAAGATAAGCACAAGGAGGCCTGCTTCTGTTGACTCCAGGCCTCCATCCCTGCCAGAGGCTGGTTCTGAGGAGCTGTACCAAGGCTGGGATAGAGGCAGCCATCAGGGACAGCAGAATCTTTGATGTGGTCAAACAAGTGAAACTGTTTATGATAGATTAATAAATAAGCAAGCATGAGGATGCATGTGCTTATTGGTAACCGAATCAGGAGGCCAGGGTCCACACGGCCCCAGACTGCAGACTGGAGTAGGGTGAGCTGGGGGGTTTACCCTGGAGCTCTGAGCCTTACACAGGTGTCCCGATCCAACCTTCACTTCACTGGGGGAGGGGAGCCTGAGGAGCCAGAACGAGGGTGAGAACTCCCACCTGTGGGAGGGAAAGGGGTGGACGGATGGGGTGGTGAACGGCGTGCAGAGTGGACACCATCACATGAAAGGGGATGTGAGAGCTGCTGGGGGTGTGGACCGATATCCCTTCTTTCTGCGCCCCTCCACCTCTGTCTGCGGGGTAGGGTGGGGTGTGGGTGAGGGTGCAGGCTCTCACTGCACAGCGTAGACTCTGGCAAGGCTGAGGCCATTCCAGTGAGTGGTCAAGGTCCATGTGGCTGTGTCCGGGGCTCTGCTAACAGCCTTCCGGTGCAGTCCCGGCAGTCACGCACAAATGGTCAAGGTGCCCTTGGCCAGGCGGCGGGGGCAGAGCGGAAAGCCGTCCAGGCGCAGGTCCTGGGGTGCCCTTGGCCAGGCGGCGGGGGCGGGGGCGGAACGGTAAGCAGGGCGGCCGTCCAGGGACAGGTCCCAGCGCGCAAGGAGCAGGCCCAGCTGACGCAACCCGCGGGGCGGGCACTGGGACTGGTCGAGCGGGGGGTGGGCCTGCTTCCGCCGGTTCCGCCGCAAGGAACCCTCCCCCGGCGCGGCGCACGGCGCACAGAGGATCGGCGAGTGGCCGCAGCGAGCAGAAGCGACGGGCCAGGTGGGCCCTGCCGTGTTCTGGGGTCCGCTGGCCCGGGGACCCCCTCCCCGGCCTTTCCCTGGGGTTCAGCTCCCGACCCCTCGCCCCGCCGGAGCCTCCACCCCGTCGAAGGCGAAGGCGCAGCCCTGCCTCCTGGGAAGGTGGGGGGGGGGGAGTGAAGCTAGTCCCGCGGGCAAAGGGCTACCAGGCCTGCCATTGGGGAAGCCCTAGAGAACCAGGACCACCGCGGCCCAGCCTAGGGGGTCCACAGCCCGCAGCAGCACCACCTTGGGAAGGCCTGTTCCCAGCGTGGAAACCTGTCATCCGCCTGGGTCATCCCTGCACCTGGACCCCACCTGGGCCACCAGCGCCCAGAGGGACAGGACCTCTGCCCAGCCTCATTTATCCCCCCTGTGGCTGACCCAGGCTCCTCCTCGTTCAGTTCTCCCAGGGCTGCGGGCCGAGGACGCGCTCCTGGACACCAGCCCGAGCACCATGGGCGGCCCCGAGGGGCGCTTCCATTTCGCCATTGACCGCGGAGGCACCTTCACGGACGTGTTTGCCCAGTGCCCCGGAGGCCGCGTGCGTGTCCTGAAGCTGCTCTCGGAGGACCCCTCCAACTATGCTGATGCGCCCACCGAGGGCATCCGCCGCATCCTGGAGCAGGTGGGCCGGGGCTGGCACACAGGGAGGGGCGCGGGGGCTGGGGTCTGACTGTGTCTTTCTCCAGGAGCTGGGTGTGTCGTGGCCCCGGGACCGGCCGCTGGACACTAGCCGCATCGGGAGCATCCGCATGGGAACCACAGTGGCCACCAATGCTTTGCTGGAGCGGCGAGGGGAGCGGGTGGGGCTGCTGGTGACCCGTGGCTTCCGGGACCTGCTGCACATTGGCACCCAGGCCCGAGGGGATCTCTTCGACCTGGTGAGCCCCTCCCAGGGTGGCTTGTGTGGCCCACACTGACAAGGGCCCATGGTCTTGGTCAGGCTGTCTTAGGAGGAGGGGTCACCTGTGATGGGCAGAGCAGAGATTGTCTATGCCCCAAGCCCCTTAGAGCGGACAGTGCCACCCTCCTCTTGTCAACCGCACCTCTCCTGGGTGGCCTTCCTTGGTGGGCCTTTTGGAACATGCTCCCTTGTTTGCGCTGCCGGCCTGGCCAGCTCTGAGCCTGTCCTGTCCCCAGGCGGTGCCAATGCCAGAGGTCTTGTACGACGAGGTGCTGGAGGTGGACGAGCGTGTGGTGCTGCATCGCCAGGACCTGGGTGGAGGCACTCTGGTCAAAGGTGGGGGCCTGCCAACACTGGGGCAGCGGGGGTGCAGGTGTGACCGCCTCTGATGGGATGGGCTTCCTGCAGGCCGCACAGGGGACCTGCTGGAGGTGCAGCAGCCAGTGGACCTTGGAGGTCTGCGTGGGAAGTTGGAGGGACTTCTGGCCCGCGGCATCCGCAGCCTGGCCGTGGTGCTGATGCACTCATACACGTGAGAGTGGGCAGGACACAGGGCAGCAGGCTGGACAGGAGTGGGCAGTGGGCAGAGGTGCCCAGCCTGGCCGTGGTGCTGATGCACTCGTACACGTGAGAGTGGACAGGACACAGGGCAGCAGGCTGGACAGGAGTGGCCTCCTCTCCCTAGGTGGGGTCAGCATGAGCAACAGGTGGGCGTGCTTGCCCGAGAGCTGGGCTTCACCCATGTGTCACTGTCCTCGGACTCCATGCCAATGGTCCGTATTGTGCCAAGGGGTCACACAGCCTGTGCTGATGCCTACCTCACACCCACCATCCAGCGCTACGTGCAGGCCTTCCGTCATGGCTTCCAAGGCCAGCTCAAGGTGAGACCCACCACCATGGCAGCCTGACCAGGCCCCTGCTGGCCCAGGCCTGGCCGGACCCCATATCTGGCTTGATCCCTTACTGCCCACCTGGCCTCCAGTGCCTGCCTGTACTCCCCACTGTACTTCCTGGTCCCCACAACCTGGCCAGCCCCTCACTGTGCCCCTGGCCCTAGCCCTCACTGTCTACCCAGTCTCCTCAAATGACCAGTCTCCTCACTGCTTGCCTGGCCCCAGCAACTGGGCTCCTTCACTGCTCATCAGACCCTCCTGGCCTGGCCACGCCCCTCACTGTCCACTGATCTCCATCTGCAGGACGTGCAGGTTCTGTTCATGCGCTCGGATGGTGGGCTGGCGCCCATGGACAGCATCAGCGGCTCTCGAGCCGTGCTCTCTGGCCCCGCTGGGGGCGTGGTTGGCTACTCAGCCACCACTTACCAGGCCGAGGGTGGCCAGCCGGTCATCGGTTTTGACATGGGAGGTAAGAGGGTCCAGACTGGGGAGGCTCAGGCACCAGGTTGGGCATCCTGGGCTGTGAGTGACCCCTCACTCTCTTCTTACCCCAGGCACGTCCACTGATGTGAGCCGCTATGCTGGGGAGTTTGAACATGTCTTTGAGGCCAGTACAGCCGGTGTCACCCTCCAGGCCCCCCAGCTGGACATCAACACAGTGGCAGCTGGTGGGGGCTCCAGACTCTTCTTCAGGTTAGCCCCCCACCTGTCTGGGACCCTGAACCCCAGCCTCTTCTCACCCCCAATTCCAGTCTTCTCTTTTCCCAAGGTCAGGCCTCTTTGTGGTTGGCCCCGAGTCTGCGGGAGCCCATCCCGGTCCTGCCTGCTACCGGAAAGGTAAGAGCAGGTAGTGCCCCAAGACCACCTCACCACGCTGTCCACTGGTGGACACCTGCCCTCAGCCCCTGTCTCCCGCCTGCCCATACCTCAAGCCTATCCCATGTCCACCTCCAGGGGGTCCTTTAACACTGACGGATGCTAACCTGGTCCTGGGTCGCCTGCTACCTGCCTCCTTTCCCTGCATCTTTGGGCCGGGAGAGGACCAGCCACTGTCCCCTGAGGCCTCCCGCAAGGCCCTGGAGGCTGTGGCTACTGAGGTCAACAGCTTCCTGGCCAACGGGCCTGGCCAGGCCTCCCCGCTGAGCCTGGAGGAGGTGGCCATGGGGTTTGTGCGTGTAGCCAATGAAGCCATGTGCAGGCCCATCCGTGCCCTCACACAGGTACACCCCTTCTGGGCAGCTGGTGTGTGAGGCTGGAGCCAGCAGTGGGAGAGGCGTCCACTGACCCTTTCACCCTGCAGGCTCGAGGCCATGACCCCTCTGCTCACATACTGGCCTGCTTTGGTGGAGCTGGTGGGCAACATGCCTGCGCCATTGCCCGGGCACTGGGAATGGACACTGTGCACATCCACAAGTAAGTGCTTGCCTCATGGGCTGTAGAGGGGTGGCTGCCAGCCTGCCGTCATGGTGGCCACTTTGCTCCCACAGGCACAGTGGGCTGCTGTCGGCACTGGGGCTGGCCCTGGCGGACGTGGTGCACGAAGCCCAGGAGCCCTGCTCCTTTCCCTATGCTCCCGAGACCTTCATGCAGCTGGACCAGCGTCTGGGCCGCCTGGAGGAGCAGTGTGTGGAGGCCCTGCAGGCCCAGGGCTTCCCCAGGTAGGTGTAGGTCGGCGTTGGGAAGCCAAGGACGCGGACTCCCACCTGCCCCCAGCAGGGTTACCACCTACCTCACAGACATGGCTACTAATCTAAAGGCCATTGAGTTTACCATGACTCACAGAGACCCTGAGGGCAAGATCTGTGCCTTGTCCAGCCAGTCTTGTGCCATCCTCACCATCTCTCCTGTGCACAAGACCACTGTTGCAGTCCTTCTGTCCATCTGTCTCCTTGAGGGTCTTCCTCCACCTTTCCCAACACCATGTCTTTTCCACCTCCTAACAAAATGCCCAAAGGATGCTGGCCCCGATTTCACCACCTTTATTATCATTATTAGTATTAATATTAGTATTATTTTTGAGTGTGCAAATTGTCAAGTCGGATCTGACTGGTACAGGAGATTGTCCCTCCTTCTCCAGCAGAACATCTGGTGGATTTGAACCGCGCACCTCTGAGATTGCAGTGCAGCTTCTTGCCACAAGGCCAACAGAACTCGCCCATTTTTACTTTTTTTTTTAAAAATTTTATTATTTTTGTGTGCGTGTACCGTCAAATCAGATCTGACTGGTACAGGAGGAGATTGCCCCTCCTTCCCGGGCAGAGCATCTGGTGGATTGGAACCGTTTGCCTCTGGGATTGTAGTTGCACCATTTTTACTTTTAAGGAGCAATTTGCTTGCCTCCAAGACAAGTAGATTAGTTTGTCCTTTTGATAATAAGTCCATGGGATAATCAGTACTTTAAAAAAATTTTTTTAATTATTTTATTAATTTTAATGAACATTTACAGAGATTTTTGGTTTTCATTCATTCATTGTTGCACTATTTTCTCTACTCTCCTCCCCAGTTTGTTCTTTTTTTCCCCCCCTTGAAAGTCTGTTTTAATTGTCCAATTGCCACAGTGCTTGTCAAAGCCAGTTCTGATTAATCTCCTTTGTCAGTGTGTCCTTGTCATTCCCTATCACTCCTCCCTGAGAGAGACTTCACCCTGATTCATAAGGAAAAGAGGATGGCGTATTCTCTTGGCTACTTCCTGCTGAAAAGGGACGTTGTAGGTTTCAGGGTGAAGATCTTCTCTCACTACTCTAAAGGGCACCTTTGGCAGTAGGAAAAACATAGACTATTATGGAGATTGATTTTGGAATTTAGATGCACTAATCAGTACTTTTCGCAAACACAATTCAAAGGCATCCTTTCTTTTTCTGTATTCTTTATTCACTCTCCAACTTCCACAGTTCTCCAACTTTCAGACAGTTCTTCCTCTTATCTAATGTAGTGTTCATTAAAAATGCACTCTTTTTCCGTTCTCTCCCCAACTCCCCTTTCTTGTCTGTCCTGTTTTATAACAACAGTGTTATGCAATATTTGTCGTTTTGTGACAGATGTTTCACTCAGCATAATGTCCTCCAGGCCCCCCTGTGTTGTGTAATGTTTTACGAGTTCATTTTTTTTCAATGCTGCATAATATTCTGTGTGAATATGCCATAGTTTCTCTGTCCATTCATTTGTTGATGGGCACTTGGGTTGCTTCCATCTCATTGCTATTGTGAATAATGCAGCAAAAAACATAGCATACATATGCTTAAGTCATGGCTCTGGTTTCTTTAGGGTATATT
>NW_006399753.1:754653-756018 GCF_000299155.1 Elephantulus edwardii
ATGACAGAAGAAGAATTGATGTCTTCAAATTGTGGTGCTGGAGAAGAGTCTTGATCATACCATGGACCACCAAGAAAACAAATAGTTCTGTCTTGGAGAGAGTGAAACCAAGTTTCTACTTGGAGACTAGGGTCTTGAAGCTCTGTCTCACATACTTTGGGCACATGGCCAGAAAGGACTGGTACTTGGAGAAGGCCATCATGCTTGGAAAGGTAGAGGGACAGCAAAGGAGAGGAAGACCCTGGATGAGATGGATTGCTACAGTGACTAGGGCATTGGGGATAGGTGTATCAGCCAGTGAGACAGGCTCAGGACAGGGCAGGGTTCAGAGTTGCTGTACATAGGGTCACTACGGGTCACAAATGACTCAATGGCACATAACAACAACAACAGTAGCTAGGAATTTTGAACATTTCTTCATGTATTTGTCATTTGGATGTCTTCTTTGGTGAAGGGTCCCAACACTTCTTTTGATATCTTGGTTACTGCTACCCTGTGTTGCAAACCAGATGCAGAAAGAAAGCAGGGACACGAGGAAATGAGTTCTGAAAAAGAGGGAGGGCTGAGGCAGAGGTTCTCTCACAGCACGGCGCTGTGAAAAGGCCCCTTTCTTAGTCTCCCTAAGGTTTTTATTTAGTTCAGGCCAATCATCCTCAAAAAGGTTTAACCTCCAGAGACTATATTTTCCTTTTACTTAAGTGTTGCCAACGTAACAATGGGTAAGCTTAATCTTTAAACTAAAACCAAAGCTCAGACACAGCGTCCCCTTGGGTGGGAGGCTGGGTGGAATTCTCTGTTTGCACAGGGCATCCAGTATCTCCTCCGGGGAGCTGGGCAGAATTCTCTGTTTGCACAGGGTGCTCAGTCCTTGTCTGGACTCTGGTTTCAGCTGTGGCCCTGCTGTCACTATGCTAGGAAAACCACAACCCTATGTCTTGATTGTGGATCCAAGTGAAATTCTTGACAACTTCAGTCTCTTCTCCATCTTTCATGATGTTGCCTGTTTGTCCAGTAGTGAGGATGCTTGGGGGGTTTTTGGCTAAGTTGCAGTCCATGTTGAAGGCTGTAATATTTTATCTTTTTCAGTAAGTGCTTTAAGTCTTCCCATTCTGCAAGCAGGTTGTATACCTGCCTCACATAAGTTGTTTATAAGGCTTCCTCCAGGCCTGATACCACTCTGTTTTTCTAAAGTCCACCTTCTTGAGTAATCTGCCCAGCGTACAGATTGAACAGGTGTGGAGAAAGGACACCACCTTGATGTCCACCTATCCTGATTTTAGATCATGTGGTCAGTATTCTCTTGTTCTCTTTGGACAATAGTTTTTCTGGTCTATGTCCTTTTATGTGAACACAATTATTTTTTTT
>NW_006399753.1:756913-789574 GCF_000299155.1 Elephantulus edwardii
GGTCCGTAACAGCAGACTTTCCCATGGCAATGAGCCTTTTAATTTCCTGGCTGCTGGTGCCAAGACTGTTGACTGTGGAGCCAAGCAAAGTTATTAGAGCTGATATTAGATACATCTTGGCTGAAAGCAGAGGTATCAGAAGAATGTCCATCAGTGTTTCATTGACTATGAAAAGGCATTTGACTCTGTGGATCACAGCAAACTGTGGCTAACTCTGAAAAGAATGGGAATCCCAGAACACTTGATTGTGTTTATGCAAAATCTATACTTGAACCAGGAGGCAGTTGTCAGAACAGAGCGAGGAAACACAGCATGGTTCAGAATTGGGAAGGGTGTATGCCAGGGATACATCCTATCTCCATGCGTCTTCAATCTATATGTGGATTAGATCATCCAGGAGGCTGGGCTCTATGAGGAGGAACGTGGTATCAGGACTGGAGGAAGACTCATCAACCTGTGTTATGCAGATGACACAATCCTACTTGCTGAAACTGAGGAGGACCTGAAGCCTTCAATATGGATTGAAGCTCAACATCAAGAAAACAAAGATCAGAGAAAAGGAGAGAAAGGAAAGTGTGAGGAATCGTCACCAGTGTCTCAGCCACAGAGAAGGACACAATGCTGGGTGGAGGGTTGAGGAAGGAGAGGAAGACCCTCAACCAGGCAGAGTGACACGGTGACTGCTGCAATGGGTTTTTGTGTGTCAGGAAGTGTGAGGATGGCACAGGATAGAACAGGGTTCAGGTCTTTTGTTCACAGGGTCACTGTGAGTCATACTCAATGGCACCTAACAACAACATGACAAATATGGCAAGAAAGAATTGAATGTGGAGGTGGAAGTTATTTAGATAGTCCATTTGAGTTTGGCTTCACATTCTGTAATTCAGATGAGGTCTTCAGGGAATTTTTTGGTGGAAGAGACCCATTTTCCTTTGAATTCTTTGATCCATTGAGGACTTTTTCGTGAGTCGCAGGAGGCCCCATGGAAGCCAAAGCACAGGATCGTTTTCCTCTGCTTTCAGTGGGTTTCCAGCCTTCAGAGGTGGATTTCCTTCTGTTACACAGGATTTACCTAACTTTTTCCACTGGGTCATGGCGGCCTTACTTCTTTCTCTTCCACGTCCTTTGGGGTGGTGGAGTGGGCAGCTTTAAATCCATATCAACTTGAATGGCAGAAAAATCACTACCAAGAGAATTGACAATGGTCAAGAAAGAGTAGAAGTTGGAGAAGTTGGCCAGTTTAAGTCTTTAACAAATGGTAAGGAGCAGCTACTACACTTGGATAACAAGTAATTCAAAGCACACATTTAACAGAAATGTGAAACTATTACAAGTACCATTTAAGGATTAACAGGAACTTGTTTTTTAAGATTTCAAATGAACTCTTTCAGTATACTTGTACTTAATCTAAAGTATTTACAAACAGTTCAGCAGAGCACCTGTTTGCCATAGACTTTGGAGTTTATTGTTGGGACCACACTAATAGGGCCATTTTTTGTCTTTAAATTATTGTAAATATATGTATGCACTTTGTGGTTTTTTTTTCTTAAACTTAATCCAAGGTTGTGTCATCTGCATAATGCAGGTTGTTGGACTGCAGCCTTCAATATGGATTAAAGCTCAACGTCAAGAAAACAAAGGTTCTCACCACTGGACCAATTGGCAGCATCAGTCTGGATGGTGAAGAGATTGAGATTGTTAACAGCTTCAGTTTGCTTGGCTCCACAGTCAACAAACACTCTTGGTACGAGCAGTCAGAAAATCAAAAGATGAATTGCATTGGAAATGTCTGCTGTCAGGGAGCTCTCCAAGCACTGAAGAACAACGATGTCAGTCTGGAGACTAAGTGCAGCGCGAGTGACTCGACGGCACACACCATCAACTGCAAGCAGCGAGATTTGACTTGCCTGTGATGTTAATGATGGTGTTTGAGAATTTCTGCACTTTGTTGGAACACTTGTTTTTGGAGTGGGAACAAATATGGATCTCTTCCAGTTGGTTAGCCGGCTAATTGCCTTTCAAATTTCTTAGTATAGACTGGTGAGCATGTTCAGGGCTGCATCTGTTTGCTGAAACACGTCAGTTCATTTCCCATAAATTCTTGGGGCCTTATTTTTTGCCCATGCCTTCAAAGCAGCTTCGACTTCTTCCTTCATTATCTTTGCTTCTTGATTCTGTTACTTCCTGGAATGGTGTGATGCCAACCAATTCTTGGTGTAGTGACTGCATACTTCTTCAACTTTTTTGATGAGTCTGGGGACATCATTCAAGATATTGCCCACAGAATCCTTCAGTATTGCAGTTCTGGGCTGGAATTTGTTCTTCAGTTCTTTTAGCTTGATAAATGCTGTGTTCGTCCCTTTTGGTTTTTAACTACAGCTTTTACCACATTTCATTGTAATACTTTGTTTTCTCAAAGTGTTTTTGACATTTAAGAGCAAGTTTCTGAGTTTGTTCTGACATTCGGTTTGTGGTTTGTTTTTTCTTTTGTCTTGTATTGGTTTTTTGCTTTCCTCATTGATTTCATTCCACAACTCATCAGGTCATTAATGTTTAATGCCTCAAACAGTTAATGTGGTCTGTTAATTCAGGTGAGAGAAACTCGGGGTTTTGCTTTCTTCCACGGAGGTTTGAACTTGCATGCAGTTGTAGATGGCCTCTCCAGTCAGGAGGCTCCTGGTCTGGCTTTGACTGCAGCTGAGCTTCTCCCCTAAGAGGAGGTCAGTCGCAGCTCACTAGGGAGCCTGACGAGGCCCTTGCCCATTGAGACCACAGCCTTCGAGGGCCCATTGAGCCGTCCTGCCGGGTCCTGTGGGTCAGAACTTGGTGGCAGTTTTACAGACAGCAAGGCAGGTGGCTGCTCATGGTGGGGACTCAGGGGCTGGGGCAGGCCTGAGGGCCCCTCATGAGCACCCCCCCTCCACCTGCAGGTCCCAGATCACCACGGAGAGCTTCCTGCACCTGCGTTACCAGGGCACCGACTGTGCCCTCATGGTGTCCGCCCAGCAGCACCCGGCCACCTCCCGCTCCCCCCGCAGCGGAGACTTTGGGGCTGCATTTGTGGAGAGGTACCCAACTCCATGACTGGGAAGTGGGATGGCCTGTGGGCTCCTGCTGCCTCCCTCACCCACCCTGGGGGCTGGGGTCGTAGGTACATGAGAGAGTTCGGCTTCATCATCCCCGAGCGGCCAGTGGTGGTGGATGATGTCCGAGTGAGGGGCACGGGCCGAAGTGGCCTTCACCTTAAGGACACCCTCAAATCCCCGACGGGGCCTCCCCGGGTGGATAAGGTAGGTGGCCCCCACCCAGGAAATGGCGACTAATGGAGAGGGGGAGCCTGAGCCCTATTGAGAGCCCAGGGCAGGTGCTGGGCTGTGGAGCTGTGCTGACCTCATGGCCCCACAGATGACCCAGTGCTACTTTGAGGGGGGCTACCAGGAGACCCCTGTGTACCTGCTGGGAGAGCTGGGCTGTGGGCACAAACTGCAGGGACCCTGTCTTATCATCGACAGCAACAGGTAGGCTGAGGCCTGGCTGGGGGGAGGCCTTCCAGGGGTGAGGTCCAGGGTTGTGCAGGGGTGAGGTGTGGGGGGAGGCCCTGCAGGGATGAGGTCCTGGCTGGATGAGCTGTGGGCCTCTGAGGGGTGTCCCCTAGTTGTGGTCCTGCCTTGGGGCTGTGGGGCCCATGGCTGGAGGTGGTCTGGCCTGGCCCCTCCAGCCCGTGCACCCCTCCTCCCAGCACCCTCCTGGTGGAGCCAGGCTGCCAGGCAGAGGTAACACAGACAGGGGACATCCGGATCTCTGTGGGCGCAGAGGCTGCCAGCACGGTGAACTCTCAGCTTGACCCCATCCAGCTGTCCATCTTCTCACACCGCTTCATGAGCATCGCAGGTGAGGGTGTTCCCATGACCTCCTCAAATGTAGGCGTGCAGGACGGTGCACGTCAGAGCATAGGACAGAAGCGGGATTAGGCAATGTGTCTGGTGGATGTGGGCAGAACAAGAGTGAGCCAGAATCCCCCTGGTGACAGCTATCGCGTGGCCCTGGGTGGTCGTAGGCCAGCTGGGTGTCCTCTTACAAACAGCTATGCCTGTGTGCAGGAGACAGGGTTTGAGAGCTCTCCTGTGCAAATCATGGCAGGTGAGGTCCCAGGGGTTGCCACATTCACACTGGGGCTTCAGGCAGTGCAGGGGAAGAGGCTGACGTGGGGAGCTGCAGTTTGGTTTAGCCAAGGACTCAGGGTTCTGCTGATGGAGATCCAGGTGGGCTTGAAGGAGTGACCTGGGGCTGCAACGTACCCTGAGGAAGGGGCTGCCCTGGGGACGGGGCTGCCCTGGGGACGGGGCTGCCCTGGGGACGGGGCTGTGGTGACAGCGCTGACCACTGCCCTGGGCAGCCCTTTGTGCACCAGAGTTAGAAAGGGCTACTGGAAGCTCCTATCTTGAGAGGGGACCCTACAGTGAGGGTGGGGCCAGCGGGCTCCTGGCCACTCTGTGTCCCCAGAACAGATGGGCCGCATCCTGCAGCGCACAGCTATTTCCACCAACATCAAGGAGCGCCTGGACTTCTCCTGTGCCCTCTTTGGGCCTGATGGGGGTCTGGTCTCCAATGCCCCCCACATCCCTGTGCACCTGGGGGCCATGCAAGAGACAGTGCAATTTCAGGTGGGTCAGCCCCTCCCTCCACACCCTCCTGCCCCCTCCCACCCTTGGCCCTTGCCCTGCATCTTCCCCTCCCCCAGTCCCACCCTTCACTTACCCTCTCTCCTGTCTCTGGTCCCTCCCCCCATCCTGTCCCTCATCTCCTCACCCCTTCTTTCGGCTGCTCCCAACTCCCTCCTCCTTGCCCTCTCCAACCCCCATCTTCTCACCCCTCTCCTTTGTCCCCCATCTTCTGGCCACAGATCCAGCACCTGGGAACTGACCTGCACCCTGGGGATGTGCTGCTGAGCAACCACCCCCGAGCAGGGGGCAGCCACCTGCCAGACCTGACGGTCATCACTCCGGTGAGGCGGTAGGGCTGCCCGGTCACCCTGGGGGATGGGGTGCACACCCAGCTGATCACACTTGTTGCCCCTCAGGTATTCTGGCCTGGTCAGGCTCGGCCTGTGTTCTATGTGGCCAGTCGTGGTCACCATGCAGACATCGGGGGCATCACACCAGGCTCCATGCCCCCCCATTCCACTGCACTGCAGCAGGAGGGGGCCGTCTTCCTGTCCTTCAAACTCGTCCAGGGGGGTGTCTTCCAGGAAGAGGGTGAGGAGGAGGACCTGAGGGTGGACAGCTGGTGTGGGTGGATGCCTGCTGGCCTAGGTCTGCCCTGGAGGGTGGGGGCAGACTATGGACTCAGGGGACGAGCTCTGATGCTCAGAGCAACTGGACGGGGTGTGCAAGGGGGCGGCTTTAAGGTGGGCAGGCCTTTGGTGCTCGCGGCCCCTGCTGCCCACGCTAGGGCCTGCAGAGGAGCAGTGGGGATGAAGGGGGCCAGCAGAGTCTACGCCCCTGGTTGGGGGTGCCCAGAAGGGCTAAGGTGGAGAGCTCTGGGCTGCATGTGTGCCATAAGCACCCATCCTGTGTGGTTGTCTGGACGCTGGGTGTGGTTGTGGGTGGGTGTGGGTTGCAGCCGTTGATGGAGGTACCAAACCTTGAACAGACCATGTGTGGGGGCAGCTGGTACATTGGCCAGAGCTGGTATTTGACAAGACTTGGGGGAGGAGATAAGGCTGGTAAGCTATTGTTGGATGGAGGCATTGATGAGGAACAGAGCGAGCTGTAGGACTGAGGGAAATTCAGTGGGAAAGAGAGAGTTGGGCCAAGGCCATCCCTGAGTGAGCAGGAGGACTGGTCACTCACTGGGTCTGAACACAAATGCAGTGACTCAGAGGTTTGGTTGGCCCTCTGGCTCTGTGAGGTGGAGGTGGGCTGTCTGCCAGGTCTGTGGCCCTATGTGCCAGGGCTTGTGAAGATGGGGCTGAGCAGAGGTAGAGGTGGAGGTTGGGCACTCTGGGGGCATGGAAGGAAGTGAAGGGCCAAGATGGACACAGTGTCAGAGTAGAGAAGACCCTTGGGTGGCAGCTCAGCGATGACCCCTCATCCATCAGCGGTGACTGAGGTCCTTCAGGCACCAGGCAAGATCGTTGGCTGCAGTGGGACCCGGAACCTCCATGACAACCTGTCAGACCTTCGTGCCCAGGTGGCTGCCAATCAGAAGGGCATCCAGTTGGTGGGGGAGCTCATTGGACAGTATGGACTAGACGTGGTACAGGCCTACATGGGCCACATCCAGGTGAGCCTGAGAGGGCAGTGAGGGCCCAGGGGCAGGTCTAATGGGTCATGGGTGGTGGGCTGGTGAGAGTCCTGGGGGCATGATGCATGTGTATGTGAAGTGTATAGGTGTGTACGGTTGGATGTGTGTGATGCATGTATCTGTGCTGTGTATGTGTGTACACGTGTGTGTCGTGTGTACATATAGGCAAGCGTGTGGCATGTATGTGTGTGGTGTATGTAGGTGTGTGGTATATGCATGTGGACATGTGTGGGTGTGTGTATGTGTGTGGTGTGGCTGTGGGATGAATAGAGGGAGGCGCTGTAAATGTGTGTGAGGTGTGTGTGTACGCAGGGTGTGGTTGTGGGATGTTTGGAGGCGTGCATGTGTGTGGAGGTTTGTGTGCAGGTGTGGTTGTGGGATGTTTGGGGCATTGTGTGTGTGTGTGTGTACGCAGGGTGTGGTTGTGGGATGTTTGGAGGCGTGCATGTGTGTGGAGATGTGTATATGCGGGTGTGGTGGCATGCTTGGGGCGTTGTGTGTGTGGAGGTGTGTGTGTGTACACGGGTGTGGTTGTGGCATGTGTGGGGCGTCATGCATGTGTGTGGAGGTGTGTGTGTGTATGTGGGGTGTGGTTGTGGGATGTTTGGGGGTGTCGTGCGTGGTGTGTATGTGGGTGTGGTTGTGGGATGTTTGGGGCGTCGTGTGTCGAGGTGTGTGTGTACGCGGGTGTGGTTGTGGGATTTTGGGGGCGTCGTGCGTGGGTGTGGAGGTGTGTGTGTATGTACAAATTTACAGTGACGCATCCGTGGGAGCCTGGGGGTCCTCTGGAAGGAGCTATGAGACAGGTGGATTCCCACTTAGGGGCAGGGTGCTGAGGGCGCAGGCCCACATGGCCTCTGACCCTGGCTTTCTGTCAGGCAAACGCTGAGCTGGCCGTGCGGGACATGCTCAAGGCCTTTGGCAGCGCCCGGCAAGCGCGCGGCCTGCCTCTGGAGGTGTCAGCAGAGGACCACATGGACGATGGCTCCCCAATCCGGCTTCGAGTACAGATCAACCTGGGCCAGGTCAGGCTGCCGGTGGGCGTTGGGGTGCGCCCAGGACCCTGGGGAGGTGCGCTCTGACAGCTCTCTCTGCAGGGGAGCGCGGTGTTCGACTTCAGTGGCACAGGCCCCGAGGTGTTCGGCAACCTCAACGCCCCGCGAGCCATCACACTGTCGGCTCTCATCTACTGCCTGCGCTGCCTGGTGGGCCGCGACATCCCACTCAACCAGGTGCACGTCCCCCTCCCACCCCCTCCGCCCCTGCACTGTGGTCCTGGGTGCAGGGGTGCACTCTCCCCGGCAGGGCGTGGGCCGCTCCCACTCGCCCCTAAGAGCTCTTCTCCTTAGGGCTGCTTGGCCCCGGTGCGCGTGGTCATTCCACCAGGCTGCATCCTGGACCCATCCTCAGAGGCCGCTGTAGTTGGCGGCAATGTGCTCACCTCGCAGAGGGTCGTGGATGTCATCCTGCGGGCCTTTGGGGCCTGTGCAGCCTCCCAGGTGCGCGAGGGGGTTGGTGGGAGCGGGACAGTGACATGGGCGGAGCCTGAGGGAGGCGGAGTTCCCACTTCTACCTCCTCCTCTAGGGCTGCATGAACAACGTGACGCTGGGCAATGGCCACGTGGGCTACTATGAGACGGTGGCCGGCGGCACGGGCGCTGGCCCAGGCTGGCATGGACGCAGCGGTGTGCACAGCCACATGACCAACACGCGCATCACCGACCCGGAGATCCTGGAGAGCCGGTGAGCTGCGGGCGGGCCGTGTGGGGCACCCTGCTCTGTCCACCTGCACTCAGCCCCTCGCCCCTCACAGGTACCCTGTGATCTTGCGCCGCTTCGAGCTACGCCCAGGCTCCGGGGGCCGTGGCCGCTTCCGGGGCGGTGATGGTGTGGTCCGTGAGCTGCTCTTCCGAGAAGAGGCACTGCTGTCTGTGCTAACCGAGCGCCGGGCCTTCCAGCCCTATGGCCTGCAGGGTGGGCGGCCTGCAGGGTGGGGACTGCAGGGTGGGGGGGACTGCAGGGTGGGCGGCCTGCACGGTGGGGACTGCAGGGTGGGGGGGACTGCAGGGTGGGCGGCCTGCACGGTGGGGACTGCAGGGTGGGGGGACTGCACGGGGGGGGGGACTGCACGGTGGGCTGCATGCACTGTGAGCATTTTGGTACTGCCTCCCCACCTCACCCCTTAACTGCCCACCCCCACGTCATCCACAGGTGGTGAGCCAGGAGCACGGGGCCTTAACCTGCTGATCCGTAAGGATGGCCGCACCGTGAACCTGGGGGGGAAGACGTCGGTGTCTGTGTACCCAGGGGTAAGGGTCGCACCCTCCTGGTCCCCACAGAGATGCAGAAATAACCAGGAGCTTTTAATTTGCCTGGAGAGAAAGGGCACCGTGCCTGATGGCGGGGAGGGGGCGTCAGCTGCAGCAGCGCTAAGCCTCGCCTTGACCTTGCAGGACGTGTTCTGCCTACACACGCCAGGTGGAGGCGGCTATGGAGACCCCGAGGATCCCACCCTGCCGCCGGCTTCTCCTCCTCAGGCTCCAGCCTTCCCCGAGCGCGGTAGCGTGTTCGAGTACCGCAGGACCCAGGAGGCTGTCTGAGGCCCGCAATAAAGACCCCTGAGGTCATCCATCTTTGGGTGTTTGCGTGGTCAGGTGTCTGGGTCAGGAGGGTGCCGCCACTCGGAGATGCAGGCCCACGGCCAAGTGGTCTGTGAGCCCCGCCAGTGCAGTGCTGAAGGTCACCTGGTTCACTTCCTGGGGGCAGGAATCAGGCTAAGAGGGCCAACCCACCCTCTGGTCCCTCACCCCAGCTCCAAGGCACTCACCAGGCTCAGCGGGCTTTCAGGAATTCCCCGGTACAAAATGTAATCTAGGCGCCTGCCCCGCCAGGGCTCGGCCAAGGGGCTTCCTGGAGCACCAGCAAGGTACAGGCGACGGCCCTGCTCACCTTGTAGGGCTCTGGGGAGAAGGGCTGGTATTATCAAAGAGCAGGCCCCTGCCCTCTACCTCGGGACTTGGCCCACGTCCACTCACCTGCACAGCATCTCTGGGGAGCTGGCTTCTGTGTGGTGGAGCACGGGGTAGCTCAGCAGTGTCCCTGGGGGGAAGTGGCATCAGTGAGACATTCAGGCCCTCCCCACCCCGCCCCACTCTCCCAGGGACCCTCCCCACCCAGCTCCACTCTCCCAGCAGTACCTAGAGCCCATGGCTGCTCTTGCCGAGGGCCCAGCCTGCAAGGGTCCTGGAAGCGGCTGAAGAGTTCATGCTTCTGCTCAAGTGTGTCCTCTGCAGAGAGGCAGTGCTTGGTTGGTGGCCTGTTGTCTGGGCCCCTCCACACCCTGCCCCACCCCAGTCCTGCCCACACCCCTACCTAAAGAGCAATTGTCAAAGTTCAGATCTCCCAGGAGCACACTGAAGGCCACAGTCTCATCACCCTGGCGGCTGTCAGCCTCGAACTGCTCCACCCAGTCCAGCAGCAGTGACAGCTGCTCGCAGCGCACTGGCCCATCCTCTGTGAGGAGAGCAGGCTTAGCCTGGGTTCTGCTTGCGTCCTGGAAGCCTGGGTCTGGAACCTGGACTCCCCAGGGCTTTCCTCCAGACTTTCAGAGGAGGGCGCGGGATGGGGCTGGGAGGTGGAGGCCAGGGATGGAAGAGGGCAGCTCACCACTGGGTGCATGCAGGTGCGTGCAGTGCAGGAAGCCTACGATGGGTCGCCCATTCAGAAAGCCCAGCTGCACCTGCAACACCATGCACGGCCTGGCTCCTCTCTTCCATCTAGCCCCACACTGGTCACCTCCCCAGCCAGGGTGTCACCTTCCCGGACAGGGCGTTTGCAGCGTGAGGTACCTGTGCTGACAGCAGCCCTTTGGAGGCCAGCGCATCCTCGCGGCGCCCATTGGGGAAGGAGCGGAAGGTAGCCCGCAGCAGAGGAAAGCGCGAGGCCAGCAGCAGCCCACTGCCCAGCAGTTTGAGGTGTGGCCCGGGCTGCAGACCGAGCATGCCCACATCATACAACACTGGGCCCAGGTTGGGCGCCAGGCGGCGCACAAGGTGGTTCCCAATGCGCAGGTCGAACACTTCCTGCAGACACACAAAATCCAGACCCCCGGGTACCGAGGCCTCCAGCACCCCGAGTGGCCCTCCAGCTTGCTGTGGCCTGCGGTCTGTGGCTCCGTAGAGGGAGGCCCGCAGGCCTGCGAGCAGCACAGTGCCCAGGGTCTGCGCTCGCCGCTGGCTGTGTGGCAAGTTGCTGAAGCGCGCTAGTCCATCAGGCAGCAGGCACAGGTTGGCGCTGAGAAAGCCAAAACTGCGTGTGGGCTCCATACTCGGGTTCCAGGGCCCGGGCGGCACCCAGCCAGGTGGAGGGGGCTGGTAGCAGAAAGGGCGTCGCCACACCTGCAGAGGCAGCCAGAGCAGCAGACCCAGCAACGCCCAGGGCAGGCAGAGCAGCAGCAGCAGGAGCGCCGCCCCAGCGCGGGCCCGTCCGCAGCCACCCGAGCGCGTGGCTGGCGGGGGCGCCCAGTAGCCCAGCAGGTGGTCCAGGGTCCAGTAGGCCGGGAAGAGCATTAGGCGGGCCAGGCTGTGTAGACCGTGCAGCACGGCGTGTGGAAAGGGAGAGGGCTGCAGGGCGCCGGCCGCGGGCGGCCAGTCCGCGATAGACTGCATAGTGCGCAGCGCTGTCGGCTGCGGGACTTCGGCAGCTCATTCACTTGAGCATGCACACTTCCTTGTCAGTAGGTCTTTTGCGGACGTGGGAACTGCAGGGAGTCACTAAGTCAAGACCACGTGGCACTGCCGTGCCCCCCACCCCCATCCCGCCTGGGCGCACCAGAGCAGGACGAAGCAAGGCACCCTCGTGTACGATTCCTGGGGGAGAGCGCAGTTTAAGGCAGAGCTGGACGCTGAAGGAAGGCGTCCTCTTTACCTGGACGAAGAACTTCGCTCTTGCCGGAGAGCGAAAGAGAAAGCAAAAGAGACCCTGTCTCATGCTCCGCCCCAACCTTCTAGACACGCCTCCTCTCCCAAGATTACGGAGAGATGTCCCATTAGACCCTTTGGGAGTGATGGGCCCCCTTCACGTTGGAGCTGCCACTGTCCATGTGGTCAGAAGGTAGTAGTCCAAGCCCTCAACAGATTTTGTCACCAGGGATTAGACTGGAAGTATCTGGATTATCTGGATTGGCCTCCCACCCGAGTTAGACCCCAGAAGACCAGCCCTCAATGTTGGCAGCCCTGTAGCCCTTCTGGTCTGAAGGGAGGGAGCCCTGGTCTGGCCTGGGGCTTGGCCAGACCCCATAAGGCAGAAAGCCCAGGGCCCCTTCCACTGAGCCCTCAGCCCTCAGCTTGCACAATCGCACACAGGATGCCTGGGCTGCCTCCAAAGGTACCCGACAGCCTCTTTGCCCCTGCCCTCCCGTGGGGCTAGCCAAAGACGGCAGGCGCCAGGGCATTTCTTTAAAGGCAGGGAGTGGGGAGGGGGAGAGTCCCTGAGGCTGCAACCTGGGCCTCATGGCAAGAGGCCCCTCCCCTCCCCTGGCTGCCCAGGCTTCCTGCCCCTCCCTGCAGCCTGTGAGGAGGTGAGGTGTTCCTCTCCGCATGGGTGAGGCATTCTGAGCCTAGGCTGCAGACTTTCCTGCCCTGCCCCCAGGGCTGTGTCACACCAGCTCCCTGCCTCACCCCGCACCCACGTCTGTGGCCAGCTCCTAACTCCATTTCCGGCCCCCACACCTTTCTCCTCCACCCCTGCTCTCCCACTCCACACTTGTCCTTCACCCAGCAGGTGGCGGCCCTGAGCCTTCTCCCTGCATCTTCAGAGTGCACCCCCACTTTTAGGACCTGGGGTCTGGCAATGGGCCCCACTTCTTTGGGATTTCAGTGTAACTGTTAGCTCTCCATTCCCTTCCCTCCCCTCCTTCCTGTCCCCTCCCTGGAGGTCCTAGTCAGGAGGCAGCCCCCCACACCACATCTTGTCTCCCTCCCCAGGTCTCAGTGGATCCTGCAGGTTCTGTGGAGGCCTGTCTTCTGCAGCCCCCCTGCTCTGCACCCACAGACCAGGGACAGCTGGACACCCCTGAGTGAACTTGAGCATTGGGTCTTCATGGATGAAACTCACAGTGAGCCTATCCCCAAGGACAGGCAGGACCGCGGGGTGCCAGCGAACCCCTTAGAGGAGAACAAACCAGGGTGTGGGTGCAGCCCAGTGGCCGAGGCCCTGTGGGCTTTAATGACTGTGTCACCAGATGAACATGGGCTTGCCGTCGTCGTGTGCCAGCTGGCTGAGGCAGGAGAGCAACAGCAGCGCGTCAGACAGCATGTTGGGGTGCACAGTCTCCACCAGCACCCGCTGCAGGAAGTCCATGGTGTAGCAGCCCCCGTCGGAGGCCGCCAGCTCGGGCCGCTCACGCAGGATGCCGTAGGCGTTCACCAGCTGCTCTGTCAGCGCTGGGTGGATGTGTCCATTGTAGCCCAGACTCTGCAGCCGGTTCATGATGCTCACATAACGCTGGGTGAGCGTCTGGCACAGGTCTTCATCCAGTTTGTGGTCATTAGGGTTCATGGAGGCCTGGGGAAAACACACTTGTCAAGGGGAGCTGCCCAGGGGGACACTCCTTCTTCAACCCTCTTCTATCACCCCAAGGGCTTTGGGGCTGAGCTGAGGGAGGTGGGGACAGCAGGCAGTGGGAGGTGCAGGGCTAGGCTCACAAGCTCTCAGGGCTCCCTGACTGTCAGCCCAGGAGGCACCTCTGGGCGGCCCCCCTCCATACCCCTCCCTCAGCCTCCTTTCCTGTTCCCTGCTGGGGCTCCCCAAAAACACTGAATTGACACCTAGGCTCAGAGTTCAGGCAAGGGAGGGAAAGTGCCCCTGGTTCTCCACTGTCTCTCTTGACAGCTTCTGTCACTCTCCACCCACTTCCAGGCAGCCCTGGAGGCACCCCTGAGCCACAGGGCAGCTCCTAGGGACCCTCCCTCACTGGACTCAGGACTTTCTGATCAAGAGGCTGCATTTCCAGGGCCTGAAGTGCTGGTGAGTAAGGCCCCTCCCTCAGTGTGCCCCACTGCCCAGCTCTTGCCCTGTCCCTCAGCCATGCTGTTTCCACTCTAAGTTGCCCAAGTTCCTCAGTGTCACCTTCACAGGAGGAGGTGCCCTGTCCCCATCCCAGGCTGTGCTCATTGAGCCAGGCAGATGGAAGTACCTCTCACTGACCACCCCCATCACCTAGGACACAACTCTCCAACTTCAAAATACTCACAGCCCCCAATACTTATCCCTGTCCTCCAAGCCCAGGCCCAGCCAGCAGGCCACGGCACACATTTACGGGTCAGTGGGCAGTGCCTGGGCATCCCAGGCAGAATGGGAGACCCTCTGAAAGCCCTGGTCCCTGAGGAAGGGGAGGATACTGTTTCTGCATCTCATCCAGGACTTCTAATTGTGCACAGTGACCTGTGAGAGTGGTGCTCAGTGAAGCCGGCCAGACACAACAGGACACAAGGCTTGTGGTGGCACTTAGAGAAGGGGCAGAGGACAGGCAGAGACAGCCACAGATCCCAGGTCATCAGAGCAGAGCTAGGGCAGAGAGGTGTTGCATGTGCGGTGCAGTTGAGGACAAATCCAAGTGTAAATTCCTGCTGAGCGTATTTGCATGCTTACGGTGGCGCACAGAGCCACCAGTGCACAAGTGGTTAAAGCAGGACGTTTTTAGAACGTCTGTTTTACAACAGTAAGAAATTATACGGAGAAAAATGGGTTCAAGAGGACACAAAACACAGCTTATAAACACCTGGACTTGCATGGTGACCAGTGCAGGCTGGTCACTCAGTGGGCACACAGGGCTAAGCCACTATAGGCAGATTGCTGAAGTGTCTCCGTCCCATCATCTCCCAGGGCCCCATCCATCCGGTTCCTCAGATGAGCTCCACTCCACCTGCCTGTGCCTCTTGTACCAACGGTTAAATGCTTGAGCATCAACCAGGAGGGAGTCTCATTGCACTCTGAGGAACACTGGTGGTGCTGTGGTCCATGTATTTGACTGCGAAAACAAAGGTCAGTAGTTTGAACCCACCAGTAGCTGCCAGGGAGAACGACTCTGTGTGTGTGTGTGTGTGTGTGTGTGTGTGTGTGTGTGTGTGATCTGCTCTTGTATAGATTACAGCAAGGCAGCCCATGGCCAGTGCTGTTCTACCCTCCAGGGTCACTGTGAGTAAGACTTGAGAGACCAATGGTGGTGGAGTTAATGTTTCATTTCTTTCATTGGCCTCCATTTATTTAAAAGCAAGGATGTAAAAACAAAAATGTAAGTGCTCAACTTGAAGCAGAAAGAAGGAAACTAGAAAATAGACTTCCAAGATTCAGTGAGAATCAACAGACAAAAACGGGATGAGTGGTCACATCTCGCTTGGGAGTGGAGGGCAGAGCTGAGTGTCACCTGGGAGGTCACCGAGCACGAGCCAATGAAATGAAGCTATGGCTGTGCACCTCCCATCCTGGGGAACCAGGACCCACCCCAGGGGCAACAGACCTAAAATCTGTCCTGTCCTTGGCTGTCATCATTTCTGACACACTTGAATCCACGTTTGCACTGTGTCACTCCATCTTGTTGAAAGTCTTCCTCTCTTTTGCTGACCCTCCACCTTTCCAAGCGTAGTGTCCCTCTCCAAGGAGTAGCCTCTCCTAATAACATGCTCAACATGAAAGTAACCTGCTGCTACCCTGGTCTCCAAGGAGCACTCTGGCTGCATCTTCTCCAAGACATGTATGTTCTCTGGGTAGTACATGGGATGGTCAGTTCTCTCAATTCATCTCCCGTCATCCTTATTCATTGTCCAGCTCTCAAACACATAGCAGGTGACTGAAAAGACCATGGCCTGAATCAGGTGCACCTTAGTCTTTAACTGACATAATTTCTCTTTAACTCTGGGGAAGCCCTTGACAGCAGATTTTCCCAATGCAGCAACTTTTGATTTTTTGACTGCTATAGCCAAGAAGTAGTTCCTTATGGAGCCAAGTAAGATGAAATTTTTGTTGACAATTTCAATCTTTTCTCCATGTGTCTATTGTGATGTTGCATATTGGTCCACGGGTGAGGATTTTTGTCTTCTTGATGTTAAGATGCAATCCATATTGAAGGCTGTATCTTCTGCAGTGAATAGTTCAAGTCCTCCTTACTTTCAGCATGCAAGGCTGTGTCATCTGCATAAAACAGCTTGCTGATGAATCTTCTTCCCAGCCTGATGACACAGTCCTTTTCTTATAGCCTGGCCTCTTGAATGGTTTAGTTGGCATGCAGATTGAATAGCTGTGTAGAAAGGATATAGTCTTGATGCATAATTTTCCTGATTGAAAATCATACGGTGTTCCCCTGTTCTTGTCAGACAACTGCTTCTTGGTCTACATAGAGGTTTAGCATGAGCACAAAAGTATTCTGGGATTCTCATTTGTGTGCTGCCCAGAGACCTGGCTCCTGGCTTTTCAGAAGCGAGAGGGTAGCTTCAAAAGCAGTCTCTGCAGCACAGATAACAGCCCAGTGTCTGTGCAAAGTTACTACTAGCAATGGGTTGTGGTTTGCCCTCAGATAAGCTTCTACAGCAACTGCACAGTTGAAAAGATGAAAGCAGAGATGGAAATAGCAACCTTTCACAATAACTCCCCAAATGAGGGAGTGGAGAAGAAACCTCTTAACCTGGTCTGGAAGACACTGAAACTGGCTCCCCCAGCATCTGTTTATTCCTGCACTTTCTCCTGCCTTCCTGACCTGAATGAGGGTAGAAGCTAACAACCACCATTGTGTTTTAAAAAGATCTTCCAAACAGCTCTAACTCTCTTCTGACCTGAGATGTAGACAAGTAGAAGCATGTTGGTGGGCTTCTGCAGGAAGGTGGACATCTAAAGGAGGACTGTGGGGGAAAAGCAGGACCTGGAAGGGGAGACATGTGTATGGGAGGGGAGAGGAGAACCTGGAAGGGGAGGAGTGTGTATGGGAGGGGAGAGGAGAACCTGGAAGGGGAGGAGTGTATACGGGAGTGGAGGGTCTATGAGGGGAGGGGTGTGGAGGGAGAGCAGGGTCTGGGAAGTAAGAGGGAGACTTCGTTCTTCAGTGAGAAATGGGTGGGATTTCAGGGCCTGCCTAACCGAACTTCTGCATACTGTCCCTGGGGCAGCAGTTTCAATGGCGTGTCCCCTACGAACATTCCTTCAAGGATGGCGATTTTTTCCCTGGCCAAATAGCAAGTAAACCAGGTTTAGAATCTTTCCTGCTGACTCTCCAACTGCCTAAGCAATTATAAGAAACACTTTTTTTGCTAAAATCAGTTGATGTAAGTTCTCTTGTTTGAACCAAGAACAAAGACTGATTTGTCTCATATGGTGGTCTGTCCAAACTCCTGGAACACACATCCTACTTAGTGACGAGACGGAGCCTTCTCAGTAAAGTCAGAAGCAGGACTGAGTGGCTCCCTGGTTGTCTGCGCATGTAATGATATGAAGTGGGAGCTATATAACGATCCTTCATGACTTCAGAAACCCAATAGTTGTGAGAGACTACGGGTGATGTCAGGGCTCCTTACTCCTGTCCCTGTTACGGCGGTTTTCTAGGAGGTAGCCAGTTAGAGGAAAACATCCCCAACAAGTGTTTGCCAGGAGAGAGTGAATCTTTTCAGACCTGCCCCCCTCCATCCGGACTAAGGGGCTCCTCAGCCTGGACACAGGCCAGGCCAGGAGCAAGCACCCGGGAGCAGGAGGTCCATAGAAGCTGAAGCAACAAGGACTTTCCCCCAGAACCAACACAGAGAGGCTTCTCTACAGCTGGTACCTGGATTTGAACTGGATTCCTAAACTGTGAGGTTGTAAAGTCACCCACTCTTCTCTGTTACTGAAACATTAGAAGACTTAATCCCTCACATCATATCTGGTTCTATTAAATACTGCCTGGGAATCTAGGTAATAGAAGGTATGCAAAGATCAAGAAATTACATTAAAGAAGTAGAAAAGAGTGGGAAAATTGTCCTTCTTTGCGGACAATATGATTGTCTACACAGGAAAACCAAGATGTTAGAAGTGGTGAAAAGATTCATTACGTAGGAAATACCAAATAAATGTACAAAAATGAAAAACTAAACACATTGTCAGCAGGCTGGTGAGTGGGGCTCTGGAAGGTGCCAGAAGATGCCTTAGATTTGAGACAGCTGCAATTATCAGGACCAAACACCACCCTCAGTCACGTCTCCCCCACCCCGTGGGCTCACAGCACCTCCCTCTGGACACCTTTGCCATTGGATGAAAGAGGTGACAGGAATAAGCACTGGAAGGCTTAGGCCCCACTGAGTGAATTCTAACTCAGGGACCCTCCACACAACTTAAGGGCGCACACCTTCCTCCCTGCACCTTCCTCACCCCCACTGTCACATCTGAGCTCACTGGGCCAGCCACTGTGTCTAGTCATTTCTTGAGGATCTTCTTTCTCATTGACCTTCTATCAGGCAGGATGGCCTTCTCCAGGGACTAGTCCCTCCTGGTGACATGTTCCAGGTACAGGAGTGGAAATCTCACGTGCTAACAGCTGGGAGTGTTCTGACTGCACATCTGCCAAGAAGTTGGATTGGTTTTCCGGGCATTCGTGCTATATTCAACATGCTTTGGCAACCGAGCTCTGAGGGAGGAATCACTAATACTTCTCGTTCCTTATTTGTTGTCTGGCATGGGAGGCAACGGAAGGACCACAGCTTCTTGCAGGTGAGCTTGAGGTTTTAAGCTTTTAACACTTTAAAATGTTTCATTTTTAAGGTTTTAATCTTTACATTTTAACACTTCAAAGGGATCTTTTGGAGCACAGTTGTAACACAGCTTCTGATCCCTTGACTCTGTGTCCACGAGCATTGATGGCGGATCCAAGTAAAAGGAAATCTTTGACAACTTGAGCATTTTCTTGGTTTATCACAGTGTTACTCATTGTTCCAGCTATATTGTTAGGATCATCTATCTGAGCTAGTATTTTCACAGAATAGCAAAATAATTATTAACAGCAGTGTGAACTGCTGGTGTGACATTTGTAAATGTGGCCCTGGCCAGCCCTCCACGCTACTGCCTCGGTCTCTGGTTTTTGTTTTGTCTTTTGCCCTCCTCCCCTTGGTCTTAATGGAGCGGCTGCCTGTGTCACGCTGGCCTCCAGGCCTGGGGTGTCTGTGAGGAGAAGCAGTTCTTGGACCGTCATTTCAGTCATGCGCTGCAGTTAAAGACGGCGTGTTACACCTTCAGAAGGACTCATTTAAAACAGGGAAAGGACCAAGTGTGTCTGGGACCTTCTGAGAAGGAAGATGTTCCTAAGCTCCAAAGGAAGTGTGGGGGTGGGGGGTGGGGACTCTGGCCCCTTCAGTCTGCTCTGAGAACACACCAAACATTCCCAAACCCGTGAGCACTGCTGCAGCCCCCTGGGCTCTGAGGTGGTAAAGCTTGTGGGAGGGGACTTTGCTGAGCCCCCCTTCACAGAAGCTCTCAGAGTCCAGTAGGAACTATGGCTGTGCAGGTCCAAGCTGGCCACTGTGAGCTCCAGATGCTGGTCCCTGTGGTAGGGATGGGCCCTGGGCCAGGGGGCCCTGGAAAAAGAGGGGGCCTGGAGCAGGGGAGGGAGACACCCAGAGGCCGCCTGCCCACTCCTTTGGCCCAGCGAGAGGCAAAACCTGATTCCTCCCAAAACTGCAGACATCCCCTGGCTACTTGAGAGAAACGTGCTTCCCAAGCCCAGGAACCCCCTATATTTTGTCCAGCAGTCCGGTCTCACCCTTGCCTACCTCAAATTCCCCACCCCGCCCCTCGCCACCCCTACATCCCCTGCATTGCGCCCCATCACCTAACCCACCGAACCCCTTGCTCAACCCTGAGCTCCAGGCCTCCTTCGGCCAGACCCTCCGGCCTGTCCTCGAGGCCCCGCCTCTTGAGCCCCTCCCCCAAACCCTTGACCCACCCCTGAAAGCCCCTCACAGAGGCCACGCCCCTCAGGCCACGCCCCTGAGACAACTCCCTGAGGCCCCTCCTTGAGGCCACGCCCCCGAGGCCTGCTCTGAGGCCACGCCCCCTGAGGGCCGTTCTGAGGCCACGCCCCCAGCCCTCACCTGGATGATCTTCTCCGGGATGTTGGCGACGGTGAAGCCATAGAGGCGCACCCGCTCCGGAAAGATGCTGGACAGTATCCTGCGGTCCAGCTGGAAGGCGATCTCCCCCACCAGCCGCTCCCAGGCCAGCTGCTTGCACTCTGCACGAGAAGGCGCGGTCAGCAGCCCTCCGTGGGGGCGGCGGCTGGGGGCGCGGCGGCCCAGGCCTCTCACCTCGCGGGCTGTCGGAGAACTTGCTGGCTCTGCGGTGGGCCAGCTTCCGCTCCAGCTCCAGAATGCTCTTCCGCGACGTTTCGGAGCGCGGCCCCCGGGCTTCGCCGGCTGTCGCCGGGGCGGCCGATGTGCGGGTGGGGGAGTGGTGGATGAGCCGGGGTCGGGTGGAGGAGTGGGTGGCGTGGTGGGCCACGTGGGTCAAGCTAGAGGAAGCGCAGCTGGGGACAGCAGCCTGGGAGGCGGGCATGGGCGGGGCCCGGACAGGGCTGGGGACAGCCAGCTCCACAGGGCCACTGGACTGGGCTCTGGGGTCCAAGCCGCCGAAGGTGAAGACTGTGGTGGGGCTGACGGGGGTGGACGTCTGGAGCGGTGGCCCCACAAACGTCACACTGAGGGCCTCCAGGTCTTGGCCTGCCCCACCGTGCTCAGCTGACACCAGGACTGGGGACGTGGGGAGGGGAGGGCAGAGGTGGAGGGTCAGAGGCAAGAGGACTGGGTCTTACCCCCTGCCCCCTCCCAGGGCCCCCCAGTCCCTCTTTCCCTGCACCTGTTACCTTTGGTGTGGGTAGCGGACCCTGAGCTCACGGAGGGCTGGGGCCCAGTGGAGGGCCTGCGGGAGGGTTCGGACAGCCGCACCCTGGTCGATTCGGACAGCACGGTGTTGCCCGCGGGGCTGGCTAGCAGGTTCGGGGGTCCAGTCAGAGGGTTTGTTGAAGGTACAGCCAGGGGGCTATTTGGAGTCAGGGGTCTAGTAGAAGGCAGTCCAAAAGTGCTGGACATTGTGCCTACTGGGGGCACCATCATGGGACTACTTGGAGTAAGGGGGCCAGTGGACGTCAGCCCCAAAGAAGTGGTCACTGTGCCCATTGGGGGCACAGCCATGGGACTGGTAGGAGTCATGGGGCTAGTGGACGTTAGCCCAAGGGAGGTGGTCAGTGTGCTCGCTGGGGGCACTGCCATGGTGCTGGTCAGGTGGCCGCTCAGGGGGCCGGTGGCAGGCAGGCCAAGGGAGCTGGTGATCGTGCTGGTGGGGGGCACTGCTCCCGGAGCAGCCAGGAGAGTGACATACTGATTGTCCTGTGACACAGGCCCAGAGCTTGACAGGAGCGCATTGAGCTGGCCAGGCAGGTTGCTTACAATGGAGCCCACTGGGGGACCAGGCTGCGAGTTATTCAGCATGTCAGTCAGGGTCCCCACCCCCATGTCTTCCGGGCCTGGCTGATTGGCTGCTGCTGGAGAGGATGGCAGGAAGACACCTGGAGGGAGTGCAGAAAGAGCTGAGACTCAGGACACCCCACTGAGGCAGCCGGCACAGGGTCCAGTGTTGATTCGCTGGGTGCTCATGGGACCAGTTTATTCCTGCGACCAGTATGGACTTGGTGACAAGCACTCCTGCATCTGAGGGCACATGCTTTGTCCCCTCCTCTGTCCTGTGGGTCCCCCTAGGTCCTTTCCTTTCATCTCCTTTCCCTGTTCAACCCCCTTTTTTCTTCATCTGTAGCTTCCAGATCTTTCTAGCTCAAGTCACTCTTCAGTGTCCGTCTCTGATTCTCTGTTCTCCAGCTACAGGGATGCCCACTCCCCAGGTCCATCGACTGCACTACTGGTGCCCTGTGTGTCCTCACAAGAGGGCATTCCCCTGTAGGATTCATAGTCACCAAGCTGTTCCCTTGTTCCCTAGAAGAATGTCTACTGTGCTCAGGCCTCCTGGTCAACACCCCTGGGGCAGGAGCTCGACCCAAGGCTGTGGGGATTCCCGGGGGAAGTCATCCTACCAGTGTTAGGGTGGGGGTGGAGCAGCTTGTTGGGGAGGAGGAGGTGGGGCGTACAGGGCAGCATGGCGACGGACGGTGGGATCTTTCCACTTGGTTTTTTGCCAAGGGGAAAGCAGGAGCTCTCAGTATAGGAGCAGATGGAACACACGCTGGACAGGACACAGCCTGAACACTTCGTGGTTGGCCCCACAGTGGGAGGACCCTGGAGTGTGTGCTTGCATCCGACTCAGGAACCCGGAAAGCCAGGTGACAAGGAGGTCCTGCACATGTTCCCTGTTGCAGCTTCTCAATGTTGCTGTCACATGGAAAGTGGCTCAGAGAGGATACAAATGAATGACCACTAGGTGCTGGAGTGGCTTTAGTTAACAAAACCCTACATGCTATGTCCAGAGCCCTGTCCTCTGCATCCTGCACCCAGCACCCTGCCCTCTGAGCCCTGCACCCTGCCCTCAGCACCCTGCCCTCTGTGTCCAGCACTGTTTTCTGTGCCCTGCTCCCTGCCCTCTGCACCCTGCATCCAGCGCCCTGCCCTCTGCGCCTTGCGTCCAGCGCCCTGCCCTCTGTGCCTTCAGTGGCCTGCTGTCTGCGTTCAGATCTCTGCCCTCTGTGCCATGCTCCTTGCCCTCTGCACTCTGCATCCAGTGCCCTGCCCTCTGTGCCCTCAGCACCCTGTCCTTTGTGTCCAGCAGCCTGCCCTCTGCCTTCAGAGCCCTGCCCTCTGCACCCTGCATCCAGCAGCCTGCCCTCTGTGCCCTCAGCACCCTGCCTTCTGTGTCCAGCACCTTGTTTTTTGTGCCCTGCTCCCTGCCCTCTGCACCTTGCATCCAGAACCTTGCCCTCTGTGCCCTGAGCCCTGCACTCGCCTTTCAATCACTGCTGCAACCTCTCTGCAGTCCATCTCCTTGACAATCTCCCTCTTTCAGATGAAGTTTCACTTTGGTCTGTTGTAAGGAGCATTCTGGGGGCTTTTCCAAGACAGATGCGTTCCCTCTGAGCCATACTCTGATTTAAAGACTCAAGTCTTCCGTCGTCATTTGGGTGTGCCTATGGACTGCCTCCAGGTAACATCCAGTTCAACCTCTTCTGCTCCAACTGGCCGTGGTCAGAGATCTTTAAAATTGCGTTGTCTGGTCAGCCCTAGACTGTTGCAAATACTGCCCCTCTGTGGACACATATGGTATTACCTCCCACTGTCTGTTGAGCTTTTTACTCAAGCAATGAGCTTGAACTTCAGCTTTCAATCACTCCCGTTTCCCCAACACCCAGCAGTCCTGCTATAGAGTTATTTGCTACTGATTTTCTCTGCAAACTTTCTTTTCAGAGGTCCTTAGTGTGCAAGGCCCAGTCTTTCTTCAAAACCTTCCCGAAAGCTCTGGCATGCTCCGGAAGGGTTACTTAACTGCGCATATTGCGACATATTTTGTTGCTTCATTTGCCTTTTGAGGTCCCAAATGTTTGTCAGATGAATACGTTTAGATTACATAGACAAATCAACTAATCTCTATGGGTCCAATTTTGTTCTGGTTTCACGGGAACTTTTGCTGTAGGAGCCATTGTGAGTGGAAGGGAAGCAGCCCTGGGAAGCGAGATCTGGAAGGGTGGACACAGCTAGGCCAGATGCGGGAGGATGGAGTGGGAGGAGAGATGCGAGATGGCCAAGGGGAGGGCGCGAGCTGGTCCTTCTCAAACTCTGATTCCTCCAAGAAGATCATGGGGAAGGGTAACTGGAGGCCAAGGCCTGCTGGCCAGTGTGGACAGAGGACGGTCCACACCTGGCTCACCTGTCCCTGCACAGCCAGCATCCTCACTAGTACAGGTGAGCAAAGTACTTGCTCACTAACCCACAGCGAGCAGCTTCAGGCTTCACCACGTTCAAGGCCGCCTCTGAGAGACTGAAGGGGAGAGGGGAGAAACGGGCAAATGAGGGGAGGGGGTCACTAGGGCAGCAGAGATTAGTGACCGGATGGGGGGAAGGCTAGACAAGGTGCGATGAGAACTTGACGAGATGTGGATAAAAGGCATGAAGGTAGTAATTAGATAAAGCACAATGGATATGACGATTATAGAAAGCAAATGTGCATGAATGAAACTCAATGTGTACTAATGATTGTAGGCAAACCATAAAACAAATAGAAAAAAATATTCTGGCTTCTAGGTGTGGCTGGCACCTCTCTCCCAAGTTCACAGTCCTTCCCACAGAATCAAAGACTCTTCTCAAACAGCCAGGGGGATTGCTGCTGACCAGACGGAGCCCCCAGCAGGTGGGGGAAGCCCACTCTCACCTGCTCTTCCTCATCAATCTTGTCAACACCTCCACGTGGGCTCCTCTCTGCTCCAGTTCAACACAAAGATCATTAACTAGGACTAAGAAGGTGATATGTGTTCACTTCAGGTGCAACTCACAGAAATGATGATAGAGACGTGAGTAAAGCCAACCGCACAGGGACTCCAGGGAGCATAAAGCCTCATGTCTAGGGCAGAAGGGACAAGGACTGTGGGACAACATCCGTCTCATGCCACCGGAGAGTCTGCGGCTGGTGCGCATAGCACATTGGCTGTTAACCAAGAAGCTTGAGTCCCCCGCAGAGCCTCAGCAGAATGGGCTGCGGCGCACCGGGGAGCAGTTTGGCTCTGACACACACTGGCAGCTATGAGGGACAGGGCCCTGTGCCAGGCACTTGGTGCTTCAGTTCAATACACTTTGCTCTGAGCAATGTAGGCGGCTGTAGAAGCTGGACACTGGTCCTGGTGGGAGAAGCTGGGGTGCAGGGAGGAGAGTGAAACTTTCCAGAGAAGATGATGTTCAAGCAGAGACAGGAGGACCAAGGACAGGAGGGCTGGGCAGGGCCAGTGCTGGGCATTCCTGTCCAGGCCTGTGGTCTGCAGGAAAGTGGCAGATGGCCCCACAGAAAGGCCCTTCTGTTCAGCCATGAATGGTGCAGAAATGGAAGCACCCAACTGCAGAGGACTGTTCCGCAAATCAAGAAATGTCCACCTGTCGTTTTCTATGAAATTATTTAAAGTGCCATTTTCAGAGAGCTCATAAAAACTTTGATAAGAACACAAGGACCAGTTTTACAGCAGAAGTTCCCTGAGGGCAGAGTTCTTCCCAGCCACAGTTCTCCAAGTGCCCAGAATAGAGCTGAGGCCTCACGATCCACTCACTCACGGCCTTCAACTTGGAAAAGACTCCTGCTGACCCTCCACTGGGCTACTGAGGTTGTAAATTAACCGGAAGGCATTGCCCATCTTTCCCCCCCAGGCCACTGGTGGATTCAAACCTTTGGAGACACTTGACAGCTTCCTCACGCCACATTAAGGATTCAGGACATGTGTGTCCATGGGAGGGAACAGAGCAGAAGTGTAGGCAGTGAGGCCTTTGTCCAGCATGTGCTCAGATTAGTGTGACTGGGGAAGAAGAGGTCCCGATGAAGACTCAGAACTAGGGCCCCTGTGATCGTCACTCAAGGTCAGGGCAGGCTGATTGTGCAGGCCTAAGACAGCTGGAGAGGACAGGACCATCTTAGAGGAAGGACCCGCCCCTGTGTCACTTGAGGTCCATCCCAGCAGGAAGGCCGCGATGACATGTCCCCTGTGACTTCAGGACATGGTGTTGGTAAGTGCCTCAGCCACAGTGTCATCAGGGTCAAGGACTGTCTTAGACTGTGTTCTTGAGAGAAGCAAAACCAATCAGGTGTCTGTATCTCTATGAAGGAATGACAACAGACACTTTCAGTGCTGGCCAGTCCCAGGCCTGTGGGTCAGACGTCAGGAAAGAGGCTTTCAGCTGTGGACGTCACCGAGTCCAAGGGTGGCAGGTAAGGCAGGGTTCTGGGTCAAGTCCAGAAGCCGGAGGTGACAAGCCCAGAAACAGAATCCAGATCAAGCAGGAGGCAAGGGAGCCTTGACGCACTTGTCACTCTATCCAGTGCTGGCTACGTCCTTGACCAAAGTCCTTTTTAGCTGGTTGGCTGCTCAGACCAGGTCTCACTGTGCAGATGATGGTCTGTTATACTAGGTCTCATCGAGCGAGTCAATTACATCAGCCTCCATGAAGGGAAGTTACAAAAGAGCTCACCAAGGAATGAGTGACCACCAAATCAGAGAATCACAGGCGAAGGTCAAGTCCAATCAGGGCCATGACCACAGGGTCCTGTCACAGTCTCCAAGACTCTCAGTAGCAGCCCTACCAACTCTGGTTGGGGTCCGGAGACTTCTGTGTCCCCATGGTACTGCTGGTACCTGTGCCTTGACAATAGGGACCAGCCATGGTGGCTGGCAGGTGGGCCATGAGGACAGACCAGGAGAACTGGGCTGCCCAGGGCTCCGCAGTACATCCTGACTTTTTTCTTGATTTTTTTTTTTATTTTATTTTTGCGTGAGTGTACCGTCAAATCAGATCTGACTGGTACAGGAGGAGATTGTCCCTCCTTTTCCCGGCAGAGCATCTGGTGGATTCGAACTGTGTGTCTCTGGGATTGTAGTTGCAGCTCCTTGCCACTAGGCCACCAGAGCTCCCCCCATCCTGACTTTTTTAACTTGCAATTTTGAATTATGCAATTGCTTGATTTATTTAGATTTGTGAGTTGCTGGTCTTCTTGGGTGGAAGAACAGTGCTAGAGTATCAAACACAGCACTGGGCTCGCTACATCCTAAGAATCACAGAGATTCGGAGGGCTGCTATAGCAGGTGCCTGAAACCAAGAGAAGCCATTGCCTTCGTTTTCCAAGTGTGTTTATAGAGTCTTGAATTGTTTAAGGGAATTCCTGCTTTCCACCAACCTGCTCCTCACACCTTCCCTGTCACAGCAAGCTGCTAATTTTGGGGTCAGCCTACACTGCCCCACAGCCCACATCCACTTGAACAGGCCTTGCACCAGGTCCTGCCTTCAGCTGTGGCCATCGGTGCTGCCAACACCCTGGCATCCCTGGGAACCATGACCCCAGCGCCATGCAAGGTGCCACCCCTGCCCCACTGCATTACCAAAGGCACCTCTGACAGAAAGCCGATTGAATTAGTACATCTTCAGAGAACCTCCAGATTTCAGGCTGCATTTAGAAGAGACTGTGCACCAGGAATATAATTGTTGGTGTCAGCTGTTGGCTGAATACCATCTGTGTCTTATTGACTTGCAATGGCGTTTAACTGTAGATCTCAACAATTTATGGCTAACACTGAGAAGAATGGGATTCTAGAGCACTTAACTGTTCTCATGGGAAACCTATATTGAGAACAAGTAGTTGTTGTCTGAACAGAGCAAGGGAACATTTTATGGTTTAAAATTCAGACAGGGATGTGTCAGGATTCCCCCAGCATCCCCCCCCATTCAGCCTGTGAGACAAGCAAATCAATCGGCACTATGAAGAATGTGACATCAGAATTTGAGGAAGACTAGTCAACAACCTGAATTATGAAGATGACACATTACTTGCTAAAAATGAGGGAAACTTGAAAAATGCTTGCTGCAGAAGATTAGACTACAGCCTTCAATGTGGATGTCATCTCAGCATCAGGAAATAAAAAATCCTCACCACTGGGCCAAAAGGTGACATCATGATAGATGAAGAAATAATAGAAATTGTCAATGACTTAATCTTACTTGGATCCACAATGAACACCTTTGGTACTTGAAGCCAAGAAATCAGAAGACGTGTTGCATTGGGAAAAATCTGTCAATGGCCTCTCCAAAGTGTTAAGGAGTAGTGATGTTAGTTTAAAGACTCACGTGCACCTGATTCAACCATGGTCTCTTAAATTACTTGTTATGCATTTGAAAGCTGAACAGTGGATAAGGATGACAGAAAGAAAGAAAATTGAAGCCTTTGGCTTGTGATGTTGGAGCAGAGTACTGAATTTCCCACAGATTGCCAAATGATTTGTCTTGGAGAAAATGCAACCAGGGTGCTCCTTGGGGGCAAACAGGGTGAAGTTTTGTCTTACAATACTTTGAGCACGTTGCTGGGGGAGGCCAGTCCTTGGAGAAGGATAGCATGCTAGGGAAGGTGGAGGGTCAGAGAAAGTCAGGAGGATGTACAAGGAGATGGAATGACATAGTGACGGAAGCAATGGCCTTGAGTATGTCCGAGATGATGAGGATGGCACAGGAGAGGCCAGGGTTCAGATCCCTTGTTCACATGGTTGCTATGGTCTTGTGGACAGCACTGGACTCCAGCCCATAGGAGGCAGAGGCCGGTTGAGAGGGGAAAACACCCGGTGACCTGATGCCCTGGGAGCTGGTGGAGGTGGAACTAAAGGTGGTGCTGCTGCGGAACCAAGAGTGGGGTTGAATGTTGAGGAGGAGCCAAGGACAGGTTCTAACAGCCAGGTGGGCCCTTGCATGGAGGTGGGGTCAAGGCAAGGTTAAGTTCAGGGTAGAACCAGGGCACAGGCCTAACGTGGAGGTGAAACCACAGTCAGGGTGTGGTGTCAGGGCAGAACCAGGGGTCAGTTTTTACGTTTGTGCAAAGCTAGGGTAGGGTCTGTATTGGGGCGGGGCTTGGGCGCTGGGCGGGGCTTGGTGCTGGGCTGAGCCAGGAGTTTTGGTGTTAGAGGCGGGGCTTCTGGTATGGGTAGAGCCAGAGCACCGGCTGGTATTGGGGCGGGGCTTGGGTGATGGGCAGAGTCTGGTCTGTGTTGGGTGGGGCTTCTGGTATGGGTGGAGCCAGGGGCGGGGCTTGAACACTGGGTGGAGCCAGGGCGGAGGTGAAGCGTCAGGGTAGGCAGCTGAGGACTTGAGGACACTGATGGAGGCCCTGGAGGGGAGGACGGTGGGTCAAGCAGCTTCCACATGGGGTGGGGTGTTGACCTTTAGAGAAGGGTGGCCCAGAGGTGAGGTGAGACCTGGCATGAGCTCCAGACATGGGTCTGCTGCAGACCCTGAGGGGTGTGGGGGTCCTGGAAGTGTGGGGCCCTGAGGCCAAGATGGGTCTAGTGGGGAGAAGGGCCTGAGAGAAGGAAGGGGGTTCAGAACACCCTGAGGGAGTGTGTAGGGCAGTGAAATGGGAAGGAGTTATGAACAGTTCTGAGCAGGAGGCAGGCTGCAACTGCCCCAAAACACCTCTGAGGTGGTTGGGGAGGGAGTGGGCTTGATGGGAGTGGGGTGTGGGAGGCGAGTATGGAGTGAACGAAGGTGGAAAAAGCCCGCCAAGGGTCTAGTTGTGTCCTCTTGTCTTGTTTTGATCCCCTGTCTCATCCTGATGGACTGTCCTGTGCTGACTGTTAGGGTCAGAGAGCAAAGGGTACATGGAGAGAGGCTGTGAGGAAGATGTGTGAAAACAGCACTCCGGAGGTAATAACCCACAGCTGGGGACACACTTCCCGCACCCCATGTGCACGTTCGCAGGGGGACCCTGCTCCACACACCTCACTTACACACCCTCCCACCACGTGTGCACGTACACAGCCTTAGCCTTCACCACCTGACCTTCTCATCCCCCTGAAACTCTATCTGCTGACTCTGCTTGAGTCGCTGCCCATGATACCCACTGCCACCTCAACCACCAGCTGTGTCCCTTCCAGAACCTGGCCTGAGCCCTGTGCTTGGACCTTGGACTACTACAAGATCTGCAAGGCTCAAAGGTTCTCCTAAGAACTGGAACAAGGAGAAGGCTTGCAGAGCCGAGCTGGCTGTCTGAGCCCTCCAGTGTGTGTTCCTGGTTGGCCTGTTGTTTCAGGCGCCCGTGTGACCTTTAGGGAGGACGGCCGGCATGTTTGGACTTGGACAGTCAGCGGGAACCAGCTGGAGGAGGCTTTCAAGAGTGAGGAAAGAAGCCTGGACAGGAGGAGGGTGAAAACCGCCTGCAGGCTCCATCACCAGCATGTGGCTTGCAGCCAGCCCACTCCTGGGCTTGGGGGAGCCGGCCATGCACAGCCGGCTGAAGCCATGGAAGTTGAACTGGGTGAGGAGCAGACGAGGCAGGGCTGACCTCGCAGCCAAAGGCTGAAGCAATTGCGATGAGCCAGCCAGCATGGGACAAGCTCAGGGAGAGGGTCATCGAGTTGAATATGATTCATAGCAACCCTGTGATCATCGGACCTGAGCCCTGTCATCCCCGGCCTTCCTCATCTGCGGGTGGCTGGTCCCAAGGCTGTATGGTGGCCGAGAAGGCCAAAGCTCTACGGGTCACCATTGAGACCTTCTGGGGTTGGTCACCACCTGGACAGACTTGAGTTGGTGAGATCCAGAAGAGCAGAAAAGATGGGGTTCCCAGACTGACTGAGGACAGAGGGGGTCCCAGAACAAAGGAGGGGGGTGTGTCTCACAGGCATGTCGCTGGGGATTGGGGAGCATTTGCTTTGCGAGGGAGTGTATTAGTGGCCAAGCACCACCCCTACTACTTTACTGGGCTTCCCCGGCCTGTCTCAACACTAACACCAGCATCCTTCCTCTCACTGCCCTGCCTGGTCTCTGCTCTGGTGACTCTTCCACTCTTGTTTGCAGTGTCCTCACTTCCATTTCCTAGCGGGGACCCGGCATTGATTCCTTCCTCCCTCAGGGAGCCCCTTCCTGGCCTGGCCCCAGCCCCCCTGCACACAGGCCTCTTACAGTTGCCCTGGTGGGACGCCCCCTCTCCGAGCCAGCTGCTGAAGCTGCTGATGGCCAGGCCGCCTGCCTGGGTCTTGATGGCCGACTTGAGATCATGGTTCTCACGAATGAGGTGCGCTAACTTCTTGAGTTCCTCATTTTCCCGCACCAACTTCTCGATCTGATGCCGCAGCCCCTCATAATTGGTGAGCAGAGACATGCCCCGGGCGACAGAGGGTTCGATTGTGAAGGGAAATACTTATGAGGCTGCCCAGGGCCCCGGGCAAGGCCCGGGATGGCCACTGTGGGATTTGCAAGGACAGCCTAGTAGCCAGTATTGTGAGGTCAGCACTGCCAGGCTGGCTGCCTGGGCCCTAGGCCATGGCCTGGGACGCCCACCCTCCTCTGTGGGTCTAGTCTCACTTTTGAGGTGCTGTTCCCCAAAGATGTCTCTGATCCCTGGACACTCCATTGCTGCTGCCTGGTGCCAGCAAGGCCTCCTGTCCACCACTCCTCCTGGGACCCCGCAGGGCTCTCTGGCATGTTCCCCTCTACTTTGCTCTGTGGACAGGAACTTCCCCCCAATGTGGGCCCTGTCGTCCAGTGACACCCCTGGCCAGTGTGGTGATGAGAGTGTTTGCTACTAGAGATCAAAACTCGCCTTCTGACCCTGGTCAGGCCTGCCCTCGGCTTATCTGGTGAGTCTGTCCATGTCCCATCCAGGACATTGTGCTGTCCCTTCTCCTAGATCCCTACCTGAGCCTGTGGCCCTGTGGCCAGGCCTGCCCAAGGCAGGTGGTGCAGGCCCATTGGTCCAATCCCCAGACAGCCGGGGGAGCCCCTGTGCTGGGTCTGCCCTCAGGTGCTTGGATCTGGGACATGTGTTGTCGGAGCCAGGCTAACTTGTTTGTTTTTTTTTGTTTGTTTTTTAATTTATTTTTTTTTAATTTTTAATTTTTTTTTTTTTCGGAGCCAGGCTAACTTGTAAAGCAAGATCAGCCCTGTACCGTAAGACCAGCAAGACTAACTCCATCTTGGCTAGAGCATCTGCTTGGCAATAAACAACTCAAGGAAGCAGGATGTTAATGAATAAGAGTGACCAAAAGTCTCAGACCTTAGGGAATGTAGTGTCCTTATCGACTGACCAAAGCCATTTGATCCTTAAAGCACACAATAAGGTATTCTGGAAACACCCTTCTATTGTGCTGAGGTTGGTAAATGTTAATGATTGCCTGGATAATTGACATCTTGAGATATAATGCCATTGTTACAGCAGAGGTACTACTAAAAGCCTATATATACTTTGTTTAAAGAATAAAATTCTGCTATTCACCATCAGCAGTAGCCTCTCTGCGTTTTCATTTAGTCCTCATCCCTTCTCTTGGCAGAACTGTTCAGTCAAATGGGGCAGGACCCTGTTAACGTGCCATTTTCCAGCTCTGGGCTTCATCCCTTTCCAGGCGTGAGCACAGGTCTTCACCACGTTACCCTCTTCTGGAGTTTCTGAAGGTCTGCAATCCCTGTCCACCGGCTCCCCCTCCACAGGATTCTGTGGACTGCCATCTTCAGGACTCTGGGAGAGGTAGCTGGGGGGCACCCAGGGACAGGCCAGGGGATTCCTGGGGGCTGGAAGGGAAGAAGCACCATGGATTGAAGCAGCCTGAGCATTCCGCTATACTTCATGATGGGGAGCCCCCACCCATCTGACACCTGAGGCTGTGACCTGAGGAGCTGGTGCAGCTGTCTTCAGTGAAGGGGGGTCCTACACTCTGCTGGGGTGCAGCCTTCAGCCCTTGTCCTATCAGTCTTGGCCCCCTCACCCTGCTGCAATGACATCTCTGCCTTCTCCTTCCCTTCTGCAGGCACAGTGTGGGCTGGGTGTCTGTGATGGGATGAGGGCCATGGGGGCCAGGGGCCATGATAGCACAGGGGCTGTGGGGCTGAGGTCTGTGATGGGTCAGAGGCTGGGGGAGCTGGGGACTGTGATGGGATGGGCACCATGGGGGCTGGGGGCCATGATGGGATGGAGGCCGTGATGGGCCGGGGGCCGTGATGGACGAAGGGTCGTGGTGGCCAGGGGCTGTGATGGGATGGGGACTGTGGTGGGAAGGGATATGTGGTGAGGGGACTTGGAGATTTGAGGACAACAGAGTGGGGAAGGGGAGGCTGCACACACAGCTCCTCCAAAAGGCTCTTGCTAGGCCCGACAGTGCACCATCCCAGCCAGACAGTGCCCAGGCCCAGCTGCCACACTGTCTTGGTGGCTTCAGAAGACCCCCTCAGCACCCAGGTCTCCTTTCTCTCCACTCCAGCTTTCTTCTCATCCTGATTTTCCCACTTTTTGGAACTGTGTCACTTATCAGCGTTTTTCCTTCTCGGTTTTTCACTGCTGTGACTGAGTGAAGTCCACAGAGCAGTCTGGTTCCCATGCGTTTCCTTGCTTTATGTTGCCGGTGTGGTCCTCATGTGGTGGCCATCTCTTCCTATGGCTTCAAGGTGACTCAGTTCCCTTCCTCAGTCCAAGTGTCTGTCTCCTGCCTGCGCTTGAGGCTCACACTGGAAGACAGTGCCCTTTTAAATATTTTTAAAAAATATTTTGTGGCAAAAAGCTGCACTGCAATCCCAGAGGTATGTGGTTCGAGTCCACCAGATGCTTTGCTGGAGAAGGAGGGACAATCTCCTCCCATACCAGTCAGATCTGATTTGATGGTACACACACAAAAGAAAAAAAATGTAAAAA
>NW_006399753.1:797947-798848 GCF_000299155.1 Elephantulus edwardii
TTTAACCCTCTCTAGGATGAATCTGTTTGTTTTCTTGGCAGTCCATGGTACATTCAATACTCTTCTCCAGCACCACAGCTCAAAGGTGTCAATTAATTATTATTACAAATATAAATTATAAGACTTTTAAGTCATTTCTTGTCATATAAATTCAATATAGAAGAATATTCCTATAAGCAATGCTGCTACTTAATTCTTAGATGGCTCTTCTAATGATAAAGTCATATATAGGGGATCAAAGATTAAATTATGTGTACAAACTCCTTACAAGTCTGACCAACAAGTTAAATTAGCTGCACTTACTCAATTAGTATCTCATGTTAAAGAAGATATATTGTCTCAGACTCCTTTGTGTGGTAAATTTATTGCCAGTATTAGAAACTAGAATGATTTCTTCCTCTCATATTATTTTACAGCCTATGCTTTCTAAAATGCAAAAACTGTTACCAATAGAGAATATCTGGTATTTTTTTTAGTGGTCATTCTTTTTAAAAAAAATTATTTATTTTTTAATGTGTGTACTGACAAATCAGATCTGACTAGTACAGGAGGCGATTATTCCTCCTTCTTCAGCAGAACATCTGGTGGATTTGAACCACACACCTCTGGGATTGCAGTGCAGCTTCTTGCCACTAAGCCACCAGAGCTCGCCTGAGAATATCTGGTATTTTTATCACTCATATTTGTGCTCATTCTCAACAACCTAGAGAATTGGTAGAAAGAAACAAACAAGCTGTTATTTTTTCTTTTTTATTATTAATTTAAATGAAAATTTACAGAGACTTTGGATTTCCATTCATTTGTTGTTTCACTTTTCTCCCTGTCCACCCCTCCCCACCCAGTACACTCTTCTCTTTGAAAAATAAAAGAAAAATTCTTTCATTGTTTTACTGTTTCTCCC
>NW_006399753.1:798948-805534 GCF_000299155.1 Elephantulus edwardii
AAATTTAAAAAAAATTATTATTATTAATTTTAATGAAAATTTACAGAGATTTTATATTTCCATTCATTTATTGTTGCACTTTTCTCCCTGCCCACCCCTCCCCTCCAGTTCTTTCTTCTCTTTGAAAAGTAAAAGAAAAATTCTTTCATTATTATACAATCCCTCCCCCCAAGTCCACTCCACTAAGCAGCCTTCGCTTTGGACTCCTGTCATGACAATAATACCTAATCACATATCCCTTTTAAACAGTTCTCTCCCTCATCTGTTTCAATGCAGTATACATAATTTATCCCATTTTTCTCAGTCTCCACCCAACCCCTATGTCAGTCCTGTTTTACAACAGTGGCACTCTGCAGTATTTGTCCTTTTGTGACTGAGATATTTCACTCAGCACAATGTCCTCCAGGCTCACCATTTTGAATAATATTGCGTGAGTTCCTTGTTTTTCAATGCAGCGTAGTATTCCATTGTGTGAATATACCACAGCTTCTCTATTCATTTGTTTTTTGATGGGCACTTTTAAATCTTTTATGGCCTTGAGTTTCGTGTTCAGGTTAGAGAGTAACAGATGTTTGAAGAGCAAGTGTGTGAACGGGATCTACACGATGGGGCCCTTTGTTTGGGGGAGCTGGGGCTCCCTTGTCTCATGCTGTCTGAACCCCTGGACATGCCTCTTTTGGGCAGCACTGCAGGGTCAGCCCTGTAGGGTAGCCATCTCACCTCTCCTGGGATTCCCTCTAATGCACCAGCATCCAGCTCACCTCCACGTCTGGCTGTGCTGGGTCAGAGGCCGCCTGTTCTCAGGACAGTGGCTCTGGCACAGTTTGTCCCCATTGGTATTCACCTAATTGCATTCCGCTCGTCTCATCCCAGCTCTGCAAAATTGGGACTCTCTTTGCTCCCCAAGCCTGAGGGAGGCCGGCAGGAGAAGAGTGACCGACTGGATGTCCAGTCATGCCCTGGCCCTGACTCTAGAGGTGGGAGCAAAGGGTAGTGAGTGCTGGAGCCCTCTTCTGATGGGAATCCTTGGGACTGGGACGGCAGAGCCGGGCATACTGTTGTTGTGTGCCGTGGAGTTGGCACTGACCCACAGCTGACCCTTCAGGTTTTCAGAGGCGCGCGCGCACGCGCGCGCGTGTGTGTGCGTGTGTGCGTGTGTGTGTTGCTGACATAGCAGAGCTGTGTGGTAAAATAGCCTTCCTGGGGTCTGGCTAACCTCTATAGGACTGGCTGGGCCTCCATGGGGTCTGGCTGGCCTGAATGGAGGCTAGGATCTGACCCTGTGCAGCAGAGGCTGGCCGCTCCTCCCAGTGTATGAGGCAGGGCAGTAAGGTGATGTGGGTCAAGGTTATGCCGTGTGAAGCAGAGGTCAAATGTGCCTCCATTGGCCTTTCTGCCACTTCTGATGGCAGCTGTCCTCCCCAGGGCATGTTCTTCTACTGTGATGTTGACGGTTGCCCCCAAGGTGAAGAGTTCTTTGTGAGTAAAGCAATTTTCCTGTTTGCTTTCATGCAGTTCTGTGGGTGAGAAATACCAGATGAAAGAAAAAGTCAATATGTTTCCCGGGATAACCTTGTATCTCCTGCTGCCCAAGCTGCATGGAACCTGGTCCTGCATTCTGTGTCCTGTGTCCCAGCTCGCTGTCCAGGCCAGGTGAGCTGCTGTCTTCCCACACAAACTCACATGCCATCACTGCCAAGTCCACATCCAGAAATGATGGCAAAAAATGCCATATTTACTGTGGTAGTTTGTACGTCTTTGCAAGTTAATTGGCACAGAGCTGTGCTATCATTTCTATACCTTTTAACATTAAAGTATGTTTTTTATTGCTGCAAATATACATACTATTACACTGATTGAAGAGTGCATGCATATATCAGTGACATTAATTACTTCCTTCAAATTCAACCATTCTCGCCCTCCTGGACCTTCATACCCGTTCAAGTTTCACCCCCAGTCCTATTCCTGACACTGTGGTGAGACAGCTTGACAGAGCAGCGTGCCCACAGGTGCTTTGTCCTCAGGAACATATGCCCAAGTCCTCTTCCTCACACGTTTTACTGTGTGCCCTCTCACAGCGCACACAGTGTGATGTCTAGAAGCACATGAGTTCCTCTTGCAGAACCAGCTGTATAATTCTTCATAGTCCGGTTTACTCAGATCTTTCCTGCAGGACACAAGACAGCTCTCCATGGGCTTTGCAAGGTGTGAGTCCTCATGGATGCAGAGACCTCTTCTATGGAATTATCAGTAGCAGGGCACTTCAGCCACCACATCACCCGGCAGATTCTTGGATGTGTCACTCCCTGCCTTCTGAGGGAGACCAGGGCATCATCTCTGGCCTCTGACCTTGTCTTTCATCATTTCTCACAACGCAGCTGCTTGAAAATGGAGCAGAGTGGGCTGAACGTAGAGGCTTTTCAATGTCTGTGGGATTTTTCCTGTCTTTTCTGCCAAAAAACTGTCTCATCCATTCTTACCAGAATTTTTTCCCCCCTCAATATTTTCTATGGTTTATTTTACTTTATCTGTAGTGTTTTTCTGATAACAAGGTTTGTAAAATTGCAAAATGCTATTATATTTATATACAAGTTATTTCAAAGTTAAATTTTCATAGTTATACTACCATAAACAAGTAATACTTTTTCATAAACATGTTCACATTAAAACACAAACATATGGTTACTAATACTTCAGACCTATAATATGTCTATCACTGTTGTTATTGTTGTTGATTACCATCAAGTCTAGCACAACTCGACTCACAACTCAGAATAAACCCAATGGCAACTGGTTTTATCATTAAAAAAAAAAAGAAAAAAAAAGTCTAGCACAACTCATAGTGACCTTATGAATGAAAGGCCTGAAGCCTTTCTGTAACTATCATCATTTACCAAAGTTCATAGAGTTTCCAGAGACATGTTTAGGAAGTGGATGCCACAAGGAAGTGGGATTCTGAGGACTTTTGTAAAAAGAGCAAGTGCTACATGGAGACACCATATCTGACCTTCACCGCCTTCACAGGGGAAAATGAGTTTCTGTCAACAGCATCAATAACACAAAACCAATTCCCATGAGGTCAGACATGTCCCCCACGCTCCCATGCCTCTTTCTATCCATCTCAACACCAATGTCAGTGCTTTGCTGAGTCTCAAATCTTATGTGATAGCTCACCACACAGAACCATATTGGGGTGTCAAAGAGTTATAATTCAGATTAATAACAGAATACAGTCAAGACAGCTCCCAAAATCTGCACCTCAACCTTGTGGCTTTTTGGCCAGTGTTCTCAGTCCTGCCAGTATTGGCACTCTACCCAGTTGTCCAACAAAGTTCTCAGTCCTGCCAATATTGGCTCCCACCCTCCCCCAAAATTCCCTCTCATATAAGTTCTCCAGTTTAGCCATCACAGCTGCTGCTGACCAGAAGCATGTCCTCTATTTCACCAAGTTAGGAGAGGTCACCTTCCTCTTTTGGTGGGGGAAGTTCTCTTTTCTGCAGCTAGAACTGTTCAATTTATTGGCAAGACTACCTAATTCTCTTGTAGATTGTTGAGACTGGCCAATCCTCTTGTGGAATGGTAGTTAGCTAATCCTTTTGCATATAGGGAAACATGCCTCATTTGCATAGTCCCACCTATCCACATAGCAACATCAAATGAGGGCTAAAGCAGTCGCATTGAAAGATAAACTCCATAACTTTCATTTCTGGTAAGTCTCTGAAATACCAAAATAATTTATTCCTATTTCTTTTTGAGGGCTTGTGAGTCGGAAGGGTCCAGTCCTTGACTCTTGATTGAGGGCTTGTCAGCCTTCACAACTCTCTATGAGTCATTTACTTGAAATGTCTATGCAGAGAACATTTCAGGAAGAAGCGTAAAGACCAGCAGTGATGAATGAAGAAGTTCAAGCTGCACTGAAGGCCTTAGCAAAAAAAAAAAAATAAATAAAATAAAGTCCCAGGAAGCAATAAGATACCAATTGACATGTTTTAAAACAGATGCATCCCTAGACATGCTCATCAGGCTATGCTAGGAAATTTGGAGGACAGCTACCTCGTCAACTGACTGGAAGAGATCCATATTTGTTTCCATTTCCATGAAAGGAGATCTGAAGGAATGTGGAAATTGCAGAACAATGTCATTATTATCACATGCAAGTAAAATCTTGCTGAAGATTGTTAAAAACTGGCCAGAACAGTACATCAACAGAGAACTGCCAACAATTCAAGCTGGACTTAGATGAGGCCATGGCACCAGCGATATAATTGCTTATGTCAGGTGTATCTTGGCTGAAAGCAGAGAATACCAGAAAGATGTCTGTCTGTGTTTTATTGACTATACAAAAGTATTTGTGTGGATCACAAACAAATTATTGTTGACATTGAAAAGCAAGGGAATCCCAGAACCCTTGATTGTGCCAATGAGAAGCCTATACCTATGTGAGGGTTTCTGAAAGCCGCTGTACTTTGGATAATTGTCTGCGTGTGAGTCTAGTAGTACTGTTGAGAACACTCAGTGGGAAGCTAGCTGAAAACAGTTTAGTAGGCAAGCATGAGAATATGTCTCCAAGAAAAACAGGGTATTTTCATGAGACCTCATAAGACCCAGAATAGCAGCTTTGAAGGCTTTATTAATGAGAAACTAAAGCCTTTGAGAGCTTGTAGAAAATGCAGACTAATGAGAAGCTATTGTCCTTGAGAATTTGCAGAAGATAGAGATAAACATTGTGTCTCTCTTAAAGCTAAGTAAATCATTAAAAGCCCTGGTTCTTGATATCCAAAGATATATTCCTTCCTGGCTCCAGAGAGAATTGTTAGAGATGTTATCTTAGGGTCTCTGAGATAAGTGTTTGCTATATAGCAAGAAGTTTGGTTATTTTGATAGTAATGGAATGTTTGTTCTTCTATATACGCTGAAGGAGAATAAAGCTTTTTTGCTTTTTGGCTATCTCTTTCTCTTTTCCTGTTTTCCCTCAGCAGTGCCATGTCCTCAGTCCTGTAGAAAATGGTAACAAGTGGCACCCAAATAGGGATTTGAAAGAGCTCCTGGAGAAGAGAACGTGAATTGATGACAGCAGCTGCTGTCTACATAGAACGGTAAGTAAGAATTCAGAATACTACAGGGTTATGAGGCAATTACAATCTTATGTGGCTACTTTTGCCACATTATTGAATCATTTATTGAGAGAATATGGTGCTAAGATTTCAAACATTAGAATTTAAAACTGCTTAGAAGTAGTTATGAAATATAATCCCTGGTTTCCTGATGAGGGAACTATGGATGAAGAAACCTGTGTAAGAGTTAAAAATAATATTCAATAAGCTATGAAACAAAGAGAACACATTCATATTGATTTTTGGCCAATTTTAATAAGAATGATGTTTGTGCCTTATTGAATTCATGATCAAGGAAATTTGCAAAGAAAGATGGCTGAATCTTTGCATTAATATGAATTAAATGATATTATTTTAGAGAAGGTTAAAGCTAAAGGCAAGAAATTTATACAAAAAAGTGAAATTAAGCCACAGCAAATATATCCACTGCCTCTCACTGCTCCAAACAGGGACAGAGAAAAGGTATAGGCTGAGGTTGAAGAGCCTCCTGTTGGCCAGAGGCAACACATTTTGTCACCTTTAGAAAGAACCTTTGGAAGATTATTTTCTCTTAATTGGCATATGCTGATCCAAACAGTGCTCTTCCCAGGAAAGTATGGTTTAGAAATAGAAAAGGGGGGTGGGGAAGGAAAGATAGAGAGAGTGCTAAGACTCAAAGTAGAAGCCTACAAGTGTCTTTGTTAATTATTTTTGTTTTTTGTTTAAAGAACTAAGCTCAAGAAAGTGTTTTTTAGTTTGTTGTTGTTTCTTTCTTTTTTCGTTTTTCTTTTCTCATAAAGAGTTTTCTACCAGCCCTGAATTTTCAGGCTAAGTGCAGGGCAGAGAAAACTTACAAGTTTAAATTTTTCTCTGCATCTTTAGTTTAATGTATCAATTGTTTTGGGTTTATACAATCTGACAATTTCTGTATAATAAGAAAAGTAAAAGTTATAAGAATGAAGCTAACATAAAAGAAAACTCTTAATTTAGAAGATGAAGAAAGTAAAAAATAAGTAATAAAGATAAATATTTAAATAAATTAGTAGCTACTGCTGAAAAAAGTTTTTAAAGAATAAAATCTCTAAATCATTTAAAAAAATTTAAAATAGACTGCATTTGGCAGCCATAAAGCTGGCTAGCCTGTTTATCTTTCATAGTCCAGAACGCCAAAGATAAATAAAGGAACCAGTCTTTAATAGCTGCATAAATAATGTGACCTAGAAGTTTAAAAGCAGATAAAAAAAGAAAAAATGCAATTTACTTCCCAGGGTAGATGTAAAAAACAAAAATTATAAAAAGATGTGTCTGGTGCAACCACTGTGGAAAGCGATGTGGCACTTTCTCAAAAAGTTGCAAATAGAGATACCATTTGACCCAGCAATCCCACTACTGGGAATATATCCTAAAGAGACCATAAATGGCACCCAAGTAGATATATGCATACCCATATTTATTGCAGCTTTGTTTACAATAGCAAGGAGTTGGAAACAACC
>NW_006399753.1:809927-820802 GCF_000299155.1 Elephantulus edwardii
CTATGCAGTATTTGTCATTTTGTTACTGAGGTATTTCCCTCAGCATAATGTCCTCAAGGGTCACACATTTTGCATACTATTTCATGAGTTCCTTGTTCTTCAGTGCAGCATAGAATTAATGTGTGACTATACTGCAACTTCTCTAGCTATTCGTTTGGTGATGGGCACTTACAAGCTGATATTTTAACTCAGGCTATTTTTTATTCTCCTATCTCTGAACATGAGTACTTACACACTGATGCTCAAAAGCTTCATGTGAAGTATGGTATTTCTCTAAAAGATGCAAATAAGATTGTTTCCTCTTGTCCAGTTTGTACTTCTTTTAATTTAAGACAACAACAACTAGGTGCTGATCTCCGAGGAACAGAGGTGAATCAGATTTGGCAAATGGGTGTAACACATAGGTGCTGCCTCGGGAAATGGGCTTATGTATGTGTTAAAGTAGACACTTTCTCAGGACTTATTTGTGCAGCTGCCAAACGCACTGCTATGATTATTTCACATTTGCTGCATAGTTTTGCTGCTCTAGGAGTAACAAAGCAATTTAAAACTGATAATGGCCCTGGTTATCCTAGTTAAAAAATGTGCTTCATTTTGTTGGATGGAAGATTCCTGGAATACCTTTTAATTCTCAAGGGCAAGCAATTGTAGATGTATTCATCATACATTAAAAGTTCAATTTGCTAAATTTCCACAAAAAACAAAAAGGGGGAATCACTTCCCCTGAACAAAGGGGCTCATTAAACATGACTTTATTTTACATTTTCTTGCAACAGATGAAGATTCTGTTACTAGAGGCTGCTGTCATTTTGGGGATATTCAGATCAATCAATAAAGGGATCTGTTTGGTTTAAAGATTTTGATAACTTGTGGAAGCCTGGATTTATGAAAGTCCGAGGCAGAGGATATGCTTATATTTTCCCAGATCAATCCAGTGAAGCAATATGGATTCCTCTTCAGAGAGTCGGCTGCCAATCCTCAGATGCTGGCAACAATCCCACCGTAATGAAAAAGCTCCTTCCTGAACAAGAAGACTGCATTCCCACCTCCCCAGAAGACAACAAAAGTGATGGTTGCATACCCTGTGACGGAGACGGCAGCAATGACAAACACTCCAAAGTAGAGCAAATTAAACCTCTCACAAATGAAGCTGAGAAAATTCTTCTTACTACAAAATTTCCACGTTCTCCAGAAAAAAATGTGTCTAGCTATGATGGCTGTTGTAGCATGTGCTTCTCTGATATGTGGGGAGCCTAGTGCACCTGTGTTTGCGCATTTATTCCTCATCCTCCTTAGTTACAAGTAGCTGACTGGCTTGAAAAGACACTTATTGTTTGTATTGATGATTCGATGCCTTTCCCTTCCCCATGGGGTAATGCTGGGCCTTCTCATCTTGGAGAAGAAGGCACCCCGTTTAATATATCTTTAGGATATTCCGCTTTGCCAGTACACCTGGAAGCAGATGATGCATGTTTGTCTTTGCAGTTATCAATGGGCTTTTGTTCTTGGGAGCACATAGTATGGGTCTATTAGTTGCTAATTATCCTAATTTTTCTCAACATATTATAACTACAGATGGGAAAAACAGCAGGAGAGGTATGTGACCAGATATCTTACACTAATTGGGTTTGTAAACCGTTACAATGGATTTGATGTTCATCACGTGAAGGGAAAATTGTGAACATTTTTAATCATGAAATTGTTGACTGGGTCCTCATGGAAAATTTTTACATAATTGTTCTATTGATATTAATGAAAGAATATCTGATTATCTTACCAATGTAGTTTGGAATTTTACTAAATATATGACACAGCATGTTCAGCCTAAGCTAATGGCTTGGCATGATAGGGGCCTAACACCTCTGTGTCCACAAATTAAGTATAATAACACATTTGGTCCAGAACAATGAGGCTTATGGAAATTACCTGCTGCGTTATCTGGAATGACTTCTTGGAGTGCTAATATTACTGGAACTATGCATTCAACATCTAATATGACTTTTGGATCTCTGAGATAATTGTTTCCTGTATAGCAAGAAGTCTGGGGTTTTTTACAGTAATGCAATGTTTGTTTTTTCTATATATACTGAAGAAGAAGAAAACTTTTTTGCTTCTTGGCTGTAAGGCTAAGGCCCTGGTGCCTCGTTTTCTCTGTCTCTGTTTTCTTCAGCAATGCCATGTCCTCAGTCCTGCTGAAAAAGGCAACATACTTAGACCAAGAAGCTATTGTCTGAACAGGCCAAGGGAACGAGTATTCAAAATCAACAAAGGTGTAAATTAGGGATATATTCTATCTCCAGACCTATTCTATCTATATGCTGAGCAAATAATTCAAGAAGCTGAACTCTATCAAAAAGAATGTGGCATCAGGATTAGAGGAAGACTCATCAACAACCTGTTTTAAAGATGCCACCTCCTTGCTTGCTGAAAGCAAAGAAGATTTGAAGCACTTGCTGCAGAAGATCAAAAACTATATCCTTCAATATGGATTATGTCTCAACATTAAAAAGAAAAATCTTCACCACTGGACTGATAGACAACATCATGATAGAAGGAGAAAAAAATGAAGTTGTCAATGATTTCATCTTACTCAGATCCACAATCAACATTCTTGGTACCAGCAGTCAAGAAACCAGAGGTCATGTTGCATTGTGAAAATCTACTGTCAAGGACCTCTCCAAGGTGTTAAGAGCAATTATGTCTGTTTAAAAATTAAGGTGTGGCTGATTAAATTACACTAATTACTTGCTCTATATCTGAAACTTGGACAATAAGTAAGGATGACAGAAGAGTCAAAGCCTTTGAGTTGTGGTTTTGGAGAAGAGTACGGAAAATCCCATGGACTGCCGAAAGAACAAACAAATCTGTTGAGGAGAAAGTGCAACCAGGCTGCTTGTTGGAGGCAAGGATGATGAAACTCTGTCCACATTCTTAGGGCATGCTGTTAGGAGGAGACAGTTCTTGGAAAAGGACATCCTGCTTGAAAAGGTGGAGGGTCAGGGTGAGAGAGGAACATAATCAATGAGATGGATTGACACAGGGACTGTGATAATGGGCTCAAGTATATCAGACATGATGAGAATGTCTCAGGACATCACAAGGCTTAGAGCATTTGTTCATAAGATGGTTTTGAGCTGTGGGTGACTTGGTAGTACCTACTTAGAAGGAGCTCTGGTAGCTTCGTGGGGAGGAGCTGTACTGCCAACCCACAAGGAACATGGTTTGAATCTACCAGCTACTCCAAGGAAAAAGATGGGTGGTCTCCTCCTGTGCGATTTACTTTCTCTCAAAACCCACTAGATAGTCAGCTATGAGTAGGTTCCAACTCAACAGTCTACAACAACAGCAGCGTATATGCAGAGAATCTGGGGGCTGAGTGACTGGACTTGCACTGTCTAGTGACGCAGATTAACAAGCTCAGGTGCTGACAGGTCAGTAGTTCAAACCATCTGCTGTGGGAGACTGAGGGGCCACCTGGCTTCTGTAAGTGTGTGGTCCTTGTCTCTCAGGAGCACTCGGACTGCACTTCTCCGGGACAGATCTGTTTTTGAAAGTCAGTGGTGTGTCCACACTCATTGTTAGCACCACAGGTCACAGGCATCAGTTCCTCTGGTCTTCCTCATTCACTGTCTAACTTTCCTATGTTTCAGCAACTGGAAATACCACAGATGGGCAGATGTAGCTTACTCTTTAAAGGGACATTCTGGTTCTTTAGCACATTAGGGAAGTAAATCTTGACAGCAGATTTGTCCAATGCAATATATTGTCATTTGTTTTTCTGACTCCCTTACCTGGGTGCTGATTATGCTTCCAAGTGAAATTAAATCCTTGGGTCAGTAGTAGCGTATTTGATGGCAAATAAAGTTAAATCCTCAATGACTTCAATGTTTTCTCCATTTATCATGTGAAAATTTTCATTTATTTTGAAATGTAGTCCATACTGAAAATCTTAATAGCCTTGACAACCCTTTAGGACTGCTGTACTCAGGATCAGCTCAGCTGTGGTGTGGTGTACCATCGAGTAGGAACCAACTCCTAGCTGACCCCGTGTGGGTTTTCATAGGCAGTAAATAGTACAGGAGATTGCCCATCCTTTCCCACTGACTGGATTCGAACCGTGTGCCACTGGGATTGCAATGTGGCTTCTTACCATTAGATCACCAGAGCTCCTTCAACTCAACTGTTGTTGTGTACCATCTAATCAGAACCAACCCAGAGCTGACCCTCTGGTGGGTTTTCAGAGGCAGCTAATTGCATGGGAGGAGACTGCTCCTCTTTCTCCTGCGGAGCTGCTGGTGGATTTGAACCATGTGCTTTCGTGACTGCAGTGAGGCTTCTTGCCAGTGGTTTCTATTTACACACACACACACACCCCTCACTAGTCTTGCTCTTGTAGGGAGCCCAGACTAAGACAAGTTATTTTTAAGATCCCACAATTGGCGGCCTGTGATTAATCTTCATAAATGCTCCATGCACTTGTAGTATCTGAAAAGATGTCAATTTCTGTTTTGGGAAGATAGAACTAAATCCACACTTAATCTGTTTTCATATGTAGCTGTTATCTTCCAACAGCATGGACTGACAGACAATGTGCCTGCAACATAGTGATTGTTCTTTCTACGAGTATTGAGTTCTAATTGGTGACTTTATTAATTTGTTCTTTTTAGTAGGTTCTCCTCTAACTTCTCTCTGTTGTTGTGTATGATGTGTTTTCTATGAATAAACAGATGATGTGTTTATTCCATGCTGCCTGGGTGATGGACTAGGGTGTTGAGGAGACCTGCTGGGGTAAGCTGCCATGTTTTCCTTGCTGCCACCTGGGGGCTTTCCTAAGTGCCTTCTATCAGGTGAGGAAATTCCTTCTATTTAACTTTGGCTGAAGATTTCATAAGCTGGTGCTGAATTTTTCAAGTGTTTTTCTACATCTATTATGAGAATCATGGCTTTTCTCAGTCTTTTTAAAAACCAGTCAAATATACATACCTAAAACATTTTGTCGTTCACCCTTTCTCTAACCATGTGTTTTGGTGATGTCATGTTTCCTGTGGTGCAGAGCTGTTTCCACTCTGTTTTGTGTTTTCTAAGTCGCCAGTAACAGAAAAGCACCCCCACTCGGCCTCACCTCTCTCCTGCCTGCGGCTGATACAACTTTTCGTGCTCTAAAGATTGCCCCATTCTTGATATTCTCTGTGAGATTACACAATATTTGTCTTTAGTGTCTGTTTTCACTCAGCATAATGTTTTCAGAGTTCATGTAGCAGCATGTAACAGGACTTCATTTCTCATTAAGATTAAAATTCCATGCGGTGTGGGCCATGTTTTGCTTATTGGTTCACCTGTCGTGCCTCCTGGCAGTAATGAATGGTGCTGTAAGGAACGTCAGTGTACAGGTACCTGTTCCTGCCCCTTTCGTTTTTCATTGTTTAGGTTTCTATCGAAGAGGGCTTTCTGGAACATGTGATAATTCTACGTTTAACCTTTTGAGGAACCAGCAGTCTGCTTTCTGCAGAGAATGTGCATTTCACAATCATCTCGCTGAGCGCGATCATTTGGCTTCTTCCGTGTCGCTGGCAACAAGCTTCACTGTCGTCTTGTGGAGAGGACCGTCCAGAAGGCTGTGCAGTGCTGTCTCCTGCTCTCATCTTTATTTGCATAACCAATAACATTAAACATCTTTTGATATTTGTACTCTTCTTTAGTGAAGCTCCTGTTTAAGTCCTTTGTCTATTTTCTAATTAATTAAGTCTTTGATATGGTGAATCACACTGGCTGATATCTAAATGGAATTTTTTTTTATTTAACAGGACAAACCTCATGATCATGATGCCTTAAAAAATGACCAGTTTCTTAAGTAATGGCAGTTCCATATCATCCCTTGTGATCTTGTCTTCATTTCTTTCATTCTCTGCTTGCCTTGTTGCTCTGGTCAGAATCTCCAGGACTATTTGAGTAGAGGAGTTGAGAGCAGACCTTCCATGTCATTCCAGTCTCAGGAGGAATGTTTTCAGTAATTCACCATTAGTGTGTTGTGTGCTGTAGGATTTTCGTAGACCCTCTTTATTGAATGAGAGATTTTTTGGAGTTCACACGAGTGGTGGACTTCACCAGATGCTTCCTTGGGGTATAGACAGGGGATCACACGATTCCCAATCCCTTTGCTTTTTGTCTATTCTTCTGTTGTTCGCTGCTCTTGTTTTGGGTGCAAGCTGACTGACTTACAGTGGCCCTGTGGACAACAGCCTCCTCCTACCCCTTCACACGCGCTCTGCTTCAGTCATCATTGTGGCCACCAGGTCTAATGGCAAGCCACCTTGATGAGGGTCTTCCTCTCTTTCTCTGACCCTCCACCTTTACCAGGCTGCTCCTGACAACGTGGCTGAAGTGTATGAGAGGAAGTTTCACTGTTCTTGTTTCTAAGGAACAACGTGGTTGCACTTTCTCCAAGACAGAAGTTTTCATCATATCTTTTCAATATGTATGTTTAGCAAATGATCTTAGAAGCCAGACTACATCAAGAAGAATGTGGCATCAGAATTGGTGGACGACTCCTCAACCTACATAACGCAGACGAGATAACTTTACTTCCTAAAAGTGAGGAGGATTTAAAGCATTTACTGAAAACTGCACTGCAATCCCAGAGGTGCACGGTTCGAATCCACCAGATGCTCTGCTGGGGAAGGAGGGACAATCTCCTCCTGTACCAGTCAGATCTGATTTGACGGTACACTCACACACACAAATCATAAAATGGAAAAAAAAGTATTTACTGAATAGCAAAAACTACAACCCTCAGTATGGATTACATCTCAACATAGAAAAACAGAAATCCACACAACTGGCCCAACAGATAGTATCAAGGTAAATGAGGGAAAGATTGAAACTGTCAAAGGTTTCATTTTACCTGTGGAAGCAGCAGTCAAGAAATCAAAACACATCACATTGAGCAAATCTTCTTTTGTGGATGCTAAAGAGCTAGGATATCCGTTTAATGTCTAAGGTGCAGGCATTTTCATTTGTTATGTGTGAAAGCTGGACAATGAATAAGGAAGCCTGAAGAACTGATACCTGTGCGTTCTCAGTGGGAGTCGAATATTGAATATATCATTGTCTGACAAAAGAACAAACAAATCCTATCCTGGAGTGTCATCCATCTCCATCCAGCAGGAAAGGCTGAATGCTGGAATGAACTACTCAAGACTTTAGTTAGTCGAGAGGTCAGGGGAGAAGAACTCATGGTTGGGTGTCCTCCCCACGTGTACAGCCTCACAGCTTTTATTGAGAAGTTTCTCATTATGTAAGCATTCAAATATGTGTTAAATGGACTCCAAGGTGGTTTTTTTAGTGTTTCTCTTATTTGCTGACCTTTCATGTTTCTGTAACTATCTCTTTATGAGAAGATGGTATTAGTAGGAGAATAAAGATTTTGCACATCCAAGGAAAGAGTGTACCTAGATTACATTCTTTAGATAACATTCTTGTAACCCAGGCAGCTCCTGCTTTGGTCAGCTTAACTCCTAGATCTCCTCCTTTTTGTGTTTCTTTTAAAGATCTTTTAGAGTGTAAATATATTATTTACTTTATACTGTAGGTTTCAGTACAAGTAGTGTATGTATTTGATAGAGCAATTTAAGTGATAGGAGATAGGTGGAACAGATGTAACTAAGGAGTTATTTATTACTCACTAGTAGGTTTTGAGTGCCCTCTTTATCACATTAGTGTTCAAACTCAATTGTCTAAGAAGAGAGTCCTTAAACATATACAAGCCTTTACTTTGATAATTTAGATTTTGCTGGTGAGGCAGGGTGGTACAAATCTTCTCTCTGCTGTGGCACCTGCACATTCCTTTTTCGGGATGAGAGCTCTCAGTCCTGTTAGGAGACTGGGGGCATGACCGCTCTCTCAACTTCCTGCTGGAAGGGGTCCTGCTGGTGAACACAGTTAGACCCCTTTGGGTGGGGGCTGGTTCCAGGGTCCAGAGAAGCTTGGGAAGGACATGTGAAGTTCCCTGTCCGGGCTATTCATAGAGTAGTCTTAGAGATATAAACTTAGAGAGCATTTTAGGAAGGCAAGCTCTAAGTGGTGATAGTAGGGACACATCTTGGTTTTTTGGTGGTGGTAGTGGTGGGAGTATTTTGAACTAAGATAAAAAGTTTCAGGGTTCAGATTTTTTTTTTCATTTTAAAGACTATAAAGAACATCCATCATTACTTAAAATTCCTTTACTCTTTATTCACTTACTCTCTAGTTACTTACTCTTCCTTTCTAGCCACTTGCTCTTTCTGGGGAAAAAAAAAATACTACTTTAAGATCGAACTACTTCCTTTTTATTTTAGAAGATACCATACTTATAATTTTCCTGCTTAGCCAAAGATTTACACACGCTTTGTTACGCCTTCAGCAACTGTTTAGTCTGTTCTAACAATGATCCAGTTTCCTTTTCCATGTACAGGTGAAGCAGCGTGTAGTTTGGCTTTAGGTAACACACAGGTTTCACTCAATTAACGAAACAACCTTTAGGAGTTTTACCAACATTTCTGGTTCTTGAGAATTCTGGAGATTTATGGCTCATACCCCTTCCTTCCCTCCTCCAGGTGAATAATTAGAACATCTGCATAATTTGGTAATAGAAATATCATCAATAGTTAGTATAATGACATTATTATAATGACACTAACAAGACAGGAGGAAATAGTTAAATTTTTAGCAACTGTACTGTGGCAAATGGTTGATGCAGCTGTGCAGATGTTTGTGGCACAGTCCTAAGAATGCCTATTGCTTTACTTTGTTGGATACTCGGGCATATAAACAAGCATTTGTGGAAAGCTGAATATCAAATTTAATATTAATAATAAACCAAATGCTATGTCAGGATAGGAGGGAGGTTGGTACAATTTGGAATTCACCCTGTAGCACTAAAATAATCCTTAAATGTTTACAGGGGTAGGCATTAAGGCAATCCTTTAGAGCCTACATAATTCTTAGTTTGTATTTACTGAATAACTACCTCCTGAGATTAGCATAAGGTAAACAAGAGAGAAGAATTCAGCCTTATTTACAAAATATTTTCCCCATGATCCTTTGTTTTTATTTACTACTCCTTTGTGATTTTCCTTTGTTTACCTTCCTGATAATTCTCAATAAGAACCCAGAAAGGCATTGCATTGGGGCTGCAGTTCTAGCCTCCTGCCTTCAAGCTTTCTGGCCTGACCTCCATTCCTGTGTGTCCCCGTCTCTGTCATTTCCTTCAGGTGACAAGAGGTTACATAATAAAACCATTTTGAATTCTGCAAAAAGCCATAATATCAAAGTTTTAGTTTTGAAGTTATTCTTTATATTTACGTGTTTTAAACACAACAACAACTTTCAGTAGGGGAAAAGGCTTTAAAAGAAAAGATAGAACTGAATAAACTACTTTTGCATTAAGCAAGAACTTTATTCCATTACCTCTTATGTCGACAGCAACTTGGGGTTCAGCTGTTAGGACGGAGGATGGTGATTCTCATCAGCGGGGGAGTACAGTTCCTTGGGTTTCATCAGCTGAACTCAGCAAGCAGTACTGCCATTGCTAGTGTAGAAATCTGGTGCTGTGGCTGGCCTTGGAGAAGGTCAGCAGCACAACCTGCTCAGGGACAATCTGGACACTCTGCCTTTCTTGTTAATGCTGATCAGGCTCGGTCCTTGGGTTCCCGGAGTTGCTGTGATGGCCTTCCGACAGGAGTGTCACAAACAACACACTTCACTTCCAACTTTGGAAAAGAAAGGCTAATTAACCCTTTAGATCCTGCTGCACGATGCCAATTTGTAGCATTAAGGAGCTGCTTATAGAGGTGGCCACTTAATTTAGCAAGATCAGATCTAAAAAGTTAATGATACCCCCTCTCACACAGACAAGATAATAAGATAACTTATTCACAGCACTGGTGGAAAAACAAAGTGAGAGTCCTTCACCACTCAGAGAAACATTAACTGTGAGAGCACTTCAGGGAAAAACCTCAGGGACCTCTGGCTGGAGTTCAAGGGAAGGACAAACACCATCTAGGAGTCAAAGATTAGGTGGCAGTATGAGGCCACACAAAGGCAGCTTTTAAGAACTGCTGGAGGGTTTTCATATATATTCTTTGATCTTTAGTGAGCTCTTGTCCCAGCCTGAAAATCCCCTTAAGAATAATGACCTATGTGTGACGGTTCTCCCTGGCACCGTCTTTTGCTGAGAGGAGAAGTCCAGACGGTTTCACTTTTCATTCTGGGTGGTTCCAATCACTGTTCTTCTCATATCATGTCAGGGTCAACATATGTTGCACTTCTCTGACCAGCAGGAAAGTGTCAGGCGATGGAATGACTACTCAAGACTTCTTCCTTAGTCAAGAAGTCAGGGGAAATTAATAAAGAAAAGAAAAAAAGTCAGGGGACAGGAAACTGTGGTTGAGTGTCCTCCTGACCTGTACATCGTCATAGTTTTTATTGAAAAGTTTCTTTTCATAGGCTTTAAATAGGTTAACTGAACTCTAAGATGTTCTTTACTGCTTCTTATTTGCTGACTTTTCCGGTTTACATAACAAAATCTTTATCAGAACGCAGCATTAGCAGGAGAATGAAGGTTTTGCACATTCCAGGACAGAGTGTGCCTGATGACATTCTTTAGATTACGTTCTTGTAACCCAGCCAGCTCCTGCCTTGGTCAGCTACCCCTCCCTACATTGGAGATTTAAAAAAATGCATCCTTAACATTGTTGTTGTTGTTGTTGTTGTTGTTATGTGCCATCAGCCGTTTGCAACTCATAGCGACCCTGTTTACAAGAGCCCTAAACACCGTTCTATCCTGTGCCAATCTCGCTGCCTCAAACACATTCATTCCCACCAATCCACTCACAGAAT
>NW_006399753.1:820902-821926 GCF_000299155.1 Elephantulus edwardii
GGGGGGTGAGGGGCGGGAAGAGGGGTGCAACAATGAATGAATGGAATTCCAAAATCTCTGTAGGTGTTCACTAAAAAATAAAGAAATTAAATAAAAAAAAAGATGTGTCACAGAAGTCGGGTGCCCTTAATCAACTACTTGTAAAATCCAGAAAGTTGGGCTTTCTGAAGTGCAAAAAAAAAAAAACAAAACTAAACAGCTTTTCCTAGGCGTGAGTGCTGTGTTCATTATAGCAAAAGAATGCCTCCAGAAATGAACAGAGGTGAATGAAGGCTCACAAAAGAGGACAGAACTGAGACACGGGGGCTCAGTCCCAGGCCTTCTATGAATCCTTTGTTTTCCAGACTGATCACAGAACAACTTTCAGCATCAGCTAAAACATTGCTAAGTTGCTTGTAAAGTCAGTAAATAGCTCCCTAAATTGAAGCTTGATTTATTTTGCTGTGACAGAGAAAACAGCACCAGGTACCTTATAGGCATTTGCAGTTTTTGTTGTCTTTTTTTTTTTTTTTGCATTTGTAGTTTTTAAAAAAAAGGTTGTAAAGAGAAACTTAAAACTTTTCTTAAGATCCCTAAAGATGTATAAGAAATCTCAAAATACGACTACTATTGTTAATTTAACATAGAAAGATAAAATAATTTCTTACCTTTTTTGCTGTTATTCTGATGAAAGTTACAAAATTATAAGTACTGCTAGAGAAAAGACTGGTAATATGCATAGTACTAACCCACACCTAACAGGTAGAGGTCAAGCTGTCTCTAAGATAAACTTACTTAGAGAATATCAATTACTGGGAAAAAACTCTAGCTAAGAGAAGAGTGAGTGACTAGAGATTACTTGCAGGCTTATCTCATAGAAGAGATAAGATATAGTTAAGTAAGACCTGTAAATTATTCTAAGTGAATAAAAATAATAAAAAAGAAAACCCTACAGTGGAGATATTTGTACTTATTTTTCCTACTATTAACTTTTTAATAGCAACTATAACTGAAGTATATAGACCATTATAGTAAAAATTTTATC
>NW_006399753.1:825912-833575 GCF_000299155.1 Elephantulus edwardii
TCCAGGACAAACCTGTTTGTTCTCCTAGCAGTCCATGGTATATTCAACACTCTTCTCTAGGACCACAGCTCGAAGGCATCAATTCTCTTTCTATCATCCCTATTCACTGTCCAGCTCTCTGATGCATAGCACGTAATTGCAAAGACCATAGCCTGGATCAGGCTCACCTTAGTCTCTAGCCTGATGTCGTTGCTCTGCAGTACTCTTGAGAGGTCCCTCACAGCTAACTTTCCCAATGCAATTCGTCTCCTGATTTCCTGGCTGCTGTTACCAAGAGTGTTGTCTGTGGAACCAAGTAAGCTAAAATTGTTAACTATCTCAATCTCTTCACCATCCATACTGATGCTGCCAATTGGCCCAGTGGTAAGAATCTTTGTTTTCTTGATTTTGAGCTTCAATCCATATTGAAGACTGCAGTCCTTGACCTTCTGTAGCAAGCACTTCAGGTCCTCCTCAGTTTCAGCGAGCAGGGTTGTATCATCTGCATAACACAGGTTGTTGATGGTTCTTCCACCAATCCTGAAGCCACATTCCTCCTCATACAGCCCAGAGTCTCGGATGATCTGTTCTGCATACAGATTGAAAAGGTATGGAGACAGAATACATCCCTGATGGACCCTTTTCTTGATTTTGAACCATCCAGTGTCTCCCTGCTCTGTTCTGACAACTGCCTCTTGGTCCAAGTATAGGTTTCGCATGGGATTCCCATTCTTCTCAGAGTCAGCCTATAACATAAATATTTGAAATACTTTCCCCTTCCTACCTATTATATGTATTTGTGTGTTCTTCTGGCAGTCCATGAAATAGTCAGTACTCTGCAGGCATCGACTATACTGTCGTCCTTAGTCATTGTCCAACTCTCAGATGCAGAGCAAGTAATTGAAAAGACCATGGCTTGAGTCTTCATCTTTAAAGTGACGTCTTTGCTCTTTAGCACTTTGGAGAGGTCCTTGACATCAGATTTTCCCATTGTAACACGTTTTCTGATTTCTTGACTGCTAATACCAAGGGTGTTGATTGTGGGTCCAAGGAAGATGAAATTATTGACAACTTCCACAGAGGAACTGTGCCATCTTTGCCACCTTGGAGGTCTTGAGCCAGCCTGCCAGCCGGCACAGTCCAGGGGCCTGCATCTCTCCGGCCACTGGGGCAAGCCAGCCTATGCCATGGTATCTGTAAGCCTGATGATTTTATGTTTTAGGGGTACACCAGTTAGCTGTCAGTTTGTATTGTTGGGGAGTGCTTTCCATGCTGCTACTGATTTTGTAACTTAGGTATGTCTATACTTGCTTGTCAATCATTTGCTCCTATAAATCTTGCCTGTCAGTTTACAGTACTGAGTGACCTGGAGTTCAAATGCCAGCAGGGTCACCCATAGTGGACAGGCTTAGCCGAGCTCCCAGATTAACACAGACTAGGAAGCAGGCTCCTCATCCACTTCTGAATAAAACTGGTCTTCAAACCCCCATAAACAATAGAGGAACACTGTTAGATATGGTACTGGAGGCGGAGCCCAGAAAGAATAGTTGTAAACATAATCATTGGAACGTGGAATGTACCAGGCATGAACCTAGGAAAACTAGAAGTTGTAGAAATGAAGTGGAATGTGTGAAGATTGACATTCTAGGCATTAGTGAGTTGAGATGGACTGCTATTGGATATTTCTATTCAGACAATCATCTGATCTATTATGCTAGGAATGAAAAAATAAAGAATGGTGTCGTGTTTGCAGGAAATAAGACCATTTCAAGATCTGTCCTGTTGAACAAGGTCTTATGTGATAGGATCCTCCACACAGGCAGGAACCTTAGAGACAGTTAAGTCTCCCTTTTCTGTGTGCCTTCCCGGGTGCTCTCCTGACCATTCTTTCTTGCAGCCTGGGTTTTGATCTGCATTGCTCCTCCTTTGAGGTCAAGCACACCTTTCATCATTCATTTAGCATGGATCTCCTGTTCAGGAATTCCTTCAGCTTTTGTTTCACTTTTTTTGGCTAAGTATCTAGATAGCTTTCATTTCTGAAGGTTATAAAACTAAGGTTTGGCACTATCTCCTCTCCTTGCCTGGGGTCATTATCTTTGCTTCCAACTTGGATAATTTCTGTTGAGAAAACATTCGCACATTCACCCTGCCTTCCCCTCTTGCTTACTTCTTTCTGTTTTGCATTTTTGTTCATGTGTGGGTGTCGAGGGGCCATGGTGTCTTGTTTGGAGCTTGCAGCACTTTCTTGGTCTCAGAGTCTGACTGGCTCTAGGAACGGTCAGGTGTGGTGAGAAGGGGCTGCTCTGGCCAGGCCTGGCTGAGTCTCTTGAGACCTCACTGCCCCACAGGTGTCCGTGTTCCTGAGGAGACTGACTTGAGGAAACATTTTTAGCTGAAATGTAAACAAGCCTTCTCTTTGCTCCCTCAGTGCGGTGCACCATGGTGGGAGGTCTGGCCTCCCGTGCTGTGCTCTGTGCAGAAGGCAACGCACTATGGTTGCTGGGCATTTGGAGGACCTATGCCTGAAGAGGACCTGAAGCACCTGCTGCAGAGGGTCAAGGACTGCAGCCTCCAATATGGATTGAGGCTCAATGTCAAGAAGACAAAGATTCTCACCACTGGACCAATTGGCAGCATCAGGATGGATGGTGAAGAGATTGAGATTGTACACAGCTTTAGTTTGCTTGGCTCCACAGTCAACACTCTTGGCATCAGTAGCCAGGAAATTAAAAGGCTCATTGCCATGCAAAGTCTGCTGTTAGGGACCTCTCCAAAGTACTGAAGAGCAATGGTGTCTCTCTGGAGACTAAGGTGCGTTTGATACAGGCCATGGTCTTCACAATCACTTGTTATGCATCAGAGAGTTGGACAATGACCAAAGAGGATAGAAGGAGAATTCATGCCTTTGAGCTGTGGTGCTGGAGAAGAGTATTGATAGTACAATGGACTGCTAGGAAAACAAACAGATTCATACCGGAAAGGGTTAAACCGGGTGGCTCCTTGGAGGCAAGGATTCTGAGGCTTTGTCTGACATACTTTGTCATGTTGTGAGGAGAGACCGGTCCTTTGAGAAGGACATCAGGCTTGGGAGGGTGGAGGGACAGCGCAGGAGGGGAAGACCCTCTATGAGGTGGATTAATTCAGTGACTGGGATAATCGGGATGAGAGTGTCAGAGACAGTGCGATTGGCACAGGACAGAGCAGAGTTTAGGGCTGTTGTACATAAGGTCGCTATGAGTCGCAAGCGCCTCGACGGCACCGAACAACAACAACAACAACAACAACATGCCACCTACAGGCATGTTTGGTGGCCCTGAGGATTTGCTCAGGCTGGATGCTAACAGGAGCAGGGCTGGTCTCTGCCTCAGTGGACAAAGCTGTGGAGGGGCAACTGTCACAGGGGTGGGCCAGGGTGTGGCTGGTGGTGATATGCTATCTAGAGGTGATCATGGTCTGGTCTGGGTCCAGCACCATCATGGGGTATTCTTGCTGGATGTCTGTGCTCCATGAAACTGTTTATACTCTTTTTTTTTATTCATGCCTATTAAAAGTTTTTATTTTCTTCTTTATACTCAGAAACAAAGAAATGGCCCAACTGCCAAAGTGTCTCATCTTCAGTCAGATGAGAGGCAAGAGAGAGACAGGAGGTGTGGGTGGTAGGTGGAATGTGGGAACACTTTTTTTGGCCCTTTTTCCAACTATCACTCCTTTATTCAGCATCCCCTGACTCCAAAACATTGAGGTGTAAACACAGCTTGTTATCCTTTGGGAGGTTAGGGAGGCACAGTTACAGCCAAGAAATTAATGCCCACTTTCAACAGGAGATGGGTCCAGTGCGTATCTTGGGGCCAGGGAGAGGGAGGGCAGGAGTGGGTTGAGGAAGCTGCTGGATGGAGGGGAAAAGAGGATAACCAACCCCCCTCAAAAGGAGTGGGGCTCTTGGTCCTACCCCTACCTCTCCCAGCACCAGCCACTCCCTACATCCAGCCCCCTCCTAGCAGAATTGGTCATCATAATCCTCGTCCTTCATCCCTTTCAGCCGAAGCCGGGCAAAGTCCTCAAATACAATGTCATCGTCTGTGGCATAGTTGGTATCAAATTCAATGAGGTTGGTATCCACAGGGACATCTGTTTCGGGAGCAGCTGACTGGGGTCTAGGGAGGGTGATAATGTGGTCATGGGGCTTGGGGTGCATAAGGACAAAAGGCAGCTCCACCAAGAAATCCCCGCCTCGAGAGACCACCAGCTTCACCTTGACTCTATAGGACACCAGGATTCCCAGCACCTCCTTATTGGCACCCTCTTTTACTATGGTGCTGGAAGCCAAATTGGTGTCCTCATGTTTAAGCTTTCCGTCCAGGGCAAGGCCACGCTTCTCCCGGTTGTCACTGAGCAGTGGGGTGATGGTGTACACCTTACAGAATGTGGAACTGGGGGATACCTGGTCATCTTGTTCAATCTGAGCCACCGGACACTTGTACTGGGCAGTGCTGAAGAGGCAGATGTCAGCATACTGTCTCACAGAGACTTTGATCTTCTTGACGGTCTTGGTGGAGTTGTCGGTGACGTGGACATTGACGTTGAGGGGCTCCCCATGGTAGTACAGCTCCTTGTCCAGGGATGCTTCAAGGTGCAAAGACCGGTCAGACATGAGGAAGTGGCGTGTGGTTTCAGCTAAAGGTTGGGGGCCAGGTTTCTCGGGGGCAAATTGTACCTTTCGGATCACGAACTGCACAGAGTTCCTTTTGTGGCTTTTCTCTTCTAGTGATTTGGCACAGAAGGCTCGAATCTCAAAGTCTACACCACAGGCCTTCCCGGTGTCCTCTGGGCCTGGCTGCAGCGTGACAGAGCAGGGCAGATTCTGGGGTATTGTTGAAAAAAAAGGGATGGGCATGCTGGCCCAGCTTCCTCAGCAGCCGGTCCTGCAGGCGGGTGGGAGGCCTGGGTGGGTTGGGCACTGGGGGGAAGGCCTGGTAGGTGGTGATGAACAGATCTTTGCGGAAGGACAAGCCCAGCACATCCAAATCTTCACGGCCATAGCGGAAGGCACAGGTCAGGGTCACAAATACTTGCAGTTAGGGCTTGACTTCTTGAAGACCCTGGTCCCGGGTTTCTCTCCCATGGTGCGAGCGCCCGCCGCCCGCCGCCCGCCAGGTTCGCAGATCGCTCTGTTTATACTCTTAACACAACTCCTAGGTCTATCTGTGGGTGCAGGCCAGCCCCCAGCATGACAAGGCTTATCTGTGGGTGCGGGCCAGACCTGGTGCCACCAGACTTATCTGTGAGTGCAGGGCAGACCCAGGGCCACCAGGCTGGGTGAGCACAGAGCAGACTCTGAAAGTCACCCTGAAAACCCATGCTGGTTGACCCCACAGATGGTCTTTCATTCTGCATCCTGAACCAACAGGACAGCCTCCAAGAAGTAAATGCCATCAGGGCCTGAGGATGTGGGCTTCGCGATCACAGGACCCTGCTCCCTACTCTCAGAATGGTCAGGACTGTCCGCAAGTCCAGCTTAGCTTCGCCAAGACAGTTTTCTGCTACACTGTCCATGAGCGCGCCAACTGCCCCTCAGTGCGAATGGCCAAGTGCTCCTCAACACCTTAGCGTCTTGGGCCAGATAAGAAGGCAGGCAGCGCAGGGGACTGGGCAGGAAGGGGAGGGGCTGCGTGGGATGGAAGCAGTCAGCTGGCACTGCCAACAAAGGACCGTCTTGGAGGACATGGACATAGGCAGGGGGCAGAGGGTGGACAGTGCTTCTGGGAGTGATTGTGCATGACCTGGGCTGGGCAGTGATGCTGGTGCCAAGGCCAAGGGTATGGACAGATGGTAGGGTCTGTCTGCCAAGTGAGGGTGTGAACTTTATCGGATGAGCAATCACTGTAGATCCAGGTGGGGGTAGTGGCTCCAGTATTAGGAACGGGCCCAGCCCCGGGTGGGTGACAGGTGACCCCAGTATTACAGATAGGCCCAAGTGGGTGAGAGTGGAAGAGTTGGTCATGCGGAGAGTTGCCAGGAGCCTGAGCTAGACTGAGGGGCCAGGTGCTCTGTGTGTGTGTGTGAGCGAAAGAGAGACAGACAGACAGAGAGGGCGAGGGGTGAGGTGCACTCAGACAGGACAGTCGCCCAGGGAAGAGGACAGCCTGCCTCCAGCCTGGGTGTCTGGGGGAGACAGCACTGAGGTGGAGGTTGCAGGCTTGGATGGGGCAGGAGCAGGCAGGGAATACCTGTAGTGCACGTCCTTTTAGGGAGTGGGCACCTAGTTCCTCCTGGGGGTGGGCACCACGGTCACAGATGGACAGATTGGTGAGGAGATGGCTGGAGGCAGGAGCCTCGGGAGCCTCCTCCCAGGAAGGACATGAGGAGTGTCCAGGGCTAAGGCTGCTTCTGTGCCAGAGCCCATGGGGAGGGGGCTGAATGTGGGGGGTACTGGGTCAGACATGAGGGACCTGCCTGAGCACCCAGGGGTCCCCTGATGGCCTGACCTGTTCAGCTCCAGCCTGAAGATTTCATGCATGCAGGGTGGAAGTGGAGGCTTTGTGTGACCCCAACCTGGTGGCACATCCAGGCTCCTACTTACTGGACAGCACATGGGCTGGGAGGCCCGGGTCACTGTGAAGCTGCTCCCTCCAGGCCTCTCAGACCCTTTGGAGATAATGCTCTGCCCCCTCACTGTCCAGGGAGGCGTGAGGCCTCAAGTCCTCAGGACACAGGTGACAAGAACACAAACTCAGGGACACATCTGCTTATTGGAACTTTAATGATGGCAGAACAGAGGGAGGGGTCTTCTTCCCCCAAATAACTATCCTCACCCCCTCTGCCCAGAGGCTCAGCAAAGGAATGCAGCCCACCCCCTGCCCCGGAGGGTGGCCCCCCGGGGGGAGAGGAGACTGCCCGGCTGGGAGCTGGGACGGGGAGTCGTGCACCCTCTTCTCTTGGCTCAAAATCTCTCATCCCAGGACCTGGCGTTGCCCCCAGTCCCTGGGTGGGCTGGCAGGCAGGACTCATGCAACAGTGAGGGGCGGGAGGTGGCACGGACACCCTGCCCGCCACCCCGGGGTGGGGAGCGGGAGGGCTATAAGAGGCCATGCATGGCCACGTGGTCCACACGGAGTGTCTGCAGTGTACATACGGGTCAGGGTGGCCTCTACCCCAGCCGCGTCCAGGGCCAGAGGGGGAGTTGCAGGTGGCACTGCCACCACAGGGCAGGGTGCCCGCCAGCCCCGGGTAGGGCCCGGCAAGCGATGATGCAGCCTACTCCTTTGCACGGCCAATGATGGCGAGAATGTAGAGGAAGATGTTGATGATGTCCGTGTACAGGTTCAGGGCGGCAAACACGTACTCCTCGGGGCTGAGGGACAGCTGCTTGTTGCCGAGGAGCAGCTGGGTATCCACCGCCAGGAACTGGGGGCAGCAAGGCCATGGTGAGGAGATGCTCCCCCCACTTCCTACCCACCTGCCCTCCCCCCCACACAGCGCCCCCACTCACACAGGTGAAGAGCAGAGCACCCAGTGAGGCGTACACGATCTCCAGGATGCGGTTCCGGATGAAGATGCAGAGGACGGCAAAGATGAGCAGCACGACCACGCTCACCAGCAGCACGCCCATGCACGAGGTGAAGTCATAGCGGGTCTGCAGACAGGGCGCGGGCTGGGGCCGAGCTCTGGGGGCCTGGGGGCCGAG
>NW_006399753.1:833843-835930 GCF_000299155.1 Elephantulus edwardii
CTGGGGGCCGAAGTCTGCCAGCCTGGGGCCAAGCTCTCAGAGCATGGGGGCCGAGTTCTGCTGGCCTGGGGGCCCTGCTCTGAGAGTCTGGGGGCTGAGCTCTGGGGGCTTGGGGGCCCTGCTCTGAGTCTGGGGGCCAAGCTCTAGGGGCCTGAGCTCTGGGGGCTGAGCCCTGTGACCCTCACCTGCAAGGAGAAAATGACGACTGTGAAGCAGACGGTGGTAGTGATGCCTACAGCCATGATGACGGCCTCCGTGTCATAGAAGCTGGCAATCATGCCCACCATGTAGGACAGACTGATGGTCAGGATGGACTGCAGGAAGATAGGAGACCACCACTGACCAAGAAAGGAACCAGGCTGGCCAGGCTCAGGACCACACACTGGGGTACTAGAAGGCTGGGTTGGGGGCCAAGGGCTCAGGGTTACCAGTGCAATGATGTTCCAGGGGTGCTTTCTGCGGAAGTCCCCACAGCAGCTGAGGACAATGAGGGAGACAAAGAAGACGGCATAGGACACATAGTAAGTCCATACGTTCGCCAGAACAAAGTCCTTCACACCGCCGACAAATGTGAACACAGCCACCGAGGACAAGGTCACCGACAGCTGCACAGTCAGTACCAGGAACACCTGCAGGGGGAGGAAGCTCAGTGTCCCATGTGTCCACCTGCCCTGTCCAGCTGCACATCCATCTCAGCTCATCCCTTCCTGACCCTGCCTGTGTTCACCTGCCAAACACACTTACTCCTGCCCACTCCCACCTGCCCCGAGCCCTGCCCCTGCCTCTGCACCTGCCCGTACCCTGCACATGCACCTGCCCCTGCCCCAGCCCTGCACCTGCCTGTACCCTGCACATGCACCTGCCCCACACCTGCCCCATTCCCACCTTGCGGATAAAAGCCTGCCGGATGCTCTTGTCATCCCAGTTGGTGGCAGGGAAGTCCTGGTTGTCGTAGTAGGAGGGAGGGCACTCCTCATGATAGTTCCCCTGAAGAGGAGCTGAGGGCAGAGCGAGGGTCAGCAAGCACAGCCCCTAATGGACTCCCTACCCCACCTCCTCCCCAAGTCCCTACTCACAGCCTGGGTCCGGTGCCTCGAAAGCCTGTGGTTGTCCATAAGGGTTGGGTGGGAAGGGACTCTGGGGATAGGGCCCCTGTGGGTAGCCTCCTTGAGGGTAGGGGCCCTGAGGGTACCCCCCTTGGGGATAGGGGCCCTGTGGGTAGCCCCCTTGGGGGTAGGGGCCCTGTGGGTATGGGGAGGGGCCCTGGGGGTAGGGGGCAGGGCCCTGGGGATACCCTGGTTGACCATAGGGGCCAGACTGGAAAGGAGGCTGAGGATAAGGGGCCCCAGGGTAAGGAGGCTGCCCATAGGGAGGTACAGGGGCCTGGGGCCCCCCAGGATATCCAGGGTTGGGGGTAGGGTAGCTGTCCCCAGACACCAGGAAACTCTTTTCATGGGACATGGTTCCGGCTTCAGTGGCCTCCCCCTAGAGGAGAAAGAGGGCTCGGTCACTCCGCGGAGGCTTCAGACCCGCTGTGGGTGGCCTCACCTGCAACCTATCCTGGGAAAGGGAGGCCCAGAAGGCTCTGACCTTTGCCCCTGGCTGTAGGATACCCAACAGACGGGGCTGGGAAGGCCGGAGGGCCCCTGGGGCAGGCCTGGGCGTCAGAAAGGGTCGCTCGTGGCCAGGCAGGGCGGAGGAGCTGGCGGCGGGCCGTCCCCGGGGACAGCGGCCCGGGGTGTGCCCACCCTGCCCTGCGCATCTCTGCGGTAAGCAGCTTTGAGAACTGCGCCGGCGGCCTCGATCCCCGGAAATCCCCAGGCCATCTGTGACGGAGGGGCCTGGCCGGCGAAGGCAGCAGGAGGGGCCGGCCTGCGACTGCGGCGGTGGCAGCCGTGGGGTGCGCAGGAGCCGGGGTGCGGGGGCGTGGGGGGAGGGCGGCGACCGAGGGCGTGCGGGAACAAAGCGCGCCGCCCCCTCCCGGCTCCGACAGTGTACAGGTTCAGGGCGGCAAACACGTACTCCTCGGGGCTGAGGGACAGCTGCTTGTTGCCGAGGAGCAGCTGGGTATCCACCGCCAGGAACTG
>NW_006399753.1:836106-841302 GCF_000299155.1 Elephantulus edwardii
GACACGCGAGGGGGGCGCAGGCCTACACTCACCGGTGGCCGAGTGCCGCTGCCGGTGCACTTGGCGTCTGCTGGGCGGCCGGCGGTCGATAGGCCGCTCCGCCAGCACCGCTCGGCGGCCAGCTCTGCTGGGCCTGCGCCTGCAGCTGGGAGACGCAGGGGCCTTGTGATGGGGCGGGGCTTGTGACGGGGAGGGCGGGGCTTTGGGATGCGCCCGGGACCGTGTGGGCGGGGCCAAGCAGACAGACCTCGGGGCGTGACCAGGCGTGTAGGCGGAACCAATCCGGCAGGCCTCAGGGCGTGGCCAAGGCGTGTGGGCGGGACCAGGCCGGCAGGCCTCGGGGCGTGACCAGGGTGTGTGGGCGGGGCCAAGCCGGCAGATTGGGGCGTCCCTCACTGTGAGAGGTCTGTCTGGGTGCACTTGCCCTAAATCCCCGGAGATGTTCGTTTGTCTCTCTAGGGATGAAAGCTCTATCACTGTCCCTAGTCAATCTTTCCCAAGTCCAGAAGAACATTCTGCCAGTTATTGAAAGGAACTCAAGCAGAATGGTTAAGCACTTAACCCACTAGACACCCTGCGGGAAGAGATGAGGCTGTCCCCCTCTTCCCCCGCTCAGAGGCCAGCCTTGGCACCGCATGACCATCTCTAATTGGTCCTATAGGCCTGTGCATCCATCGCTGTGCAGGCACCGTACTAGGCTCTCATCCTCATGTCCGGCCAAGGAGTCTGGGAGGGGGCTCAGGGCTGAGCTTCAGAGATGCAGCTGCCTGAGGCCAGCTTAACTCTCTGGCTGGGGCCCCCCGGGCCACCTCATCCTGCAGCAGTTTGGCCAGGGCCTTACTGTCACCTGTGAAAGTCCTGGAAAGTTGTGTGGTGGTTTAATGCTGGGGGCCGACTGGCTGGGGAGGCCTGGCCTGGAGCTATGTACACATCACAGTGTGAGCACTCCTGGATCACAACAACCAGTTTACAAAAACTCCGCACACCGTCGATTTGGTCCGAGAAGAGCTGGCGGCAGCCCGTGGCTGGAGGTAGAAGAGGGTACATTCAAGTCAAACATATGCTATGGCATGCTAGGACATAGCATCAGGTCACACCTGTTACAGGTGTTATTACAGGGAGAACGTCAAGCCCTGTGAGTTACACAGCAGCTTTAAGGGATATGTCCAAATCATACACGTCACAGTTTGTTGCAAAGAGCCCACTGAGTCACACACACTGACACAGCATGTGTCAGAGGAGAGTGGCCAGTGTGGAGGCAGCGTCGTCTGATCTCCACTAACTCCACAAGGGGCGTCAGTCTCCATTCACAACATCCACAGCACAGAAATTACTCCTATAAGGTCAGATGTGCCTCTATACTTCCCGAACCGACTTGGACCAGGCCTAACACCAGCTGTCCCTCCTGGGCTCGCTGGATCTGCTGTTCCACTGCAACAGCCACACAGAACTCACAGGCAACACGCTGAGTGTGGGGTGATTTGGGGAGTAACAGTTGCCTATGCAATCACTGCCGGTGTTTCCCTCGAGGGCCAGAAGCCCTTCCAGACCATTCACAAAACTATTAAAGACTGTAAATGCAAGAGAAAAAAAATCGTAGTCATGGAAGAAGTTGTTATTACACCCCCATATCAAGTGAAAAACCATAGGGGCAGAGAGGGGAGTGCCCTGAGCTGCATACACAGAACAGTTGAAAATAATTTTAGAGACACGGAAGCCAAGAGATACACAGCGCTCACAAGTCCAGCAACCGCTGAAGGCTGTCCTGCCTCCCTGAGTCCATACACCAGAGGTCTCTGCCAACATCCTGTCAAGACTGCAGACCAGGGGAGGGAAAGGATCCTATATTACCGTCTCTTTTTAACAGAGGGTCAGCATTTCCAAATCTTAGAATCCGGTTGCAAAGCAGGCTGGAAACATACACGAGCCTTTACAGGGCAGCATCTCAGTTGTGCGGGCAGGCCTTCTCACCAGCAGCCGCGGCACTTCGGCCCGTGTCACGGAGCTCTTCCAGTCCCGCCAGTCATGGTGTCTCCTCCACAGCCTTCCAGTAAGTCTGGGTGAAGGCCCTCGGCTCAGGCTCCATGGGACGGCGGTCCAGTTCAGCTGTGTCTCGTGTTGGTCACTGGTTAGCTGTCACTACTATGTTGCTGCTGCAATCAGTGCTGGTGTTAACAACACAGCACGGGTGTGGTCTGGCTCCATCATACTCTGGACTCTCTGGTCCAAAGCGGCCCTCCACTCCCCACTTCTTTCTTGATGGAAGCCTCTTGTTAGATGCTGTTGAATGGACAACAGCTCAGAAGAGCCCTGTGAGCAATGGAGCTGAGCCTTGCTGTCCCATGTCGTCCACGCTGTCCTGCTCCCAGGTCGTCCTGACCGTGCTCTTGCTGCTACAGTCATTGTGCAAACCCGGCTCCCTCAGTACCTCCCGCATCTTCACTGACCCTCCACCTTTCCAAGCAAGATGTCCATTACCAAGGACTGACTCTTTCCTACTGACAAATCCAAAATATGTGAGAGGAAGCTTCACCATCCTTGCCTCCTAGAAGCACCATGCTTGCACCTTCAAGACCTAACTACTTGTTCTTTTGACAGTCAGTGAAATATTCAGTACTCTTCTCCAACAACACAACTTAGAGGCACCAATTCTTCTGTCATCCTTAGTCATCCAAGGAAGTCTAACTTTCAGATACATAGCGAGTATTTGAAAAGACCATGGCCTGAATCAGGTGCACTTTGTCTGTCAACTGACATAATTTCTCCTGCTCATAGGGTTTTCATAACCTGTTATTTCATAAGTGGCTTGTCAATCCTTCTTCCTAGTCTCTCTCAATCTGAGGGCTCTACTAAAATCTGTCCATCATGGGTGACCCCTCTGGTATTTGATACAGCAGTTACCCTTGCTTCATCTTACTTGGACCCACAAGCAATACAACTGAGACTAGCAGTCAGGAGATGTATTGTACTTGGAAAGTTTGCAATTAGGGACCTCTTCAATTTATTGAGGAGCAATGATGTCAGTTTGAGGACTAAGGTGTGCCTGATGCAGGCCATCATCTTTTCAGTCAATTAATACACATCTGAGAGCTGAACAATGAATAAGGATAACAGAAGAATTGATGCTTTTGAGGTGTGGTGTGGGAGAAGAGTGATAATTATCCCATGGATGGTCAAAAAAACAAATACGTTTTGGAGAAGGTACAGCCAGAGTCTTCCTTGGAGACAAAGATGAAGCCTCATCACACATATTCTGGGCATGTTGCTAGGAAAGGCTGTTCCTTGGACAGGAACATCATGCTTGGGGAGGTGGGGGGACAGAGAAGGAGGAGAAGATCCTCAACCAGGTAGAGTGACACAGTGACTGCCACATGGGCTCTAGTGTGTCAGGAAGTGTGTTGATGGCACAGGATTTAGATCTGTTGTTCATAAGGTTGCTATGGACAACATTTGAAATGACAGCACCTAACAACTACAACATTGTTTCTTAACACCTTGAAGAGGCCCTTGACAGCAGATTTTTCCAAAACAACATGTCTTTTGATTTCTTGAAGGCTGGTACCAAAAGTATTGAGTACAGATCCATGTACAATGAAGTCACTGATGATTTCAGTTTTTCTCCATCTATCATGAGATCGCCTATTGGTCTAGAGGTAAGGGGTTGCCTTCTTGATATTAAGATGAAATCTATATTGTAGTGTTGGATCTTCTGCAACAAGCACCTCAAGTCCTCACTTTCGGCAAGCAGGGTTGTGTCATCTGCAAAATGTAGCTTATTGACGAGTCTTCCTCCAATCCTGATGTCACATTCTTGTAAAGTCCAGCTTCTCAAATGATTTGATCAATGTATAGATAGAATAGGTATGGAGCAAGGACACAGTCCTGACACATACCTTTCTTGATTTTAAACCATGCAGTGTTTATTCCCTTGCTCTGTTTGGACAACAGCTTCTTGATCTAAGTATAGGTTTTGCATCAGGACAATTAAGTGTTCTGGATTCCCATGCTTACCAATATTAGCCATAAATTGTTATGATCCACACACTCAAACTCCTTTACATAGTCAATAAAACACAAATAGACATCTTGGCATGATGGTAAAATTGACAATTCCCCTTGTTAGCTATCTGTGCAACTTATTTGCATGTTCCTACAGGATATTGTAGCTGATGTTAGATGGATCTTGGCTGAAAGCAGAGACCACCAGAAGAATGTCTATGTGTGTTTCATTGACTATACAAAGGCATTTGACTGTGTGTGGATCACAACAAACGGTGGCTGACTCAGAAGAATGGGAATCCCAGAACACTTGATTGTGCTAATGTGAAACTTATACTTGGACCAGGAGACAGCTGTCAGAACGGAGCAAGGAAACACTGCATGGTTCAAAATTGGGAAGGGTGTACTCCAGGGATGTGTCCTATCTCCATACCTTTCAATCAATATGCAGAAGGGAGTGCTGGTGGTCTAATGGCAAGAAGTTGTGCAGCAATCCCCAAAAGCATGTGGTTCAAATCCACCAGATGCTCCGCTGGAGAAGGAGGGACAATCTCCTGTGCCAGTCGGATCTAATTTGATGATACACAACAAGGAAAAAAAACAAACAAACAAACCAGAGAGAGGGGGAAAATCAGTATGTGGAACAGAACATCCAGGAGGCTGGGCTCTTTGAGGAGGAATGTGGCTTCAGGATTAGAGACTCACCAATAACTTCTGGCTTAGGTTTGAACTGCTGACTTCATGATTATACACTGTGTTGTGTCTGTGTTTCCCGACATGTTATACACTACGCCACCAGGTGGGAGAGCAGGGGTGGAATCCACTGGACTCTGGAAATGTAAAAGCAGAGTTTGTTGGAGGAAATAAAACAATCATCAATGAGAATGTTGTCTTGTGCTTACAGAGAAGAAGGGCTTGAACTCACGTCTGCCCTGTCTCCATCCAGTTTATTCATCTGTAAGTGCCTCTCTCTAAGCCTGACCACAGCTTGCCCTCTGCACTAGTGTGAGCAAGTGGGCTTCTCTGAGAGACATCGGGGCCTAAGGGACCCTAGAAAGGCTGTAAAACAGGCCAGTTTCTGATGGACACGTAGGAGACAGGCTCACCTAGGAAAAGGGGGCATTTGGCTCTGTCCTTTGTCTAAATGCTCTTCTTTAGCCGTGTGTGTGTGTGTGTGTGTGTGTGTGTGTGTGTGTG
>NW_006399753.1:841402-844660 GCF_000299155.1 Elephantulus edwardii
AGACAGACAGACAGACACACTGGTCATTTGGGAAGCTGCAGAGAGAGGCCAGTGGGGGCTGAGGAATACTGGAGGCCACCCGCACCCAACCTGCCAGACCTCTGGGGAGTGGGGTTCAGCCAGTGAACCAGAGCTCTGTGGACTTAGGAGCTCACCGGGGAGCTTCGGCAGTGTGGGCACAGGTGTGTCTTGATGGACACTGGGCGCCCAGCACAGCCCTGCTCTATGACCTGACAAGCCTCTGGCCACAGTACATGCTGGTCAAGCTATCTGCCCTCTGTTGAAGGGGGGTGGAGAGATGCTCTGGTCACTCTTCCCTCGTCACAGAGTTATATGCCGTGGAGAAGCAGGTCCAGGAGCTTAACCTAGACCATGCAGTGGTGTCCCCAGCAAGTGCCCACGCCCAAACATTGGGAGTGGGGCTCGCTGACTTCAGGCCCTCTGCTGCGGGAGCTATACCTACAGAACAATTTTCACTGTGATGGGGACCCTTGGAGGGCCTGTGCAGCCTGCCTGAGGCTCTGGCATCGTCTCCTTCTGTCAGTGCCCAGATGAGAGGGCCTTCCTGGGCATGCCAACTCTGCTGCCCCACCACATTGCCCCCTCTATTCACCTATTTCACTGATCGAGCAGGGGATGCAGGAACCTCACTGGCTACAGCTCCAAGCTGTCCCTAATCCCATCTACAATGTCCTGGAGCCACAGAAGCTTGCTGAGGACACCTGTGGAAGGGTTATCTGGCCAGACGACTGGCAGGTCACTGAGCACATGGTCCTCGAGGCCAGAGGACCAGTGGGACTGTGATGCAGACTGTGTGGTGGTGCTGGGGCAAGAGACTTGAGAACTCAGGACTCATGGGGTCTTCACAGCAAAGGGAGTCTGTGGGGTCTGGCGCAGGGGTATGTGGCAGAGATGGTACTGCTGATGAAGCCAGGGCAGGGGACTTATGAGCCTGGGACCTCTGGGACTTCCAGGACAGGAGAGCCTTGTGAACCTGAGACATGTGATATCTCTGGTGCAGAAGGGGCCCAGGATCCCAGGATCTCTGGGGTTGTCATGATAGGAGGGACCATGGACATTCCAGGGCAGACAACAGTGCAGTGGATGTGCTGTTGCTGATGGAGCCAGAGGAAGTACAGTTGGTGGAACTGGTGGAGATTATAGTACAGATGGTGGAAGGGTTGTTGGAAATGATGGGCTAGTGAAAATGGTGATGGAGGAGTGAAGATGATGATAGAACTGGTGATAAGGATGGTGGAGATGGTGATGGATATGGTGGTGGAGATGGTAGCACATCTGGTGGAGATGGTAATGGAGATGGTGGTGGAGATTGTGGGACTAGTGATAGAGATGGTGATAGTGGTGGAGATGGTGATGGAGATAGTAGAGATGGTGATGGTGGAGATGGTGATAATGATGGTGGAGATGGTGATAATGATGGTGATGGAGGTGGTGGTGGTGGAGATGGTGATGGTGGAGATGGAGATAGTGGAGATGGTGATAATGATGATGGAGATGGTGGTGGAGATGATGGCAGAGATAGTGAAGATGATGGAGATGGTGATGGACGTGGTGGTGGAGATGGTGTTGGTGATGGAGATGGTGTTGGTGATAATTATGATGATGGTGATGGAGATGGTGATGATGGTGATGGTGGTGGAGATGGAGATCATGATGGAGGTGGTGGTGGAGATGGTGATGGAGATGGTGGTGGAGATAGTGGAGTGATGATGGAGTGATGATGGAGATGGTGGTGGAGATAGTGATGGTGGTGGAGATGGTGATGGTGGTGGAGATGGTGATGGAGATGGTGGAGATGATTATGGAGATGGTGGTGTAGATGGTGGTGGTGGTGATGGTGGAGATGGTGATAATAATGGTGATGGAGATGGTGATGGTAGAGATGGTAGAGGCGACTGGGATCCTAGCAAAGCCCCTTCCTTGGCTCCTCCAATAAATGAAGCAAGTGGGACTGCCTAGCCGAGGAGCTCCAGAGGAGTGTGGGCCTTTTCAACACCCCAACACAACAGATCTGAGTGAGCACTGAGAGAGCATCATCTGAGCCATCTGCTAACTCTAGCTCTCGCTGCATCTGGTCTAAGCCTTCTGCTGGGCTGGGGGTGGGGCTGCTAGAAGTTAAGGGGATGAGGTGCGTGGGAACCTTATCTCTTGCTAGGGACACTCACAAGTCAAGTAGGGGACAGTGGGTAGACAGCCAAGGGAGCCTGGGGAACTGGGCAATGCTGGCCTGCTCTGTTGGAAGTGCAGGGACTATGATGCCTTGTATCTGCCGCTTGCTGGCCTCATGCAGGGCCCCAGGTGAATGGGTGGCTTTCTCAACTATCTGTGTGGGGCACAGGCTTGCAGCATCGACAAACAGGCAGGTAGTGTCCTCTGCATGGTGGCTAGTCATTAGAGGGGTGGAGCAGAAGTGGACAGGGCAGCCAGCATATCTGGCAGGGCAGCAGGGACACTTTTGAGCCTGAGAGTCCCTCTCAAGCAGTAAGGAGAGATCACTGGGCATGGTCAAGAACATCCCACCATCCCTTGGCCCAGGAGGGGGTTGCTGGCAGGCAAGACTAGGGTGACAGCTCTTTTAGAACTGTTGAGGACGTTCCTGGAGGATAGCAGGTGGGCTCTAAAGTCAGGACCCAACAGTGGAAGGAAAGGCTGCTCTCAAGCCTGGCTGGGAGATGGGAGAGGACAGGGCCGGGGGACAGGTTACCCATAGCAAAATGTGGTCAGACAGGTAAAACCAGCAGGACACCTCACAGGCAGAGGACCAGAGCTCAAGACTGAGTGTTCCCAAGGATGTGGGGAAGCCTCCGAAGAGAGACAGAGGTCAAGCACTGACCCTGTGTGAGCTGAGGTGGAGAATAGCAAAATCCTCAGGGATCCAGGCTGGAGCGGGCAGAGGGTGAAGCATGAGCACGTTGTGGGGTCTCCATTGCCAGAGGGAAGGCTAGAGGCTGTGATGTGGACAGCTCTGAACCAGGGAAGAGGGTGGGAGTGGAGGGGGGCCCGGCTGGGAAGACTGCTGGCAGCTGAATGAGGGCATGATGGGGAGACATGAGGAGGGTGGCTGAGAGGAGGGGGCAGTGAGGGTTGAGGGATGTGTGGAGAAGGGGGATGGTGAGGAGGCAGAGGAGAGGAGTGGGTGAGGGGGTGGATAAGGGGGATGGGTGAGGGTGTGGGAGAGTGGGGTTAGAGAGATAATAGGAGATGGGAGGGTTGGAGGGGGCTGGGGTGGGAAGGTGG
>NW_006399753.1:845179-861317 GCF_000299155.1 Elephantulus edwardii
GAGCAAAGGTGATGTGTGAAGGAGGGGGGTGAAGGGTTAAGGGGGTGGGTGATGAGGTGGGTGAGTGAGGGATGATTGAGGGGATGCATAAAGGGAGTGTGTGTGGTGAGTGAGTGGGAGGGGGATGGGGTGGGGAGTTGGTGGGTGACAGGTTAAGTGGGGGAGCTGAGGGGGTGAGTGAAGGGGGATGGGTGAGGGGCTGAGTGAGGGGTGGGAGATGGCATGCATGAGGCCAGTGAGTGTTGGGGGCAGGTGAGGGGGTGAAGGATGGGTGAGGGAGTGGGCTTAAACCTTGGAGGGAAGGAGCGTGGAGTCTTCAGGTGTTTCAGAGGCAGGTCACCAGACTTCTGGGGCTGCCTCTGGCAGGTACAAGAGACCCACGCTGGGACTGAGGACCCCATGCCACCAGGGCTTAACTGGGAGCAGAGGATTCAGGGCCCCTGAGGTGGGATGGGGGCCCTCTCCTTTGATTGCCTTAGCACCAGGCCCCGGCACGTCTTTGTGGACGGTATCTGCCAGGGGGGAACCAGGCTCCATGCAGGTCACTGTCCATTGCCTGGTCTCCAGCCTCTGATGCCCCATTGGTGATGCAGAGCCCCGGGGGAGCACGGGAGTTGGAGTTTCAGCGCCCTGAGGGGAGGCTGAAGGACAGGCTGGGTTGCGTCCCCCCTTCCTGTCTGCCCACTGTGGCTAGGCCTCTGTCCACTGTTGCTTGGCTCCTCTCCCCCTGGGTCACTGCTGCCACCGCCACCATCACCAAGCCACCTCCATCACCGTCACCCACAGTCACCCCCACTGCCCAGTGGCTCACTGTCACCCTGGGGGAAGGGTTTTGGCAGCAGCACAAACTATGATCACATGCTTTCTGGCCACTGTGAGGGCTGCCCACTGTCAGGCTCGTGGGAAGGTGATGCTCGCTGCCCTGGGCCCTTGCACCTCCTCCTCCAGCCACCTGTTCCCTCTTGCAGACATCACAGAGTGCCCGTCTTCCTGGCAGGCCTCAGCCTCACTGCGGGTCAAGGAGAGCATTTTATCACAGACAAGTTGACCAATGTGACATCCTATTGTGTAACTAGGGAGAGGCCTCCTTACTCTACCCACAGGCTGGACATAGCGAGAGGTAAAAAACACTGTTCCCCATAGAATGGTTGTATAGCTGCCATCACCCCAAAATGCAATGACCAGCACAGCGAAGGACCCCAGCCCTGGCTGACCCTCCTCAGGGGTAGATGGTCAGGCCTTGCTGCCCACGTCAAAAGGCTCGGCTGAAGTGTGTTCTGCGCCGTAAGAGCACAGCCTCCACCAACAGCTGTCCAGGAGACACTTTGTCCGGGAATTTAACAGTCTCTTCAGCAGGGATCCTACCAGAGCCACCGGGAACGCCACAGAGGGAGTGGAGGGCCTGGTGGCTGGTGCCTCCTCTCCTCTTCAGACTTGGTTTGCTTGTCTGACCCCTCGCCCCGTGGATGCTCCAGGCACGTCCCCTAGCAGCACCACACACGCAGCCTTTGACATTTGTTCTGCATGGCCACGGCTGTGCCTGCCTTGGTGTGCACCCTGTGTCCTGGCAGCCCTGGCACTTGCCCTCTGCCCGCACACCCACCAGAGCCCAGTGGATAGCAGCACTTGGCCTTGGCCTCAGAGCACTTCTTCTGCAGAACTCTGAAGAGGTTTTTCCTCTCATCACAGTTTGTACAAGGAGTGGCCCCCATATGAGGTCTGTGAGAAGCCCAGGCAGTCTCCTCACTCCTGCATCCAGTTGGGGGACTGTCTGAATACTCTGTAGAGTTTTCCTTCCCTTTGAAGGTCTGGGGTCCTCTTGGCACTTTGGGGGTCCATTAGCTGGGAGCCAGCAGACATCTCCACCTGCCTCCACAGCTCTCTTTTCCTCTCACTTGACTCTTCTGACCCTTCATGGTGGCTCCTTCCCTGTGGGACTCAGACCTTCTTTGTCATGGCCAGTAGCCCTAGGTCCTGGACATCATTCTTTCACATCCGGGTGACTTGGACTTTCACAGAGCTCTGTTGAGCCCGATTTTTGTCCCCAGGGCTGGTTGGGTTGTGGATCTGGTCATCCTGAGCCTTCAGCACTGAGTTGTTCGTGGCATTTCTCAGTGTTGATTTCAAGTCCTGTGAGATGGTGGCGGTGTGGGGCCCAACCTTAGGGGAGTGGGCACAGGGCATCCACTAGAAGGTCTTCCTGGAGGGGTGTGTCTTACTTGGAGGGAGTGGGGCTCCACTGCAAGGAGAAGGGAGTGGGGTGATCCTGGAGGGTCACTGGCCTAAAACCCCTCAGATGCCCCTCAATACCCTATAGAAGTGGCGGATGGCAGCTACTAGCCCAGCGCTGGAAGCGGACACAACCTCCCAGCTCCACCTTCCCGCAGGAGGTGAGCATGTGGGAGTTGGAGTGGGGTGGCCTGCAGTGCAGTGTGGTGGGCATCGGCCTATGGTGCAGACCCTTGCCCCTTACCTGGGCACATGGCTGGCTCGGTGTCCGACATTCACTTGCAGGCTTCAATTGCGGCTTCTGTGGGCAAGGCAACTATGGGGGTGAGAGGTGGGCTGGATGGGTTCGGTGGCCCCGGGACCCACAGGCACGCCCATTGCCGGCAAGTTGTGCACTTTGCCTGGCGCGCCTCCTTGTCCATGTGACCTCTATTCTTTGCCCAACCAGAGGTCACATGGACAAGGAGGCGGTGTGTGTGGCTTTGCGCTGGCTGGTGGTCATGAACTGGCCCAGGCTGGGCTGTGAGCAGCCCTCTGTGGCCTTCCGACCCCTACACCGTGCCTTACAGTGCCGTATCTTCGTCGACTTTGACTCAGGCGCAGTCCACCCATCTCATCACCTGCAAGCCAGGACCAGAACTCACCTCAAGGACTGCCGGGGGCTCGCGGGTCATTCTCCGAACTTCTGACAAAAAGGGCCTCCTTCGACTCTGCTTTCCTGCCCCTAAACTCTCCTCTCCATGCAACCTCACCGAACCCCTGCAGCTGAGATATCCCTCCCCACGTTGGGCTCCGCCTGGACCTAGAGAGGCCCAACCACTAGGGGTCAGCGGAGTCCAGAGGCCGGCTAGCCGACCCGCCGCCTCTGCCCGGCTTCCCTGTTTGGCTCTGCGTCTGGAGACAGTGTCGGAGGAAGCCCGCTGAGGGGCCTCGTGGGCCTGTGGGTGCTGCTGCGCTTGGTCGTGTGTGGCTCCACGTGGCTGAGGGAGGGTGAAGCAGCAGAGCGGGGAGCGCGGGACCTAGGCTGGCCAAGCGCGATCTGACGCGACCCCACGCTGCCTTGGTGTCACGCACGCTCGCCAGACGTCTCCCTGGTGACCGTCCTGCCCAGCGCACGCAGGGAGGAGCGCTGCCGCAGGTCGGGAATTTCTCCGGCCGCGCCGCCCCGGAGCGCGCTCCAGCCGTGCCGCGAGGCGGGCACCGACATACGCGCGCACACACGCACAAGCGCAGAACCCGGACCGCGCACACCGTCCGCTCGCTCCCGTCGGGCCGCGCCGCGCTCGCCTGGGGCCGAGGCGGGGCTCCAAGCTCGCCCCGCCTGCGTCGCCTCGGCTCGCTCTCGGCAGAGCAATCTGGCTGCGGCGGCCGAGCGGAGCCGAGCAGAGAGGAGCCACCAGACACGTAAGATCCGGGTCGTGCCTGCAAGGGAGCAGAGCGCGAAGCTGCAGGGTGGCGGGCGGCCACCGGTGTCCGGGCCACGCCCCACACCCCCCTAGCTCTCTGGCTGCTCCTCTCTCTGCGCTCCGGCGACTGCGGAACTTGACGGGCGGCGGCCGGGGCGTGGGCAGGAAAGGCTGCAGGGGATGCGCGGCTGAGGGCTGGGTGCAGGGCAGGGCAGGGCGCTGGAGACCCGTCATCCTCAGAGTGCTTGAGCGTGGGCCTGGGTGGCCCCAGGCTCGGTGCCCACGGTTCCCTCCCTAAACTCTTAGCCTGAGCGGAGACACAGAGACCACATTGTACCCCCACCCCACCCACCTCTGCTGGGACAGTGTCTCATTCACCTCCGCACGCCAGTGCTCTGAGGACTGGGAACTGGGGGCGTGCGGGCGTGGGTGCGCGTGCGCTCGCGCCGTGCTTGGAGAACCACACAGGGTGGGCTGCCGAGTGGGGGCCGGTTCCCGCCAGCCTCCCGCAGCCGAGCTTCGCAGCCCTGGCCCACGCCGCTGCGGCTCCAGCTATTTATAGACCTTCACTGCAGAGATCAGGGCGGGACTGCACCGGGTGGAGCCGGTAATAGGGGTCCTGGAGACAGCAGAGGTCGAGCGCCAGTGTCCAGGGTGGGGTGGGCTCCCTCCCGCCCAGGGGAGAGGCGAGGCAGGCAGTGGTCAGTGGCTTGCATGCTGGTGGCGTCCTTGTTGCTGTGTGGCGCATCAGAGCTGGTCCTAACATGGGATGGGATGGTAGTCAGAGCGTGATTAGTGGGGCAGCGTGTGGGTAGTGTCCATCGGCAGGTTATCCCCCATCTGGCAGGGTAGAGTGTGGAGGAGGGATCAGTGTCCCGGTATTGGAGTGGAGAATCTGTGTCTGAGTCATAGAAGGAAGAGCCTGGTGGTCAGCCTGCCGAAGAGGGGAATTACCTTGCTGAAGAAGGTAATTCCTGGGCTGAGGTGAGAGAAAGGTGGTGTCCAACTACTCCTCTCCACCGTGTGATCCCCCTTCCGCTCCCTGCAGGACGCCATGTCTGGTGAGGCCCCCGAGGTGCGAGCAGTGCCTGAGGATGGTTCCAATGGAAGCAGCGGCTCACCGAGCCCAGGTGACACACTGCCCTGGAACCTGGGGAAGACGCAGCGCAGCCGGAGGAGTGGTGGTGGCTCTGGGGGCAACGGGAGCGTCCTGGATCCTGCTGAGCGGGCAGTCATTCGCATTGCAGGTAGGGACAAAGAGCCTGGTGGTCCACCTTGCTGACAGGACCTGTGGTGTGGGGTGCAGGTGTGGGGGGCGCTGGGCCCACGTGTGGGGTGCAGGTGTGGAGGGCCCACGTGTGGGGTGGAGTTCTGGGGAGCCTGCGTGTGGGGTGCAGGTGTGGGGGCCCTGGGGGTTCCCGTGTGGGGTGCAGGTGTGGGGGGCCCATGTGGCCCTCATGTGGGGTGGAGTTGTGGGGGGGCCTGTGTGTGGGGTGCAAGTGTGGGGGGCCCGCGTCCGCGTGTGGGGTGCAGGTGTGGGGGCCCTGGGGGTTCCCGTGTGGGGTGCAGGTGTGGGGGACCCATGTGGCCCGTGTGTGGGGTGGCGTTGTGGGGGGGCCTGTGGGGGGTGCAGGTGTGGGGACACAGGGTTCCCGTGTGGGGTGCACGTGTGGGGGGCCCGTGTGGCCCGCGTGTGGGGTGGAGTTGTGGGGGGGCCTGTGGGGGGTGCAGGTGTGGGGACACGAGGTTCCCGTGTGGGGTGCAGGTGTGGGGTCCCCGGGGATTCCCGTGTGGGGTGCAGGTGTGGGGGGCCCGTGTGGCCCGCGTGTGGGGTGGAGTTGTGGGGGGGGCCTGTGTGCGGGGTGCAAGTGTGGGGGCGCGGGTTCCCGTGTGGGGTGCAGGTGTGGGGGGCGCGCAGAACCTGCCTGGTCCCAGGTGAGCGCCGTCGGCACAGCGCCACCTTCTGGTCGTCAACCGCGCGAGGCCTGTGGTGGGGTTTTCAGGTGGGGATCAGGCTGAGTGGACCGGGCTGTGGGCATTTAGTCTTCCGTAGCTTCATGACAAAAGTCCACGGCCTAGACTCTGGACACGGCCTAGATTCCACGGCCGATGACAGTTTTACAGGCTTGCTGGGGTCCTGCAGGCCCCCAAGGCCACCATGGCAGCCACCGGTTGGAGCGTGAGCTCGGAGTAAGAGGACTAGAGGCTGCCGATGACCCTGGCTGGCCCTCCAGTTGCTGCTGTATGGAGAGGGGGGGACAGGGCAAGGCCAGGCGGGTGACGGGAGCTGCAGGGAGAGGTTCCTGACAGGAGCAGGACAGGCCTTGCCCCTCAGATTTGGAAAGTGCCTGAGCTGGGCCAGAGCTGGGTCCGATGACCAACATGACCTCACTGAATCCTCCGTACTCAGGGTGTGTCTACCAAGTGACAGCCCAAGAGGACCCTGAGGGACAGGAGGAGCCTGGACTGGAGTAGAGTTGAGTGGCCACTGAAGTCCAGGAGCAAAAAGGAGCCCCAAGCAGAGATGGCCACTCCCAGCCTACCTGGCCCTCCTGTGCCCTGTCCGTGTCACATAGGGACGTGAGGGATCTTTTTCCCACTGGAGTGTGAGGCTCCCAGTCCCTCCCATGTCTGGACCTTCTCTGGTGTCGCCTTTAGGATATGGGCCTCTGGCCACAGAGGTCACTGAGGGTGGCTTTGCCCAGCGGTGCTGTGAGGGTCCCAGGGGAGGGTGCAGGGCTTTGCCAACCCTGACAGGTGAGGCAGCTCCTTTTGTCTGTCAGGCACTTTGCGTTTTCCTCGTGAATCCCCACTGCAGCTTACCTTTTTCTTGTATTTGATGCTTAAGATGCCAACGCTGTTGCTGTCGCAGGGCCCCTCGCATTCGAGCAGGAGAGCAGCTCCGGGCGCTTTGTTGGGCTGCCTCTTCTTGTTGCCATCTATGGTTCGAATGCGGATGGAGCAAGGAGGGCGCGCGAGCGCGTCCAAGTGAGGCCAGCCAGGTGCTGCCTGAGGGTCTGGCCAGCAGTGATGGGGCCGTGAGGTCTGGGCCGAGAAGCAGAGGATCCGCAGTCACCCATGGGACTCTCGGGAGTTGGAAGGAGTGCATTTCGGCTGGACGCGGGTGGGACCGAGATTCGGAGTGGACCGAGCCCTTGCCCGGGGGCCGGGAGCCAGAGCGCTGCGGCCAGGTGACGCGGGGAGGCGCCTGTGCGCCGGCCAGTGAAGTTCCGCTGGACCCACCGGGCCTCGCCCCCGGCCCCGCCCTGCCCTGGGGCATCCTGGGTGCGGGGGCGGGGCCGGGGCGGCCCCTTTAAGTGGCGCGCACCGCCGAGGGGACAGACGGCCGCCAGGGGCTGGAGGCCCGCACTCTGCTCTCTGCTCACACGCCCCGCGCCCAGCGCCTTCGGCTATGGCCTCTCCCCTGCAGTGCGGCCCACCGCCCGACGAGCTGGACTTTATCCAAGCCTACGAGGAGGTGCGGGAAAAGTACAAAGGTACCGGTACCGCTCCACCCCTGGCTACCCTGCGGACGCGCTGTCCCCCAGCCCGGCCCTGCAGGTCAGGTCGTCTGATGGTCTGGCAGCTGACCACCTGGGCGGCGGTGGTTGTCCCGAGCGCCGCCTCGATCGCCCCTCGCAGCCCGTGGTGTCCGGGGAGGAGCGGGCGCACTGCGCGGAGCCCCCGCGTCTATGCCCTTAATAGGACATAGCCCGGCGCGGGTGGGTGGGGTGGGCAGCGCGGGGGCGGGGGCGCCGCGCTGGTCGAGATCCATGGCCCGCCGGCCGCTGCGGGTGCTGTGCCTGGCAGACACGTGGGTCGAGGCTGAGCCCGCCCCTGCCTCCCGGCCTATGCCTCCTCGGTGGGGCGAGGGTGGCTGTGGCTTCTGTCCTGGCAGCTGGTGGCATAGTTGCAGCCTCTCCTCACCTCCCCAAACTGGTGATCACTTGCCACTGCCACCCTTCCCTGGCAGGAGCCCCTGGGCATCAACTCCCTCTCTGGAGGGACATCATTGTGGTCTCAGTGACTCTGACCCCATGACCTGGCACTTTCTGATGAGGCCTCTCTGCCTATGGACCTTTCCTGCTGGCTGTGAGTGTCCAGGATCCCCGGAGATGTGGCCACAGCTCTGATGCAGCAAGGTCTGGGATCAGTCCCCGAAAGGTCTGGTGGGGGTAGCACAGCTAGACCTGGTTTAGTTGGCATAGTCCCCAAGGGCAGCTCAGGGAGAGGCTTCCTGGTGACCGAGACCAACACTGCCAGGCAGTCCTGGGGAATGGGAGGTGCCATGTCCCCTGGGAGGCTCTGCCAGACCACAGCCAACCTGTTTGTTCCCAGGAATGGATCAATAGGGCCAGGCAGAGGCACTGCTGAAAAATTGGGCTCCTAGCATATTCGTTTCAACTGTGGGGGCAGGGCTGTGCCACCATGGTCTCCAAAGGTCTGTGGTGCATGCAAACTGGCTGTGCACCCCCCTGGGCCCTGGCCCTCCTGGGAAAGCTTCGTAAGGGCCTGTCTGAGAACTGGCCCCTCAGTATAAATGTGGCCTTGGCCAGCGCACACTGCACACTGGCTTCAGGGTCCTCTCTGTTCTCAGTGCAGAGGCCTGGCCTCCTACACAACTGGGGCAGAGGCTGACGGATAGGTCCCAGGTCCCCGGGAGGTGTTGGAGCTCTCACAGTCCTGTTCTTGAGACCAGAGCCGCCCTCAGCTGGGCTGTCCTGAGTCTGGGCCCACTTGCTGAGGCTGAAGGAACCTGTAACCTTCCCCAACCCCAGATGGAGGTGGGAGTGCCAGGCGGTGGGCACAGCTGTCCAGTGGTGCTGGTCAGGGCACTGGAACACTGAACTGCGGAAAGGTGCAGGGGCGCATGGGTTAGAGCCAGGAAGCAGGAGCACTTTGAAGGTGCACCATGGTCCCCGCTTCTCCACTGCTGTCTCAGCCCAGGGACTGGACGAGTGACCAGGTGGATCACTGTCCCAAACTGACTGACTTTACCTTGTAGCCCCTGGGCCTTTGGGAGACCTGTGGGTGAGTGGGTGGCCTTGGAGGTGGAAGGGCCGAAGAAGAGCTCGTCTGTGGGGTGTATAGAGGCAGGCGAGCCTGGTGCCACTGTCCGGCAGTGAATAACCACTGTGGTAGAGAGGGACGAAGGGACTTAGTCACCCATTCTATAAGCAGCTGGACGTGGAACTGGGAGAGGCTGACACGGCAGTGCTAGCCACTGAGGAGGACAGGGGCGCTCAGGCCTTCCTGGTCTTAGCCTCCTGGTCTTCCTCCTGGCCCTCGCCCCCAGCCCCAACCACACTGCCCTTCACGCAGGCATGCCGCAGTCCTCGAACCCTCCTCCCAGTGACCCTTACCCCCAACACCCAAGGCCCCCAGCACTGCCCTGGACACATGTCACCCTGAGGTCTAACCATTGGAGAACCCTATCCTCCCCGGTGGTCTCTGCTCCTCTCAGAGCCTTTTCAACTTCCGGTCAGTTTTTAGATGGCCCTTCATGTCTTCCTGGGCAGATTCTGGCCACACTAGCACCCTGGGCTGTAGTTAGGGGGCCCAGGGTCTCCACTGGAGCCGAGTCGGAAGCAGGTCTTGACCCTGACTGAATATGGCCCTCAGCAGACCCTGAGGCTGGAGAGGCCTCCGTCAGGGACGTCCAGGAGTGGGGGTGGGGTGAAATGTGGAGGCAAGAGCAGCGTCCTGAGCTCCTGGGGGCTGAGTGACCATGGGGGACAGACAAGCAGCAGGTGTGCCCACTGGGGGTAGAGACTTGGAGCTTGTCCTGGTGGCAAGGCCGTGAGCAGGGTGGTCCTGGTCTGTGGATTGGAGGGTAGGGGGACTTTGGTGGTGGGGCCCCTGTGCCTGCCAGTGTCCTGAACTTGTTCACGCCCAGCTCCAGGTGCCTGGCCCTGCCTCACAGGCCCTGACCCTGCAGGGTGTCCCCGCCATCCCCAGCCTGGACTCTGGACTTGGCCATCCATGTCCTGGCTGTGGCCCAGGCCCTGAGCAGGGTTTGCAGGGCGCCTGCATGGGTGAGTGGACAATGGTTGGGGCATTGTTTGCGGGCTGAACTCGGTAGGCCGTGGGGCCTGTGAGAGGGCTGTGGTGTTGGCTGGGTGCCAGAATGAAGCGCGCTGTTGGTCAAACACTGGAAGGATCTACAGAAAGCCAGTGAGTGTGTCACGGCGTCTCCAGACTCCCTGTCCGTAGTGACTGACCACGTCTGCATGTGATGGACGTTCTTCTAGAGCTTTCTCAGTGCTTTACTGTGTGTGTATGTGTGTGTGTGTGTGTGTGTGTGTGTGTGTGTGTGTGTAAAGGTGTGTGTTGCCCTCCCCGTGTGAGGGAGACTGTGGGGGGGGTGTGCGCGTCACCACGTTAGGCTTCTCGGTAACCCCCCTTGCGCAGTGGGTGACCGAGGTTCTCCGTCCTCACAGGTGAGGCAGCTTTGTGTATGTGGCCATGTGTATATGTTGTTGTTGTGTACTGACCCATAGCTGACCCTCTGGTGGGTTTTCAGAGGCAGTTAATCTCATGAGAGGAGCAGCTAGTGGATTTGAACTGCATACCTTTGGGATTGCAGTGCAGCTTCTTGCCAATAGGCTACCAGTGGTTCCTATGTATGTGTATATGGCCTTGTAAGGGAGGGTGTGTGTGTGTGTGTGTGTCCCCTCCCATGTGAGGGAGGCAGTGTGTGTGTGTCTGTGTGTCTGTGTCTGTGTCCCCTCCCATGTGAGGGAGGCAGTGTGTGTGTGTATGTCTGTGTGTCTGTGTCTGTGTCCCCTCCCATGTGAGGGAGGCAGTGTGTGTGTGTATGTCTGTGTGTCTGTGTCTGTGTCCCCTCCCATGTGAGGGAGGCAGTGTGTGTGTGTATGTCCTGGTCCCTGCACAGTGGGTGGCCCAGATCCTCTGTCCTCACAGGTGAGGTGGCCTTGTGCTGAGCTATTTCTTTTTCTTTTTTTTTTTCGCTATTTCTTTTTTAAAGTATCAGCTTTGTTGAGGTTGGATTTACATCTGGGCAGCTAACTATCTGGAGTGTGCCAGTGGGCATCAGTCTGTTCAGAGCTGTGAGGCCATCCCAACCTCCACTGTCCATCTGGGGACATTTCTTCACTCCAAAAACGAGCTCCTGCCGTCCATTGCCTCCAGGCCTGAGTAGCCACTATTCTGCTTTCTACCAGGACATCTTGGGCCCTTGTGACTAGCCATTTTCTTAGTGTCGTGCCGCAGCTAGCCGCAGGGCAGCATGTCAGAAGGCTGTCCATTGCTGAGGCATCTTCTGGAGTGTGGACAAGCTTGGTTTGTCCGCCTGTTTTTTCGTGAACACTTTGTGGAAGTAGTGACTCTACGGTGAATGTTCTGGTTCTGTGTCGTCTGGTTGGGTCTCTTGGGGAGTGGGCTCTCTAGGACAGACCATCACTGTTTCGTCATTGGAAGAATGTTTCCAGGTAGACACATGTCCTGTGCCCAGCAGCGCACCCCAGTGCAGATGACTCCATGTCCTTGTTAGTGCTCTGTGCAGAGGGGCCTGGTGAGCTGCTCTCCACATAGCAGCCGTTAGAGGCCCTGGAGGGCACAGTTCTCCCCTCACGGGGGCCCCAGGAGACCTGGAGGCAACACTTCTCTCCCTGTCGGAGTGCGGTGGCCACTCACAGTGGTGCTGACTTAGTCTCCCCAATGGCTAATGACCAGGAGTCCTCTGAAGGTCTCTCTGGCCGTCTGCTTATCTTCCTTAGAAGCATGTCTATTCAGATTGTATGTTTACAACTGCATGTGCGTCTTTTCTATTGTTATAGGGCAAATGCTTTTGTGTATTTTAGGTACAGGTCCCTCATCAGGTGGATGAGGTGGAAATACTCTTCCTGTAGTCTGTAGCTACCGTTTGCTCTCTTGATAATGTGAGGCATGTTGTTATGTGCCATCGAGTTGCCTGCAACTCATAGCGACCCTATGCACAACAGCCCTAGACCCTGCTCTATCCCTTGCCAATCTTATTGTCTCCATCATGCCTACCCCCATTACCCCAGTGTCAGAATCAACCCATCTCATCGAGGGTCTTCCCCTCCTGCGCTGTCCCTCCACCTTACCAAGCATGACGTCCCTCTCCAAGGACTGATCCCGCCTTGCAACACGTGCAGAGTATGTCAAATGGAGCTTCAGAATCCTTGCCTCCAAGGTGCAGCCTAGTTTAACCCTCTCCAGGATGAACTTGTTTGTTCTCCTAGCAGTCCATGGTATCTTCAATACTCTTTTCCAGCACCACAGTTCAAAGGCATTAACTCTCCGTCTATTATCCCTAGTCATTGTCCAGTTCTCTGAAGCATAGTACGTAATGGCAAAGACCATGGCCTGTATCAGGTACATCTTAGTCTCCAGACTAACATTGTTGCTTCTCAGTACCTTGGAGAGATCTCTGACAGCAGATTTTCCCAATGCAGTTTGTCTTTTGATTTCCTGGCTGCTGGAACCAAGAGTGTTGATTGTAGAGCCAAGCAAACTGAAGCTATTAACAGTTTCAATCTCTTCACTGTCCATCCTGATGCTGCCAATCAGCCCAGTGGTGAGAATCTTTGTTTTCTTGGTGTTGAGCTTCAACCCATATTGGAGGCTACAGTCCTTGACCCTCTGCAGCAAGCACTTCAGGTCCTCCTCAGTTTCAGCAAGCAGGGTTGTGTCATCTGCATAACGCAGATTGTCAATGAGTCTTCCTCCAATCCTGATGCCACGCTTCTCCTCATAGAGCCCAGCCTCCCAGGTAATCTGTTCTGCATATAGTGAAGTATAGCTATTTTTAATTGTGCTAAAGGTCAGTGTACCTGTGCTTCCTTGGCGGTTTATGCTTTGGGGTCATATGTGAAGAGCCACTGGCGACTACACAGTCATGACGCTGTCTCTCTGGGGAGTTTTGAAGGTTTGCTCTTAGGTGTAGTCTTTGGTCCATCTGGTATTGACTTTTGTATGGGTGCAGTGTCTGGCTCCAGGCTTTTGCATGGAGGTGTGCAGCTGACCAGCGCTGTTTGTTGTGATGACACTTGCACCTTTGACTCCCTCTCATGCTTTTGGTGGCTTCAGAATTTTCCAAGAGATGCCAGGGCCATGTGGTTTTACACCAGGTCTCTGTGGAAGGCCCTGTGAGCCTCTATTAAAAATGGTCTTCAGACAGACCTGTGTACGTGAGATCCGTGAGAAGTGGAAACCTGCAGGGTAGGAGCCCAAAGCATTTTCGAGAAAATAAGTGGAGGAGGAGTGCTGAGCCTCTGCTGAAGGAGGAAGACGCCTGAGACCTGCTTAGCGCTGGCCCGTGCAGCCTGCCTCACAGTGTCCTCCGGGCGGACGGCCAGCGGTCCCAGACAGGCAACTCTCTCTTCCCAGCCACACCGAGTGATGGGGCCACACCGAGTGATGGGGCCGCACCGAGTGATGGGGCCACACCGAGTGATGGGGCCACACCGAGTGATGGGGCCACATTGAGTGATGGGGCCACACCGAGTGATGGGGCCACACCGAGTGATGGGGCCACACCGAGTGATGGGGCCACACCGAGTGATGGGGCCACATTGAGTGATGGGGCCACACCGAGTGATGGGGAATTGTCATTTGGTGCAGTTTGTGCTCTTTGCTTATTAGTTAATTGAACACCATTTCCGTCTCTGCCTGTCGGTGTTGGTTCTTTGCTCTTTTAAGAGTTTTCTAGTCAAAAGTGTTGCTCACTTTTTGGAAGTGTTTTTTTTGTTGGTGGGCATAGTAAACGCTTGTCTGTTATACGTGCTACGTGTCCTTTTTTCAGCACTGGTGGCTCTGTGGTGGTTAAAGAATCAGACTGCTAAACAAAAGGTTGGCAGTTTGAACCCCCCTGATGCGCTTAGGGCAAAATATTAGGTAGCCTCCTTCTGAGATCGGCAGTTGGGGAAGCCCTGTGGGCAGTTCTGCTCCGTCCCGTGGGGTCACTATCAGTAGGGTTGAGTCTTGGCCTTTTATCCTGGTGTGATTTCTTTGTATGCTTTTAAATCGATGTTTTATTGAAGTATAACGTTCTTACAGAAAAGTGTACAAGTTGTACATATGCCACTGAGTTAGATTTCACGGCTGTGAGACGTGAGCTTCTGTAGCTGCTCACAAGTTCCTCTGGTCGCTGAGGTGGCTTCATGCTGACCCCAAGCTGTAGACCCTCATGATGTAGACACTTTTGCCCTTGACCCTCGGGCCAATGAGCCTTGCGTCATAGACCCACTCTCCTTGTTTTTCAGTTTTGTGCTGGCGTCTTTTGAGCCCCAGGCGCTTATTGACCGGCTGTTAGCTGAAACTCAGAACAAAGGCCACTTCCTAAGGGCTCACTCGTTGAAAAGCCTGTGGGGCACTGTCTCCTCTGACACACAGCGGTTTACGTGCAAATGTGCGCATGCACACACACACGACAGTCCATGCTCACACACACACACACACACACACACCCCAGTCGATGCTCACACACACAGAGGATAGTACACACACACACGCACACGATGGTCCACTCTGACACACACACACGACAGTCCATGCTCACACACACACACACACACACACACCCCAGTCGATGCTCACACACACAGAGGATAGTACACACACACACACACACACACACACACCAGTCGATGCTCACACACACAGAGGATAGTCCACACACACACACACGCACACGATGGTCCACTCTGACACACACAGAAGACAGTCCATACTCTCACACACACACACACACACACACACACACACACACACACACACACGGAGGACGGTCTACTCTCTCTCTCACACACAGAGGACTGTCCACCCTGACTTACACAGATCTATCATTTATCAGTTTGGGCTCTTTGTCAGCTAATTTGATAGGATGCGTTTAAAACATGTGCCGGTTTCTTTTTCGTCTCTGTTTTGTCTTACATTCTCCTAGCCCTCCTTCCCCTGAGCACCAGTATCGTTTCTCCTAGCTCTGGAGCGTATGTGTGTGACCCCTCACCTTTAGCCCGCTTCCACCTCTTTCAGTGGCAGTATTGGGGTGAATCTATGCTGTGATACACACCATCCCTCTCTGGAGTGTCACGTGAGAAAACAATCTACCTGCTTGTGAGATACGGTGATGGGATCAGTGGAAAGACAGCCATCCTGAAGGGACAGTTTTACAGACAAGGGGCATCCCTAGCCCCAAGCAGGGTTGAAGGCAGCAGAGACCCTGGCAGGTTCTGCTGGCCACACATGCCAGCCTCTCTTTCCACTTCTGGGCAGCTCAGCTCTGCAGCTGGGCGGATGCTCCAGCCCACTTTCTGCCTGAAGAATCCGAAATTTGACATCCTCCTCCTTGGTGTCCTTTCTCTGAATGCTGGGACACTTTGTGTTGCTGTAACACTCAGGACCCCTGTGGGTCTCCTGTGTATGGCGAGGGGGTACCCCCTTACTGCCGGACAAGGGGGTGCTCCACACACCCTTCCTGAACCGCATCTCTGCTCCTTGATCTGCTGAGGCTGCATGCCTAGGCTCTGTGGGTGTGGGGTGTGTAGCACTCAGCAGGAGGGGGGGCTGTCCGCAGCACATCTTCTGTGAGATGGCCACACGCCTGTCTCTCGGGGGTGTCATGCAGCATTCGGAGGGCTGCCCCCAGCACGTCTCCAGCATAGGCTGAGCATGTCTCAAGTTGGCAGGCGCCACATCCATTTGCTCAGAAGCAATCTCCTTAGTTTGTGCCCCCTGCACGCATTTTACCAAGAGCAACGGGAAGAAATGAGTGGACGGCTTCCACCATTTGCTCAGACACCCCCACTAGACATCCCAGCGCATGATTTCCAGTTCTTTGCACCAGCGTGGGGCTTTGGCTGAGTTCTTGACAGGTTGTGACAGGGACACCTTGCTCCAGCCTCGTGGCGTGTTGCTCATGTCTTCCCGAGGCTTCACCAGCAGCAGCTCTCACATCCGGATTCCAACAGTGGCCTGTCCAGGGTACTCTCAGTCTGTTCTGTAATGTAGCAAAGAATTCTCTCCGCTGTCCATCGTACCCAGTTCCAAAGTCACATCTTTGCTTTCAGGTGTCTGTAACTGTCACAGTCACTTCCTGGTGCCAGAATCTCGGTTCCTTCCTGTGGAGTCTGCAGCATATTACCACATGCCTCAGCAATTCACTCCTCATGCTCTGGGGGTCAGAGGTCCAGAGTGAGCGCTGGCTGGCCCATGCTCTGCGGTGGCTTGAGGGAATTCCCTCACCTCGTGCAGCTTCTGCTGCTGCCACAGTCTCTGGCTTCCTCAGTGTCTGCATCAGTGCTGCCTTCGTGTTCTCATGGCCACCTCCCACCTTTTATGAAGAGATTAGGGTGCATTTGGATGATGAAGAGGGGCCCTGCTGGCACACTGGTTAAAGAAGCCAATTAATTAGGACCTACTAGAATTGGGAAGGGCGTACGCCAGGGATGCATCCTATCTCCATACCTTTTCAACCTATATGCAGAACAGATTATCTGGGAGGCTGGGCTCTATGA